>NC_092037.1:29248382-29561159 GCF_003086295.3 Arachis hypogaea
AATAGAAGTTCTGATTTATCCCAAGAACTTTATAAGGTGGCGGACAAGTCCTCTACCTTGGCAAGGTTAGCCTTTCCTCATCTCATTTGTCACCTCTGTTATTCAGTTGGAGTTGACATAGAGGGAGACACCCTCATTGATGAGGACAAGCCCATCACTAAGAAAAGGATGGAACAAACAAGAAACCCCTCTCATCATGAAATCCCTGAGATGCCTCAAGGGATGCACTTTCCTCCACAAAACTAGTGGAGCAAATCAATACCTCCCTAGGAGAATTGAGTTCCAACATGGGACAACTAAGGGTAGAGCACCAAGAACATTCCATCCTCCTCCATGAAATTAGAGAAGATCAAAGAATCATGAGAGAGGAGCAACAAGGCAAGGAAGAGACATTGAAGAGCTCAAGCACTCCATAAGATCTTCAAGAGGAAGAACAAGCCGCCATCACTAAGGTGGACCCGTTCTTTAATCTCCTTGTTCTTTATTTTTCTGTTTTTCAAAAAATCATGCTTATGTCTATTCATGTTTGCGTCTTATGATCATTAGTGTCTTAGTGTTTATGCCTTAAAGTTATGAATGTCCTATGAATCTGTTCATACCCTGACCGGGGTCCTCCAACTCGGCAAATTCGTGAGAGGTCCGACCTTGTCCTAAAGCTCACACCTAAAGGTCGGACCTCGGACAAAAGAACAGGGAAGGCCCATCAAAAGGAACGCAGCCCAAACCTAAAGGCCGAAAAGGCCTAGAAAAGGCGGTTCCACAAAGATAGAGATAAAACTCCCAAAAGATAAGATAAGATAAGAATATCTTATCCAGGGAAGATCACGGCCAACCAATATAAATACACTGGAGCACCCAGGTATGGCATTCATTCACATTCTACACATATCTGCTTGGACCCATGCTAACTTAAGCATCAGAGTGTCATTGCAGGTACAACCACCAACCACTCTGCATATCAAGCTCGGGTCACTAAACCCCACCTCGGGTCTAACCAGACGACCGAGCTACCCGTTTCAGGTAACCCTCGGAACATTGGCGCCGTTGCCGGGGACCTGGAAGTCATCCCACTACCATGGCGGACGACCCTCTCAACAATAACCACGCTACGTCTGAACAAGAGGACGAAGTTGACACCGGAGAATGACCGGACAGCCCTCTATCACCACGTACTCCAGGAGGAAACAAACAGAATCGCCCAAAAACATCACCCCCAAACAAAGATCCACAAATTTCCGAAAAGAGAAGAGCTCGGAAATTCTAGAAGCAGTCCGAGCACAACAAGACCGACTAAAATGACTCGAAGAGAACATAAAAAAGCAGAAAGAAACTGAACAAGATCTGAAAAGGGAAGCTCGAAGCGCAGAGAATTAGAAGAAAAACTGCGGAAAATAGAGGCCAACCTGAAGGACCGGACAGAACGCGGCACCACCACCGAGGGCAACCACGATCCCTTCACGCAAGAGATCATGAAGGAGAAGGTACGCGAAACTTCAAACCACCCGATATGGACCTCTACGACGGCACACCGATCCAAGTCATCACCTCAGCAACTTCAGAAGCAGAATGTACCTAGTCGACGCCTCTGACGCGATCGGTGAAAGCCTTCCCCACCACTCTCACCAAGTCAGCCATGAAGTGGTTCGACAACCTGCCACCAAGATCAATCACCAGCTTCGAAGACCTAACCAAAAAATTCCTAACAAGATTCTCTATTCAAAAGGACAAGACAAAACATGCCCCCAGTCTACTCGGGATCAAACAAGGTAACCAAGAAACTCTCCGAGAATACATGGAGCGATTCAACAAAGCCTGCCTGGACATACAACACTTGCCCACTGAAGCAGCCATCATGGGACTAGCAAACGGCCTAAAAGAGGGACCGTTCAGCCAATCCTTATCCAAACGATACCCGACCTCCCTATACGAGGTACAGGAGCGGGCAGAAAAATATATCAACATGGAGGAAACCTCCCAGCTAAGAGACTCTTCTAGGAAGGAATCAACCTACCCATTCCGAGATCGGGATCGGGAACAGAAGAAGAAAGAAGAACCCAACTCGGACAAGCCACGCAAATACCACAACTACACCCCCCTCCGAGTCTCCCTGGTAGACGTCTACAGAGAAGTATGCCACACCGAAAAGATCCACCGCCCCGACCGCTAAAACACAAAAAAGCAGGGAGAGATCGGTCCGAATACTGTGAATATCACAAGCTCTACGGTCATTCTACTAACGACTGCTACGACCTAAAAAATCTTATAGAAAAGCTAGCCAGAGAAGGAAAACTCGACAGATACATAGCAGAGAAAGGAGAAGAGACCAGGAAGAGAAGGCGGGGAGACAACGAAGATCGGGCCGAACAAACCCCGCGAACCCCTGAAAGACATGTTCACATGATAAATGGAGGTTTTGCAGGCGGAGGAACATCCAAATCCTCGCGAAAAAGACACCTCAAAGAAGTTTATCACGTCCGAGAAGACAGTCCCTGCCCGAATTACCTACTATCTCATTTACCCGAGAAGATGCTCAAGGGATAATTCCAGGACACGACGATCCAATGGTAATCACCATTATCTTAGCAAACGCCAACTTACATCGCACCCTGATTGACCAGGGAAGCTCAGCAGATATCCTGTTCAAAATGGCCTTCGACAAGCTCGGACTTGAAGAAAAAGAACTAAAGGCCTATCCCACCGACCTATTTGGACTAGGAGATACTCCGATCCATCCTTTAGGATACATCTCGCTACACACTACCTTTGGAAGAGGCGAGCAATCTAAAACATTAAGCATCGACTACATTATAGTCGACGTCACTTCAGCATACAATGCCCTCATTGGGCGACCAACCCTAAACAGACTGGCAGCTATAGTCTCGACCCCACACCTCTGTATGAAGTTCCCTACCGCAAAAGGAATCGCTACCCTAAAAGGCGACCAAAAACTAGCACGGCGATGCTACAACGAAAGCCTGAGCCTAAAAGGGAAAGAAGTCAACACAATAGAACTCAGACGAGTTCAATCCCGAGAAGATCTTCGGCCACAACCAGAGGGAGAAACCGAAAAAATCCAGATCGGGAACACACCCGACAAAATAACAAACATAGGAGCAAACCTCGAAACGGGCCTAAAAGAGGAACTCATAACCCTCTTAAGGGAGAATTCCGACCTCTTCGCCTGGAAAGCCTCCGACATGCCAGGCATAAGTCCCGACCTGATGTGCCATAAGCTATCAGTTTACCCGGGATCCTGACCTATCCAACAAAGACGCCGGAAGCTCGGACCCGAGCGCATGCAAGCAATAGAAGAACAAGTACAAGCACTGCTAGATGCAGGGTTCATTAGGGAAGTAAAATACCCCCTATGGCTCGCAAACGTGGTCCTGGTAAAAACGCCCAACGGAAAATGGAGGATGTGCGTCGATTACACGGATCTCAACAAAGCCTGCCCCAAAGACCCATACCCCCTACCAAACATCGACGCCTTAGTAGACGCAGCCTCAGGCTATAGATATCTCTCCTTCATGGACGCATACTCGGGATACAATCAAATCCCGATGTACGGACCCGACCAAGAAAAGACCTCGTTCATAACCCCAAGGGCAAACTACTGCTACGTAATAATGCCCTTCGGGCTGAAGAACGCAGGGGCAACCTACCAGAGGCTAATGAACAAAGTGTTCTCAGAGCACATCGGACTACAGCTGGAGGTGTACGTCGACGACATGCTGGTAAAGACACAAGAAGACAGAAACTTGCTGACCGACCTCACCAGTATCTTCGGCACCCTCAGAAAACACAACATGAGACTTAACCCGACAAAGTGCACCTTCGCCGCAGAAGCCGGAAAGTTCTTAGGCTTCATGCTGACTCAAAGGGGCATCGAAACAAACCCGGACAAATGCCAAGCGATACTCAATATGAAGAGCCCGACGTGTGTCAAAGAAGTACAACAGCTGAATGGAAGGCTAGCCGCCCTATCAAGATTCTTGGCAGGATCAGCAATAAAATCACTACCTCTCTACTCACTCCTAAAGAAAGGGAAACCCTTCTCATGGACCCCGGAGTGCGAAAAAGCCTTTCAAGAATTCAAGGAATTCCTCGGGCAGCCACCAATACTAACCCGACCTCTAAAAGGAGAAGAACTCGTACTATACCTCTCGGTTGGAAATCGAGCAGTCGCTTCCGCGTTAATACGAGAAAATGACCGAGGACAACACCCCATATACTTTGTAAGCAAGGCACTACAAGGGGCCGAATTAAACTATCAGAAGATAGAAAAATTCGCCTACGCCCTAGTGTTCACAGCTCGGAGGCTCCGTCCCTACTTTCAAGCCCACACCATCAAAGTCCGGACAAACCAACCAATAAGACACATCCTCCAAAAAACAGACCTGGCAGGACGAATACTGCAATGGGCGGTTGAATTGTCCGAGTTCGACCTCCACTATGAAACCCGGACTGCCATAAAATCCCAGTATCTAGCCGACTTCATCGCAGAATATACTGAGACCCCTGGAACCCCACTCTCGTGGAACCTGTATGTCGACGGATCCTCAAACAAAACTGGAAGCGGAGCCGGGGTTATACTCGAAAGCGACCAAGGAACGCGGATAGAACTATCCTTAAAATTCGAGTTCCAGGCTTCGAACAACCAAGCCGAATACGAGGCCCTACTAGCAGGTCTAAAACTAGCCAAAGAGGTCGGAGCCCAGAAAATCACGATCTTCAGCGACTCCCAAATCGTCACATCACAAGTAAATGGAAGCTACCAGGCCAAAGACCCCACTATGAAAAAATACCTGGACCAAACACAGGCACAACTACGCCACTTTTCAGAGATACAGATTCAGCACATACCTCGGGAACAAAATGCCCGGGCAGACGCCCTCTCAAAGCTTGCCAGCACTAAGCCCGGAGGCAACAACAGAAGTCTCCTCCAGGAAACTTTACAATCCCCCTCCGTGCTAAGAGAGGAAGAAGCGCTAAATATATCCAACCAACAGCAAGGATGGATGACCCCCATACTCAACTACCTGAAGTCAGGAACTCTCCCCGCCGAAAGAAAGGAAGCTAGAAGACTCACGAAAGACGCCCAGAATTATACACTAATTCACGACATATTATACAGAAGAGGATTCTCAAACCCCCTCCTTAGGTGTATCCCGACCTCAGAAACAAAGGGCGTCCTCGAAGAAGTCCACGGAGGCATGTGTGGGAACCACCTCGGAGCTCGAGCATTATCCAAGAAAGTAGTCCGAGCCGGGTTCTACTGGCCGACCTTGCAAAGAGACGCAACGGAATTTGTGAAAATATGCCCCCCTGCCAAAAACACGCCAATTTTCACAAAGCACCACCCGAAGACCTTATCAGCATCACCGCACCATGGCCCTTCGCAAAATGGGGACTTGACCTACTCGGCCCGTTCCCCCAAGGACCGGGGCAAGTCAAATACCTCATAGTAGGGGTCGACTACTTCACAAAGTGGATCGAAGCTGAGCCCTTGGCCACCATCACGGCTCAGAAAAGCCGCAAATTCCTATACAAAAACATCGTCACAAGGTTCGGAGTCCCCTACTCCATCACCACAGACAATGGAACGCAGTTCACAGACACAAGTTTTCGGAACTTGGTGGCCGAGCTAAAAATCAAACAGCAATTCACCTCAGTCGAGCACCCACAAGCCAATGGACAAGCAGAGGCCGCAAATAAAGTCATCTTGGCCGGGTTAAAACGAAGACTCCAAGAGGCCAAAGGGGTATGGGCCGAGGAGCTCCCCCAGGTACTATGGGCATATCGGACAACTCCACACTCTACAACGGGAGAATCACCGTTCCGACTAGCTTACGGGATGGAGGCAATGATTCCTATCGAAATAGATGAAGGGTCACCCAGAAGCATCTTCTACAACGAAGAAGGTAACCCGCAGGCACAAAGGGAAGAACTCGACCTCCTCCCCGAGGTCTAAGAAAGAGCTCGGATCCGAGAAGAAGCCTTAAAACGGCGAACGGCCCTCAGATACAATCAGAAAGTAATAAAACAAAGCTTTTCCATTCACGACCTGATTCTAATCCGAAATGACATCGGAACACAAAAGTCGGGAGAAAGAAAGCTAGCTGCAAATTGGAAAGGGCCCTACAAGGTAACAGAAGTCTTAGGAACAGGCTATTACAAAATATCCGACCTAGAAGGCAATGAGTTGCCCAGGGCCTGGCATGCCTGTAATCTAAGACGATACTACAGCTAGAAAAAGATAACCCGAGGTGTACTCTTTTTCCCTACGAGGGTTTTTTAATGAGACACCCGGTCAAGTAAGGCACCCGACCTAGTCAAGGGTAAACACTCTGTAAATATTCTTTCTTTTTTAATACTAATCAAATTTTTCTATTTTCTTTTCTTCTTCCTCGTGATGAAACAAATCCTGAAAAAGTACCCCGCCAAGGCGCATTAATTTATGCTTGGCAAAACGCAAAAAATCATTGCCAAGAGACCACACAAGGTCGGCAAAGATAAAGCGACGAGGTTCAAATTAATGTGAGAAGTTATAAAGCAACTCTGAAAAGGCTCAAAAAGCCAAAAAAAAAAAAAAGAGATTACAAAAATAACTTAAAAGACCGACCAACGACAAGGTCGGACCCAACAAAGGGAAAGTACTCGACCGCCCCCCCCCCCCCCGATGTCCGAGAAAAAGCCCGGACCCAAGAAGGAAGCCTTAAAACGGCGAAAACAAAGATTTCGAAAACGCTTACTAAAAAGTTGCTATACAAAAACAACTAAAAAGTACAAGCAAAAAAACGAAATCAAAGGAAAGGGTAAAACAAATGTTTCAAGCGCTAGCTAAAAGGTTGTTATCCAAAAACAACTAAAAAGCATAAAAGCGGAACAAAAAGTCAAAACGCGAACAAAACACCGCATAATAAGCTAAAAAGTTACTACAAGTAGCTAATAGCAAAAAGGTGTCCAAAGCAGTCACAGAAACCATCCAAAAACAAAAGAGCCCACAGGCCGGGCAAAAAACCAAAGATAAAAAGGATTACAGAGAATCAAGATCCTTTCCAGACTCCACATCGACAGAAGGCTGCGGAGGAAACATAGAAATCGGGACAGCATCGACAGCACCGTCATCTCGGTTTAAAACCTCCACACCAGATCCATCCCCAGCCAAAGGTAAAGTCGGGTTCGCAACCGAAATTTTGGGGTCGGACACCGGAACCTCATCCTCATTGGGAGCAGGAACAATCTTTCCCTCCACAACAACGTTATCCGTACTGAATAAGCTCAGATCCAGGTCGGGAGCAAGAACCTGGACCTGAGCCTTCAAATTTTCAAACATAGCATCCATACCCTTAGCTACATGACCTTCTAGCTCGTAAAAATCATCCTGAGCGGATTGCAATCTCTCCTTTGTCTCCACAAGCTCAGCATATGTCCGAGTATAATTCTCCCTCGCCGCCTTCGCCATCTCCTCAGATGCATTCGCTGCCGCCACAGCCGCGGTAGCTTTAGCTTTCTCTTTCTCCAAAGATGCCTCCAGCTCAGTAATCCTAGCAGCCTTTAGTTCACTAATCCTCTCGAACTCAGACTGAGCCTTCTCAAGTCGGGAGCTGGTCGCACCAAGGGGGGATTTCTTGAACTCCCGGGCAATAGCGGCATGAAGACTAGCCATCCGGACACAGCTCCGCGCCATATACTGAAAATGGTGCTCCATAGACACATCATCAGTAGAAATAAAAGTCTGAGGGAGAATATGCTGTTCAACCCAACCAAGAGCATCAAAATCCTTGTCATTAAAACCCGCAAGCTCTTGAGAGGTCTTCTGTTTCTTGGGAGGAGGACCCGAGGACGAAGGCGGGGAAGTGTTACCGGGTCCAGAGGTCGGAGGATCTTGATTTATAGCTCGGAACTGGGGAGTCGGAATAGTCTTCGACCGAGTAGTGACACCCACAATAGTCTTCTTCGGAGAAGATCGGGCAGAAGCCTCCCCAGCCTCGATATTTCGAGCAGCCACAGACTTCTTCGTCCGACGAAGGTACTTCATGGAATCCGCCTGAGAAGACATCTCTGCAGAAATAAAAAGAAAAAGGATTACCACGACAGAAATTCCACCAAAACAAGCAAAGCCAAAATACTAAAAAAGATGAATCTCGGAGAGGTCGGGAACTACCTAACTCGGAACGGAGAAGGCTTGGATCTCCCAACATTTTCTTCGTGTCCAAGTGAGGTGCCCGACCCCATAAACTGCTCACCACACCCATAAAAGCCTGCTCCAAGGGTATACTTAGTAGACACTACATTCTCCTGCCAACAAAGAGGAAAAGAAGGCTCCCCACTCTCATCTAGAAAGAAAGGTCGGACGTCTCCAGTAGCCCGGACCTTGAAATAAAAGTTCTTAAAATCATGAAAGGACTCATCATACAGGGTACAAAACTTCCTTCCCTGGTTAGCCCTAAAAGAGACCCAAGATACCTTCCCTCCACCCGACCCCGGCTTCGTCAACACAAACAAATAGGAAAAAAGAGAAATAGAGGGAGCGACGCCCAAAAACTGACACAAAAGTTGAAACAGCTTTAAAAACGCCCAAGAATTTGGATGGAGCTGCGTAGGGGCAAGATTACAAGACCATAACACCTCGGACTCCAGATCGGTAAAGGGAAGTCGGACATTCAGCTTAGAGAAAAAACAATCATAAGCATAAAAGAAGAGTTTCTCGGAACTATCTAGGGGCGGGAAGCACACTCTCTCCTCGGAATCCGGGGCTACTAGTTCATAATCCCTCTCAGACTCTCTATTTTCACATATGCTACAGTGCCTACGGAACCTAGCTAAATACTCAGAATCTACCACAGAAGGGACTCTTAGAGGAAGAGGGTCTACCCAACCAAGACCACATGGGATTTTAGTCGACATCGCTTGAAGAACCTTTCGAGACATAAAATTCTTACCTACAAAGAAGAATACAACAGCAAGCAAAAATCACATAAAGAAGACAGCGAAAACCCATTCAAAGCAAGAAACAAAAACCCCACGAAGAAAAATGCGGCAACCCGGAACAAAAATACCAGAGAACAAAAAAGAACCCCCCATATACAAACAACAGCAATGGCGGCGCCTCTTTTTGGGGCAACCCAGGTATAAAGAAAAAGAAACAAACAAGGGCCACACAAAGAACAAAAGCATATGATCACAAGAAAAAGAGAAACATGGGAACGAACCTGGAAGAAAGAAACGAAGACGACGAGCTCCGAAGCAAACGAAACGACGGCACAGAGGAAACCCCGGAAAGACACACGAAAAGATTCAGGGAAGCAGAACAAAAGAGAAAGAAGAAGCGGTGCTCGAAAAAGCATAAAGAAAAACAAAATGCAGGAAAAAAGGAAGGGAGCAAATAAATAAAGCCTTCACAGAGCCCGAACGGAAATCGAGGAGAAACGGTAAAATGCAATAAATGCAGGAACGGCCATTTTTGTATTTTGAAAAACTACTATGCCCGAGCACGACCTCCCAAAAAGGACGAACTCGGGCAGGGGCACTGTTCATACCCTGACCGGGGTCCTCCAACTCGGCAAATTCGTGAGAGGTCCGACCTTGTCCTAAAGCTCACACCTAAAGGTCGGACCTCGGACAAAAGAACAAGGAAGGCCCATCAAAAGGAACGCAGCCCAAACCTAAAGGCCGAAAAGGCCTAGAAAAGGCGGTTCCACAAAGATAGAGATAAAACTCCCAAAAGATAAGATAAGATAAGAATATCTTATCCAGGGAAGATCACGGCCAACTACTATAAATACACTGGAGCACCCAGGTATGGCATTCATTCACATTCTACACATATCTGCTTGGACCCATGCTAACTTAAGCATCGGAGTGTCATTGCAGGTACAACCACCAACCACTCTGCATATCAAGCTCGGGTCACTAAACCCCCACCTCGGGTCTAACCAGACGACCGAGCTACCCGTTTCAGGTAACCCTCGGAACGGAATCTATCACCTTTCTTGAATGAAAAATGTTCTTAATTGAAAAAGAGAAGAATTGCATGAATTTTAAATTTTATAACAGATTAATTATTTTGATGTGGTGGCGATATTTTGGTTTCTGAATGTATGCTTGAACAGTGCATAAATCTTTTGAATTTGTTGTTCATGAATGTTGGCTCTTGAAAGAATGATGAAAAAGGAGACATGTTACTGAGGATCTGAAAAATCATAAAAATGATTCTTGAAGCAAGAAAAAGCAGTGAATACAAAAAAAAAGAAAGAAAGAGAAAAACGAAAAAAAAAAGAGAGAAAAGAAAAAAAATAAAGTTGTGATCCAAAGCAAAAAGAGTGTGCTTAAGAACCCTGGACACCTCTAATTGGGGACTCTAGCAAAGTTGAGTCACAATCTGAAAAGGTTCACCCAGTTATGTGTCTGTGGCATGTATGTATCCGGTGGTAATATTGGAAGACAGAGTGCTTTGGGCCATGGCCAAGACTCATAAAGTAGCTGTGTTCAAGAATCATCATACTTATCTAGGAGAATCAATAACACTATCTGGATTCTGAGTTCCTATAGAAGCCAATCATTCTGAATTTCAAAGGATAGAGTGAGATGCAAAAACTATTCAGAGGCAAAAAGCTAAAGCCCCGCTCATCTAATTAATACTGATCTTCATAGATGTTTTTGGAGTTCATTGCATATTCTCTTCTTTTTTATCTTATTTGATTTTCAGTTGCTTGGGGACAAGCAACAATTTAAGTTTGGTGTTGTGATGAGCGGATAATTTATACGCTTTTTGGCATTGTTTTTAGTATATTTTTAGTATGTTTTAGTTAGTTTTTAGTATATTTTTATTAGTTTTTAGTTAAAATTCACTTTTCTGGACTTTACTATGAGTTTGTGTGTTTTTCTGTGATTTCAGGTATTTTCTGGCTGAAATTGAGGGACCTGAGCAAAAATCTTATTCAGAGGCTGAAAAGGACTGCAAATGTTGTTGGATTCTGACCTCCCTGGACTCGAAGTGGATTTTCTGGAGCTAAAGAAGCCCAATTGGCGCGATCTCAACTGCGTTGGAAAGTAGACATCCTGGGCTTTCCAGCAATATATAATAGTTCATACTTTGCCCGAGATTTGATGGCCTAAACCGGTGTTCCAAATCAGCTCAAAACTGCCCGGCGTTAAACGCCGGAACTGGCACAAGAATGAAAGTTAAACGCCCAAACTGGCACAAAAACTGGCGTTTAACTCCAAGAGAAGTCTCTACACAAAAATGCTTCAATGCTCAGCCAAAGGACACACCAAGTGGGCCCGGAAGTGGATTTTTATGTCATTTACTCATCCTTGTAAACCCTAGGCTACTAGTTCTCTACAAATAGGACCTTTTACTTTTGTATTCTTATCGGGGTAGCTATCTTTAGTCTTATGCTATTTTAGATCATGGGGGCTGGCCTCACGGCCATGCCTAGACCTTGTTCTTATGTATTTTCAACGGTGGAGTTTCTACACACCATAGATTAAGGTGTGGAGCTCTGCTGTACCTCGAGTATTAATGCAATTACTATTGTTCTTCTATTCAATTCAGCTTGTTCTTGTTCTAAGATATTCATTTGCACCCAAGAACATGATGAATATGATGATTATGTGACACTCATCATCATTCTCACTTATGAACGAGTGCCTGACAACCACTTCTGTTCTACAAGCAAACAAGGCTTGAATGTTTATCTCTTGGATCCCTTGATCGGAATCTTCGTGGTATAAGCTAGAATTGATGGCGGTATTCAAGAGAATCCGGAAGGTCTAAACCTTGTCTGTGGTATTCTGAGTAGGATTCAATGATTGAATGACTGTGACGAGCTTCAAACTCTTGAAGGCTGGGCGTTAGTGACAGACGCAAAAGAATCACTGGATTCTACTCCAACCTGATTGAGAACCGACAGATGATTAGCTGTGCCGTGACAGGGTGCGTAGAACATTTTCACTGAGAGGATGGGAGGTAGCCACTGACAACGGTGAAACCCTACATACAGCTTGCCATGGAAAGGAGTAAGAAGGATTGGATGAAGACAGTAGGAAAGCAGAGAGACGGAAGGGACAAAGCATCTCCATACGCTTGTCTGAAATTCTTACCAATGAATTACATAAGTATCTCTATCTTTATCTATATGCTTTATTCATAAATCATCCATAACCATTTGATTCTGCCTGACTGAGATTTACAAGATGACCATAGCTTGCTTCATACCAACAATCTCCGTGGGATCGACCCTTACTCGCGTAAGGTTTATTACTTGGACGACCCAGTGCACTTGCTGGTTAGTTGTGTGAAGTTGTGATAAAGAGTTGAGATTACAATTGTGCGTACCATGTTGATGGCGCCATTGATGATCACAATTTACGCGCACCATGTGTACCAACAGGTCCCATTAATATATTTGATGTTCCATCATATAATAAAATGTGGACTTGAACAGAAGCTGAAGAAGCTACTGCAACTGCCTCTCTTGCTCTTTTTGATGAACTACTGGTGAACGAAATTGCAATCACACTTTTGCAATCTCGCACAACTAACCAGCAAGTGAACTGGGTCGTCCAAGTAATACCTTACGTGAGTAAGGGTCGATCCCACGGAGATTGTCGGCTTGAAGCAAGCTATGGTTATCTTGTAACTCTTAGTCAGGATATCAATAATTATCAGGGTTGATTGTAAAAAGTAAAAGAACATGAAATAAGTACTTGTTTTGCAGTAATGGAGAACAGGTTGAGGTTTTGGAGATGCTCTATCTTCTGAATCTCTGCTTTCCTACTATCTTCTTCTTCAAGCACGCAAGGCTCCTTCCATGGCAAGCTGTATGTAGGGTTTCACCGTTGTCAATGGCTACCTCCCATCCTCTCAGTGAAAATGTTCAACGCGCCCTGTCACAGCACGGCTAATCATCTGTCGGTTCTCAATCGGGTTGGAATAGAATCCAATGATTCTTTTGCGTTTGTCACTAACGCCCAGCCCTCAGGAGTTTGAAGCTCGTCACAGTCATTCAATCCTTGAATCCTACTCAGAATACCACTGACAAGGTTTAGACCTTCCGGATTCTCTTGAATGCCGCCATCAATTCTAGCTTATACCACGAAGATTCTGATTAAGGAATTCAAGAGATATCTACTCAATCTAAGGTAGAACGGAGGTGGTTGTCAGGCACATGTTCATAGGTGAGAATGATGATGAGCATCACAGATCATCACATTCATCAGGTTTAGGAACAAGTGATATCTTAGAATGGAAGTAAGCATGATTGAATGAAAAATAGTAGTAATTGCATTAATCCATCAAGACACAGTAGAGCTCCTCACCCCCAACCATGGGGTTTAGAGACTCATGCTGTAGAAGATACAATGAGAAACGTGTAAAGTGTCATGAGGTCAGAATCCAACAGCATCTGCAGTCCTTTTCAGCCTCTGAAACAGATTTTTGCTCAGGACCCTCAATTTCAGCCAGAAAATACCTGAAATCTCAGAAAAACACACAAACTCATACTAAAGTCCAGAAAAGTGAATTTTAACTAAAAACTAATAAAAATATAATAAAAACTAACTAAAATATACTAAAAACATACTAAAAACAATGCCAAAAAGCGTATAAATTATCCGCTCATCACAACACTAAACTTAAATTGTTGCTTGTCCTCAAGCAACTGAAAATCAAGATAGAATAAAAAGAAGAGAATATACTATAGACTCCAAAATATCAAAGAAACTTAGCTCCAATTAGATGAGCGGGACTAGTAGCGTTTTGCTTCTGAACAGTTTTGGCATCTTACTTTATCCTTTGAAGTCTAGAAAGATTGGCATCCATAGGAACTCAGAACTCAGATAGTGTTATTGATTCTCCTAGTTAAGTATGATGATTCTTGAACATAGCTACTTTATAAGTCTTGGCTGTGGCCCAAAGCACTCTGTCTTCCAGTATTACCACCGGATACATACATGCTACAGACACATACTTGGGTGAACCTTTTCAGATTGTGACTCAGCTTTGCTAGAGTCCCCAATTAGAGTTGTCCAGGGTTCTTAAGCACACTATTTTTGCCTTGGATCACTTTTTATTTCTACCCTTGCCTTTTGGTTTAAAGGGCTATTGGCTTTTTCTGCTTGCTTTTTCTTCTTCTCTTTTTTTTTTGTTTTTTTTTTTTGCTTTTTCTTGCTTCAAGAATCAATTTGATGATTTTTTTAGATCCTCAATAACATTTCTCCTTTTCCATCATTCTTTCAAGAGCAAACAAATTTAACATTCTTTAAACAACAAATTCAAAAGACATATGCACTATTCAAGCATTCATTCAGAAAACAAAAAGTATTGTCACCACATCAAACTAATTCAACTAGTTTCAGAGATAAATTCGAAATCCTGTACTTCTTGTTCTTTTGTAATAAAAACATTTTTCATTTTAAGAAAGGTGATGGATTTATAGGACATTCATAGCTTTAAGGCGTAGACACTAAGATACTAATGATCATGTAATAAGACACAAACATAGATAAACATAAGCATAAAAATTCGAAAAATAGAAAATAAAGAAGAAGGAGATTAAAGAACGGGTCCACCTTAGTGATGGCGGCTTGTTCTTCCTCTTGAAGATCTTATAGAGTGCTTGAGCTCCTCAATGTCTCTTCCTTGCCTTTGTTGCTCATTTCTCATGATTCTATGATCTTCTTTAATTTCATGGAGGAGGATGGAATGTTCTTGGTGCTCCACCCTTAGTTGTCCCATGTTGGAACTCAATTCTCCTAGGGAGGTGTTAATTTGCTCCCAATAGTTTTGTGAAGGAAAGTGCATCCCTTGAGATGAATCTCTCCATCTCCCATGGCTCGGAGGTGGAAGCTTTTGCCTTCCCTTTCCTCTTTCTAGAGGTTTCTCTGGCCTTAGGTGCCATAAATGGTTATGGAGAAACAAAAAGGAATGCTTTTACCACACCAAACTTAGAAGGTTTGCTCGTCCTCGAGCAAAAGAAGAAAGAAGAGAGAGAGTGGTGGGGTAGGTGGGTATCCTGTGGGGTCCACAAATCCTAAGGTGTCAAGGATAATTCATCCCTGCACCAAGTGGCGAGCAAAAATGCTCCTTCTGCCAATCCTGGCGTTAAACGCCGGGCTGGTGCCCATTTCTGGCGTTTAACGCCAGCTTGGTGCCCATTCTTGATGTTTAACGCCAGTCTGGTGCCCCTTTCTGGCGTTAAACGCCCAGAATGGTGCCAGACTGGGCGTTAAACGCCCATTTGCTGCCCTTACTGGCGTTTAAACGCCAGCGAGTTTTCCTTCAAGGTGTGCTATTTTTCTTTATATTTTTCATTTTGTTTCTGCTTTTTCAATTAATTTTGTGACTTTCCATGATCATCAACCTATAGAAAACATAAAATAACAAAGAAAAATAATAAATATAACATTGGGTTGCCTCCCAACAAGCGCTTCTTTAATGTCAGTAGCTTGACAGTGGGCTCTCATGGAGCCTCACAGATACTCAGAGCCATGTTGGAACCTCTCAACACCAAACTTAGAGTTTGAATGTGGGGGTTCAACACCAAACTTAGAAGTTGGTTGTGGCCTCTCAACACCAAACTTAGAGTTTGACTGTGGGGGCTCTGTTTGACTCTGTTTTGAGAGAAGCTCTTCATGCTTCCTTTCCATGGTTACAGAAGGAGAACCTTGAGTCTTATAGTTTGCACTGTCTGCAAGCCACGGAGCTTCCTGAATAGCAAATAATTGCTCATCCGGAAAGGTTTCAGAGATCTCAGTAGGAGGGAAGGATGCTCCTGCTACTGGTTCTATCCGGGACAGGTGATCAGCTACTTGATTCTCTGTCCCTTTCTGTCTCTTATTTCTATATCAAACTCTTGCAGAAGCAACACCCATCTTATGAGCCTGGGTTTTGAATCCTGCTTTGTGAGTAGATATTTAAGAGCAGCATGGTCAGTATACACAATCACTTTTGATCCTACTAAATAAGATCTGAACTTGTCAATGGCATAAACCACTGCAAGTAACTCCTTTTCTGTGGTTGTGTAGTTCTTCTGTGCATCATTTAGAATACGGCTGCCATAATAGATGACGTGCAGAAGCTTATCATGCCTTTGTCCCAATACTGCACCAATGGCATGGTCACTGGCATCACACATTAGTTCAAATGGTAATGTCCAGTCTGGTGCAGAGATGACTGGTGCTGTGACCAGCTTAGCTTTCAGAGTCACAAACGCCTGCAGACATTCCTTATCAAAGATAAATGGCGTGTCTGCAGCTAGCAAATTACTCAGAGGTTTTGCAATTTTTGAAAAATCCTTTATAAAACTTCTGTAGAATCCTGCATGCCCCAGAAAGCTTATGATTGCCTTAACATTGGTAGGTGGTGGTAATTTTTCAATTACTTCAACTTTAGCTTGATCCACCTCTATTCCCTTGTTTGAAATTTTATGCCCAAGAACAATCCCTTCAGTCACCATAAAGTGACATTTTTCCCAGTTTAAAACTAGGTTGGTCTCTTGGCATCTTTTCAGAACAAGTGCTAGATGGTTAAGGCAGGAGCTGAATGAGTCTCCAAATATTGAAAAGTCATCCATGAAGACTTCCAGAAATTTTTCTACCATATCTGAGAAGATAGAGAGCATGCACCTCTGAAAGGTTGCAGGTGCATTGCACAGACCAAAAGGCATCCTTCTGTAGGCAAATACTCCAGAAGGACATGTAAATGTTGTTTTCTCTTGGTCCTGAGGATCTACTGCAATTTGGTTGTAACCTGAGTTGCCATCCAAAAAGCAGTAGTATTCATGACCTGCTAGTCTCTCTAGCATCTGGTCTATGAATGGTAAAGGAAAATGATCCTTTCTGGTGACTGTATTGAGCCTTCTGTAGTCAATACACATGCGTCATCCTGTAACTGTTCTTGTAGGAACTAGTTCATTCTTTTCATTATGAACTACTGTTATGCCTCCCTTCTTGGGGACAACGTGGACAGGGCTCACCCAGGGGCTATCAGAAATAGGATAAATAATCCCAGCCTCTAGTAACTTAGTGACCTCTTTCTGCACCACCTCCTTCATGGCTGGATTTAGCCGCCTTTGTGGTTGAACCACTGGCTTAGCATCATCCTCCAATAGGATCTTGTGCATGCATCTTGCTGGGCTAATGCCCTTAAGATCACTTATGGACCACCCAAGAGCTGTCTTGTGTGTCCTTAGCACTTGAATTAGTGCTTCCTCTTCCCGTGGATTTAAAGCAGAGCTTATGATCACTGGAAACGTGTCACCTTCTCCCAGAAATGCATATTTCAGGGATGGTGGTAGTGGCTTGAGCTCGGGTTTAGGAGGCTTATCTTCTTCCTGAGGAATTTTCAGAATTTCTTTTATTTCCTTTAGTTCCTCCAGATCAGGCTGAACATCTTTAAAGATGTCATCTAGCTCTGATTCAAGACTTTCAGTCATATTGACCTCCTCCACCAAAAAGTCAATAATATTAGTTCTCATGCAGTCATTTGATGTGTCTAGATGCTGCCTAGCTTTGACAACATTCAACATGAACTCATCCTCATTGACTCTCAGGGTTAATTCCCCTTTTTGGACATCAATGAGGGTCCGTCCAGTTGCTAGGAAAGGTCTTCCTAGAATGAGAGTTGCACTCTTGTGGTCCTCCATTTCTAGCACTACAAAGTCAGTGGGAAAGGCAAATGGCCCAACCTTGACAATCATGTCCTCAATTATGCCTGATGGGTATTTAATGGAGCCATCAGCAAGTTGGAGACATATCCTGGTTGGTTTGACTTCTTCAGTCAAGCCAAGCTTTCTAATAGTGGATGCAGGTATTAGGTTGATACTTGCCCCAAGATCACATAGAGCTTTCTTGGTACAAGTACCCTCTAATGTTCATGGTATCATAAAGCTTCCAGGATCTTTAAGCTTCTCTGGTAAGCTCTTTAATATGACTGCACTGCATTCTTCAGTGAGAAAAACTTTTTCAGTTTCTCTCCAATCCTTCTTATGACTTAAGATCTCTTTCATGAACTTAGCATAAGAAGGTATTTGCTCAAGTGCCTCTGCAAACGGAATCTTTATTTCAAGAGTCCTTAGATAGTCTGCAAAGCGGGCAAATTGCTTATCCTGTTCCGCTTGGTGGAGTTTCTGAGGATAAGGCATCTTGGCTTTATATTCTTCAACCTTAGTTGCTGCAGGTTTATTTCCTACAGAAGTGGTTGGAGAAGCCTGCTTAAGGGGGTTGTTATCAGCACTTGCAAGTGTCTGACCCCTTTGTGGCGTTTGAACGCCAGGATTGGGTGCTTTTTAGGCGTTTAACGCCAGATTGCAACCCTTTTCTGGCATTTGAACGCCAGAAGTGGCTACCCATTGGGCGTTTAACGCGACTTTCTTACCCTTTTCTGGCGTTTGAACGCCAGAATCATTCCTCTCTTGGCTCTTACTGTCTTCAGAGGGATTTTGGGAAGTTGGTTGGTCATCCTCTGTCAGTTGTTCCTTTCTTAGCTTTCTGCTGCTTTGAGTTGATACATTCAATGTCTTCCCACTCCTTAATTTAACAGCTTGGCATTCTTCTGTTATCTGTTTAGATAGTTGTTGTCTTGTCTGATTCAATTGTGCTTCCATATTCTTGTTAGCATTTTTAGTGTCTTGGAGCATCTCTTTAAATTCTGCTAATTGTTTTGTCATAATGAGTAATTGCTGATTAAGCTCAACCATCTGTTCTTGAGGGTTAGGATCAGTAGTTACTGCCATAGCTTCTTCTTTTATAGAGGACTCACTGCTTAAGTATAAATGTTGATTTCTAGCAACAGTATCTATAAGCTCTTGAGCCTCTTCAATCGTCTTCCTTATATGTATAGATCCACCAGCTGAGTGGTCTAGAGACATCTGAGCTTTTTCTGTAAGCCCATAGTAGAAGATGTCTAACTGTACCCACTCTGAAAACATTTCAGAGGGGCATTTTCTTAGCATACCTCTATACCTCTCCCAGGCATTATAAAGGGATTCATTATCCTCTTGTTTAAAGCCTTAGATGTCCAGCCTTAGCTATGTCATCCTTTTTGGAGGGTAAAATTGATTCAGGAATTTGTCTGATAACTGTCTCCATGTCTTTATGCTTGCTGTAGGTTGGTTATTCAACCACCTCTTGGCTTGATCTTTAACAGCAAATGGAAACAGTAATAGTCTGTAGACATCTTGATCCACCTCTTTATCATGTACTGTGTCAGCAATTTGTAAGAATTGTGCCAGAAACTCAGTAGGTTCTTCCTGTGGAAGACCGGAATACTGGCAATTTTGCTGCACCATGATAATGAGTTGAGGATTTAGCTCAAAGCTGCTTGCTTTAATGGGAGGTATACAGATGCTACTCCCATATGCAGCTGTAATGGGGTTAGCATATGACCCCAGAGTCCTTCTGGACTGCTCAATTCCACTTAGGTCCATGATGGAGAAAGGGAATATGATATGGATTCACAAGTAAAGTAAAATTGTTTTTTTCTAAATAACCGAAAATAATGAAATAAAATAAGTGGAAAATAAAATAAGAATTCGAAAACCAAAAGAGAATAAAATCAAAGCAAATTGAAAACTAAATTAAGTAATCAATTAAAAAGATATGATTGAAAATTATTTTGAAGAAGATTTGATTTTTTTGAAAAAGATTTGAAAAGATCAATTTTTTGAAATTAGAATTTTGACTTGACTAAAAAAAGATATGATTTTGAAAATCTTTGACTAATCTAATGCAAAAATTTCAAAAATTATGAGTAAAATAAGGAAAGGATATTTTTTTTTTGATTTTTAAATTTTAATGAGGAAAGAGAACAAAACAAAGAGAACAAACAAGAAAGCTTTGAATGTCAAGATGAGGACCAATAACAAATTTTTAGAAAATCAAACACAAATTTTCGAAAATTTAAAGGAAGACACAAATAAGACACCAAACTTAGAATATGAAACCAAACTCAAATAAAAGACTCTAAACCAACAAAAATAAAACAGTCCTAATCTAAGCAACAAGATAAACCGTCAGTTGTCCAAACTCGAACAATCCCCGGCAACGGCGCCAAAAACTTGGTGCACGAAATTACAATCACACTTTTGCAATCCCGCACAACTAACCAGCAAGTGAACTGGGTCGTCCAAGTAATACCTTACGTGAGTAAGGGTCGATCCCACGGAGATTGTCGGCTTGAAGCATGCTATGGTTATCTTGTAACTCTTAGTCAGGATATCAATAATTATCAGGGTTGATTGTAAAAAGTAAAAGCACAGGAAATAAGTACTTGTTTTGCAGTAATGGAGAACATGTTGAGGTTTTAGAGATGCTCTATCTTCTGAATCTCTGCTTTCCCACTGTCTTCTTCTTCAAGCACGCAAGGCTCCTTCCATGGAATGCTGTATGTAGGGTTTCACCGTTGTCAATGGCTACCTCCCATCCTCTCAGTGAAAATGTTCAACGCGCCCTGTCACGGCACGGCTAATCATCTGTCGGTTCTCAATCGGGTTGTAATAGAATCCAATGATTATTTTGCGTTTGTCACTAACGCCCAGCCCTCAGGAGTTTGAATCTCGTCACAGTCATTCAATCCTTGAATCCTACTCAGAATACCACAGACAAGGTTTAGACCTTCCGGATTCTCTTGAATGCCGCCATCAATTCTAGGTTATACCACGAAGATTCTGATTAAGGAATCTAAGAGATATCTACTCAATCTAAGGTAGAACGGAGGTGGTTGTCAGGCACACGTTCATAGGTGAGAATGATAATGAGTGTCACAGATCATCACATTCATCAGGTTTAGGAACAAGTGATATCTTAGAATGGAAGCAAGCATGATTGAATGAAAAACAGTAGTAATTGCATTAATCCATCAAGACACAGCAGAGCTCCTCACCCCCAACCATGGGGTTTAGAGACTCATGCTGTAGAAGATACAATGAGAAACGTGTAAAGTGTCATGAGGTCAGAATCCAACAGCATCTGTAGTCCATTTCAGCCTCTGTATCAGATTTTTGCTCAGGACCCTCAATTTCAGCCAGAAAATACCTGAAATCTCAGAAAAACACACAAACTCATAGTAAAGTCCAGAAAAGTGAATTTTAACTAAAAACTAATAAAAATATAATAAAAACTAACTAAAATATACTAAAAACATACTAAAAACAATGCCAAAAAGCGTATAAATTATCATTGAAAGAGGAAGAACAGGAAGTCTTGGGGGAATTGCTGATTCCAATATAGCAAGAGGAAGAAAAATTGACCAATCACTAGCCATGTATATAGAGAAGTAAGGAAGAAAAATGTTTCATTAAAAGCTATTCATATCATTGAAAGCAAAGCTTTGTGGTGAGTATTCCGCTCTCTTCTGCCCAATTTTTATTATCTACTTCCCACGCGTACTGATGCGTGAGCATCTTCTTTATCTTTTCTTAGTGAATTTGCATTCAAATTGTTGAGTTTAATCAAGACTTAAATATCTTTTAGCCATTACGGATGCTACTTTGAGTTGTGTACAATTTTGTTTATTTCAGGTAGTATTCAGATGGATTTGACGGAGTTTTGTAGCAGAAAAGGAAGAAGGCAAATGATGATGTCAAACTCGACCTCCTTGCACTCAAACAGGAATAACTTGAGCTACAAATGTTCAATTGACATGATTTTAGCAGCATTGGAAAGCTAACTTCCAGGGCTTTCCAATAATGCATAATAGTGCACACTTCTTCTCCAAAACTCTTGGCCTTCGCGGTGCCAAACTTGAGGCACCACACACTCATTCTCAAAGGGGAGTTCACGTATGACTTGAAGCCAAACTTGAGTTTACTCAAGTTTGGCGCCAACCAAGGGAATTGGAAGAATTGCATGCTGGCTTGCCAAAGCCAAACTTGAGGTTACTCAAGTTTGGTGCCGGCAAGGAAAACTTGGAAGAACACATACGGGTTGGTTGATGCCAAACTTGGATTCTCTAAGTTTGGTGCCAACCCTTCTAACCCAAGTGGTCTCCATTCACATACAAGGCTTGCACGACTCAATTATTTAGTTTTGATTTAAATTTTTATTATATTTATAATTAGGAAAAGATATTATTTAGTTTTAGAAAATATATTTTCACATTAATTAGGATTAGATATAAAAGGGAAAAGAATCAGCCCTTCGGGGATCTCTTCTCTTCTACTTCATTTCACAATTTATAGTTTTTCAGAATCTTTGTTTTCTCTTTGAACCATGAGCAACTAACCTCCACTGTTACGGTTAGGAGCTCTTTCTATTGTATGGATTGATACTATTATTTTTCTATTTTAATTCATGTATTGATTTCAATTTCAAGAACTGTTTTCGTTCTTTATCTTATGAATCTGGGTGGAACGGGATATGACCCTTATTCTAATTGAGTTCTTGTATAACTTGGAAAAGCTCTTTAATTGAACAACATCTTGAAAACAATTTCTCCTAAATTTCTAATTATCTGGACTTAATGGGATACGTGACATATAATCCTCTTATATTTGGGTAATTAGGGTTTCTGTGGCATATAAACTAGAATTGAACTTCACCCTCTAATTGGAATTAAGTGACCAGGGAATTCGCGGTTGATAAAGGTTAGAGGAGACTAAAAAGGTCTAAGGAATTAGGGTTTAGTCACATATATTTTGCCATGAATTGAATCTTGTATGATTAAAATAGTTAGTAACAAAAGTCAATCTGGAAGATAGATATCTTTGAAGCCTTAACTGTTTCTCCATATATTATTCACAACTTATTTACTGCTTGCCTTCTGATATTCTGAATTTACTGTTATTTCTTTTGAACTCTGTAAACATCATTTTCTGCTTGTCTAACTAAGTAAATCACTTAACCATTATTGCTTAGTCCATCAATCCTCGTGGGATGGACCCTCACTCACCTAGGTATTACTTGGTACGACCTGGTGCACTTGTCAGTTAGTTTGTGGTTGTAAATTCCGCACCACGTACGCATGGGCGACTGGTGCACGAAATTGCAATCACACTTTTGCAATCCCGCACAACTAACCAGCAAGTGCACTGGGTCGTCCAAGTAATACCTTACGTGAGTAAGGGTCGATCCCACGGAGATTGTCAGCTTGAAGCAAGCTATGGTTATCTTGTAAATCTTAGTCAGGATATCAGAAATTATCAGGATTAATTGTGAAAAGTAAAAGAACATGAAATAAGTACTTGTTTTGCAGTAATGGAGAATAGGTTGAGGTTTTGGAGATGCTCCATCTTCTGAATCTCTACTTTCCTACTGTCTTCTTCTTCAAGCACGCAAGGCTCCTTCCATGGCAAGCTGTATGCAAGGGTTTCACCGTTGTCAGTGGCTACCTCCCATCCTCTCAGTGGACATGTTCAACGGACCCTGTCACGGCACGGCTATCCATCTGTCGGTTCTCAATCAGGCCGGAATAGAATCCAGTGATTCTTTTGCGTCTGTCACTAACGCCCCGCCTTCAGGAGTTTGAAGCTCGTCACAGTCATTCAATCCTTGAATCCTACTCAGAATACCACAAACAAGGTTTAGACCTTCCGGATTCTCTTGAATGCCGCCATTAGTTCTAGCTTATACCATGAAGATTCTGATTAAAGAATCCAAGAGATATCTACTTAATCTAAGGTAGAACGGAGATGGTTGTCAGGCACACGTTCATGGTTGAGAATGATGATGAGTGTCACGGATCATCACATTCATCCGGTTTAAGAACAAGTAATATCTTAGAATGGAAGCAAGCATGATTGAATGAAAAACAGTAGTAATTGCATTAATCCATCAAGACACAGCAGAGCTCCTCACCCCCAACCATGGGGTTTAGAGACTCATGCCGTGGAAGGTACACAAAGAAACGTGTAAAGTGTCATGAGGTACAGATACAATGTCAAAAGATCCTATTAATAGTGAGCTAGTAACCTAGGGTATACAGAAATGAGTAAATGACGTAAAAATCCACTTCTGGGTCCACTTAGTGTGTGCTTGGGCTGAGCATTGAAGCTTTCATGTGTAGAGACCTTTTCTGGAGTTAAACGCCAGCTTTCATGCCAGTTTGGGCGTTTAACTCCCATTTGGGTGCCAGTTCCAGCGTTTAACGCTGGGATTTCTTGAGGTGACTTTGAACGCCGGTTTGGGCCATCAAATCTTGGGCAAAGTATGGACTATCATATATTGCTGGAAAGCCCAGGATGTCCACTTTCCAACGCCGTTGAGAGCGCGCCAATTGGGCTTCTGTAGCTCCAGAAAATCCAGTTCGAGTGCAGGGAGGTCAGAATCCAACAGCATCTGCAGTCCTTTCAGCCTCTGAATCAGATTTTTGCTCAGGACCCTCAATTTCAACCAGAAAATACCTGAAATCACAGAAAAACACGCAAACTCATAGTAAAGTCCAGAAAGGTGAATTTTAACTAAAAACTAATAAAAATATACTAAAAACTAACTAGATCATACTAAAAACACACTAAAAACAATGCCAAAAAGCGTATAAATTATCCGCTCATCACAACACCAAACTTAAATTGTTGCTTGTCCCCAAGCAACTGAAAATCAAATAGGATAAAAAGAAGAGAATATACTATAGACTCCAAAATATCAAGGAAACTTAGCTCCAATTAGATGAGCGGGACTAGTAGCTTTTTGCTTCCGAACAGTTTTGGCATCTCACTCTATTCTTTGAAGTTCAGAATGATTGGCATCTATAAGAACTCAGAACGCAGATAGTGTTATTGATTCTCCTAGTTAAGTATAATGATTCTTGAACATAGCTAGTGTATGAGTCTTGGCTGTGGCCCAAAGCACTCTGTCTTCCAGTATTACCACCAGATACATACATGCCACAGACACATAATTGGGTGAACCTTTTCAGATTGTGACCCAGCTTTGCTAAAGTCCCCAATTAGAGGTGTCCAGGGTTCTTGAGCACACTCTTTTTGCCTTGGATCACCACTTTATTTCTTTCTTTTTCTTTCTCTCTTTTTTTTCTCTTTTTTTTTCGGAAATTTTTTTTTTGTATTCACTGCTTTTTCTTGCTTCAAGAATTAATCTGATGATTTTTTTAGATCCTCAATAACAGTTCTCTTTTTCCTCATTCTTTCAAGAGCCAACAATGTTTAACATTCTCAAAACAACAAATTCAAGAGACATATGCACTGTTCAAGCATTCATTCGGAAAACAAAAATTATTGTCACCACATCAAACTAATTCAACTAGTTTCAAGGATAAATTTCGAAATCCTGTACTTCTTGTTCTTTTGTGATTAAAGCATTTTTCATTTAAGAGAGGTGATGGATTCATAGGACATTCATAGCTTTAAGACATGAATTTTAAATTTTATTAGTTATGAACTAAGAACAAGACTCAAAGATAGATATAAGATGAGACAAAAAAAATAGAAAACAAAAATTTAAACTAGGCTCCTAATGATAGAGGTTTTCACAGAGTTAGGACTCAACAACCTTGATTTTGAGAAGTGGATGCTCCCTCAAATTGGGGGGAGAATTTCTGGCGTTTCAGCTCTTGGAGTTCACGCCCCTGCTTCTCTTGTTCCTTCAGCAATTTGCAGAGCATGCAGTTCTGATTCTGCTGTTCTTCCTTAAGTTGCTCCATAGTCTCTTGCAACTTGGTGATAGATGCTTCTAGGCTGGCCCAATAGCCAATTTCAGGAAATTCAGGGAGGAACTCCTGCGCCCTCCTTTTCGTAGAGTTGTCTTGCATTTGTCCTTCCATTGACTTCTTGGTGATTGGGTGTTCAATGGGTATGAACTCATCTACTCCCATCTTTACCCTAGCCTCTTTACAGAGCAAGGAGATCAAGCTTGGGTAAGCCAATTTGGCTTCAGTGGAATTCTTATTTGCAATTGTGTAGATCTCACAAGCAATCACATGATGAACCTCCACTTCTTTTCCAAGCATAATGCAATGAATCATCACTGCTCTCTTGATAGTGACCTCAGAACGGTTGCTAATGGGCAGTATGGAACGCCCAATAAAGTCTAGCCAACCTCTTGCAATTGGTTTGAGGTCTCCCCTCTTGAGTTGGTTTGGGACACCCTTTGAATTGGTTATCCACTTAGTTCCAGGGAGGCATATGTCCTCTAGAACTTGATCCAACCCTTTATCTGCTCTCACCATTCTCCTATTAAAGGATTCAGGATCATCCTGCAGTTGAGGTAGTTTGAAGATTTCCCTTATTTTGTCCAGATGGAAGTACATAACTTTCCCTCTGACCATGGTTCTGTAGGTATGGTAAGCAGTTCCAGTCATTCTCTGCTTATCTGTTAGCCACAGATTTGAGTAGAATTCATGAACCATATTCCTTCCAACCTTTATCTCAGGATTGGTTAGAACTTCCCATCCTCTGTTTCGAATTTGCTCTTGGATCCCCGGATATTCATCTTCTTTCAGATCAAATTAAACTTCCGGGATCACTGACCTCAGACCCATTATCTTGTGATAATGGTCTTCATGTTCTTTGGTTAAGAACTTCTCTTGATTCCAAAGATTCTTTGGATTATTCTCTTTCTTTCCTCTTAAATTGGTTTTTTTTCCCTTAGGAGCCATGATCTTGATGAATCTTGGCTTAGTGATCACGGAAAAGCACACCAAACTTAGATGTTTGCTTGTCCCCAAGCAAAAGAAAGGAAAGAAGAGAGAAAGGAGAAGAGCAAATTCGAATGGTGTGTGGGGAATGAGGAGGCCAAACGTATTTTTATAAGGGGGGAGAAGAGATTTCGAAAATTTGAAAGGGGATTTGAGAAGATATGGAGAGAATTTGAGAGAAGGGTGAGTTTTGGAACAAGATTTGGGATTGATTTGAGAGTTTTGAAGAATGATTTTTGATTTTTGAAGATTTGAAAGTGATTGATGAAAGGTTGAGATGTATTTATGTAGAAAAGTATGGGTAAGAAAAGGAAAGTTTAAAAAAATTTGATTGGAAATCAAAATCTTGGTCCCCCACCTTTCTTGCGTTAAACGCCCAGAATGGCACCCATTTTGGCGTTTAACGCCCATTTGTTGCCCATTATGGGCGTTTAATGCCTAGCCAGGTGCCCTGGCTGGCGTTAAACGCCAGAATTCCCTTTATCACTGGGTGTTTTACTAAACGCCCAGGATGCTGCACACCTGGCGTTAAACGCCCAGAATGGTGCCCATTCTGGCGTTTAACGCCCAAAATGGCTTCTTTACTGGCGTTAAACGCCCAAAATGGTGCCCATTCTGGCGTTTAACGCCCAAAATGCCCCTTACTGGCGTTTTTTCGCCAGTAAGCTCTTTTTCTCTGCTTTTTTGCGCTGAATCCTTCTGTAACTCTGTGAATTCTTTCATTTTTGATACTTGCCTTTGTAAAAACAAAACATATAACCTGCTAATGACTGGGTTGCCTCCCAGCAAGCGCTTCTTTACTGTCTTTAGCTGGACCTTTACTGAGAATCACTCAAGTCTCAGTTTTGAGCATTCCTGCTCAAAATTGCCTTCAAGATAATGCTTGATTCTCTGTCCATTAACAATGAACGTTTTGTCAGAATCAATATCCTGAAGCTCAACATATCCATATGGTGACACTCCTGTGATCACATACGGACCCCTCCACCGGGATTTAAGTTTTCCTATAAACAATCTGAGCCTAGAGTTGAAGAGCAGAACTTTTTGTCCTGGCTCAAAGACTCTGGATGACAACTTCTTGTCATGCCACTTCTTTGCCTTTTCCTTATAAATTTTTGCATTTTCAAAGGCATTGAGTCTGAACTCCTCTAGCTCATTTAGCTGGAGCAATCTTTTTTCACCAGCTAACTGAGCATCCATGTTTAGGAATCTGGTTGCCCAGTAGGCTTTATGTTCCAGTTCCACGGGCAAATGACAGGCCTTTCCATACACCAGTTGGTATGGAGAGGTTCCTATAGGAGTCTTAAATGCTGTTCTGTATGCCCACAGAGCATCATCCAAGCTCTTTGCCCAATCCTTTCTTCGGGCTATCGCAGTCCATTCCAGGATTCTTTTTTAGCTCTCTGTTAGAGACTTCAGCTTGCCCATTTGTCTGTGGATGATATGGAGTTGCCACTTTGTGGCTAATTCCATATCTAACCATAGCAGAGTATAGCTGTCTATTGCAGAAATGAGTGCCCCCGTCACTGATTAGTACTCTGGGAACACCAAATCTGCTGAAGATGTGTTTCTGGAGGAATTTCAGCACGGTCTTGGTATCATTAGTGGGTGTAGCAATTGCTTCTACCCACTTAGATACATAGTCCACTGCCACCAGAATGTAAGTGTTTGAGTATGATGGTGGGAATGGACCCATGAAGTCAATTCCCCATACATCAAACAATTCTATCTCTAATATCCCTTGTTGAGGCATGGCATATCTGTGAGGCAAGTTACCAGCTCTTTGGCAACTGTCACAGTTACGCACAAACACTCGGGCATCTTTATAGAGAGTAGGCCAGTAGAAGCCACATTGGAGGACTTTAGTGGCTGTTCGCTCACTTCCAAAATGTCCTCCATACTGTGATCCATGGCAGTGCCATAGGATCCTTTGTGCCTCTTCTCTAGGTACACATCCGCGGATCATTCCGTCTGCACATCTCTTAAAGAGATATGGTTCATCCCAGAGGTAGTACTTGGCATCTGAAATTAATTTTTTTCTTTGCACTCTGCTGTACTCCTGGGGTATGAACCTCACAACTTTATAATTTGCAATATCTGCAAACCATGGAGCTTCCTGAATGGCAAAGAGTTGCTCATCTGGGAAAGTCTCAGAGATCTCAGTAGAAGGGAGGGACGCCTCAGCTACTGGTTCTATTCGGGACAGATGATCAGCTACTTGGTTCTCTGTCCCTTTTCTGTCTCTTATTTCTATATCAAACTCTTGCAGAAGCAACACCCATCTTATAAGCATGGGTTTTGAATCCTGCTTTGTGAGTAAGTATTTAAGAGCAGCATGGTCAGTGTACACAACCACTTTGGATCCTACTAGATAGGATCGAAACTTGTCAATGGCATAGACCACTGCAAGTAACTCTTTTTCTGTGGTTGTGTAATTCTTCTGTGCGTCATTTAGAACACGGCTGGCATAATAAATGACGTGCAGAAGCTTGTTATGCCTCTGTCCCAACACTGCACCAATGGCATGGTCACTGGCATCACACATTAGTTCAAATGGCAATGTCCAATCTGGTGCAGAGATGACTGGTGCTGTGACCAGCTTAGCTTTCAGGGTCTCAAATGCCTGCAGACACTGTGTGTCAAACACAAATGGTGTGTCAGCAGCTAGCAGGTTACTCAAAGGTTTTGCAATTTTCGAAAAATCCTTTATAAACCTTCTGTAGAATCCTGCATGCCCCAGAAAGCTTCTGATTGCCTTAACATTGGCAGGTGGTGGTAATTTTTCAATTACCTCTACCTTTGCCTTATCCACCTCTATTCCCCTGCTTGAAATTTTGTGCCCAAGGACAATTCCCTCAGTCACCATAAAGTGACATTTCTCCCAGTTTAAAACCAGGTTAGTCTTTTGGCACCTTTTCAGGACAAGTGCTAGGTGATTAAGACAGGAGCTAAATGAGTCTCCATATACTGAGAAGTCATCCATGAAGACTTCCAGGAATTTCTCCACCATATCAGAGAAGATGGATAACATGCATCTCTGAAAGGTTGCAGGAGCATTACACAGACCAAAAGGCATCCTCCTGTAGGCAAAAACGCCAGAAGGGCAAGTAAATGCTGTTTTCTCTTGGTCCTGAGGATCTACTGCAATTTGGTTGTAACCTGAATAGCCATCCAAAAAGCAATAATAATCATGACCAGCTAGTCTTTCTAGCATTTGGTCTATGAATGGTAAAGGAAAATGAGCTTTTCTGGTGGCTGTATTGAGCCTTCTGTAGTCAATACACATACGCCACCCTGTGACTGGTCTTGTAGGAACCAGTTCATTTTTTTCATTATGAACCACTGTCATGCCTCCCTTTTTGGGGACAACTTGGACAGGGCTCACCCAGGGGCTATCAGAAATAGGATAAATAATCCCAGCCTCTAGTAATTTAGTGACCTCTTTCTGCACCACCTCCTTCATGGCTGGATTTAGCCTCCTTTGTGGTTGGACCACTGGTTTGGCATTATCCTCCAAGAGGATCTTGTGCATGCATCTAGCTGGGCTAATGCCCTTGAGATCACTTATGGACCACCCAAGAGCTGTCTTGTGCATCCTTAGCACTTGAATCAGTGCTTCCTCTTCCTGTGGATTTAAAGCAGAGCTTATAATCACTGGAAAAGTGTCACCCTCTCCCAAAAATGCATACTTCAGGGATGGTGGTAGTGGTTTGAGTTCAGGTTTGGGAGGCTTATCCTCCTCCTGAGGAATTTTCGAAAATTCCTTTGTTCCCTCTGTTTCTGCTTGATCAGGCTGAGCATCCTTGAAGATGTCCTCAAGCTCCGATTCTAGGCTTTCAGTCATATTGATCTCTTCTACCAGAGAGTCAATAATGTCAGCGCCCATGCAGTCATTTGGTGTGTCTGGATGCTGCATAGCTTTTACAGCATTCAACTTGAACTCATCCTCATTGACTCTCAGGGTTACTTCCCCTTTTTGTACATCAATGAGAGTTCGTCCAGTTGCTAGGAAAGGTCTTCCTAAAATGAGAGTTGCACTCTTGTGCTCCTCCATTTCCAGCACCACAAAGTCAGTTGGAAAGGCGAATGGCCCAACCTTGACAATCATATCCTCTATTATGCCTGATGGATGTTTAATGGAGCCATCAGCAAGTTGGAGGCATATCCGGGTTGGTTTGACTTCTCCAGTCAACCCAAGCTTTCTGATAGTGGATGCAGGTATTAGATTGATGCTTGCTCCAAGATCACATAGGGCTGTCTTGGTGCAAGCACCTTCTAATGTGCATGGTATCATAAAGCTTCCTGGATCTTGAAGCTTTTCTGGTAAGCTTTTCAGAATGACTGCACTGCATTCTTCAGTGAGAAATACTTTTTTAGTTTCTCTTCAATCCTTCTTATGACTTAAGATCTCTTTCATGAACTTAGCATAAGAAGGTATTTGCTCAAGTGCCTCTGCAAACGGAATCTTTATTTCAAGAGTCCTTAGATAATCTGCAAAGTGGGCAAATTGCTTATCCTGCTCCGCTTGGCGGAGTTTCTGAGGATAAGGCATCTTGGCTTTATATTCTTCAACCTTAGTTGCTGCAGGCTTATTCCTTACAGAAGTGGTTGAAGAAGCCTTTTTAGAGGGATTACTGTCAGCACTCTCAGGTGTCTGATCCTCCCTTGGCGTTTGAACGCCAGGATTGGGTGGAAAATGGGCGTTTAACGCCAACTTTTCCCCCTTTTCTGGCGTTTGAACGCCAGAACTGGGCAGGGAATGGGCGTTTAATGCCAGCTTTCCCCCCTTTTTTGGCGTTTGAACGCCAAAAGTGTTCCTCTCTGGGCTCTTACTGTCCTCAGAGGGATTTTGAACAGTGGTTTGGTTATCCTCTGTCAATTGTTCCTTATTTGGCTTTTTGCTACTTTGAGCAGTGTTATTCAATGTCTTCCCACTCCTCAGTTGAACTGCTTGACATTCTTCTGTTATCTGTTTAGATATCTGCTGTTTTGCTGGATTCAACTGCAGTTCTATGTTCTTGTTAGCAACTTTAGTTTCATGGAGCATCTCTTTAAATTCTGCTAACTGTTCTGTCATCAGGAGCAATTGTTGATTAAGCTCAATCATCTGTTCTTGAGGATTAGGATCAGTGACTACTGTCATGACTTCCTCTTTTGGAGAGAACTCATTGCTAGAGTACAAATATTGGTTTCTAGCAACAGTGTCTATAAGCTCTTGAGCTTCTTCAATTGTCTTCCTCATGTGTATAGATCCACCAACTGAGTGGTCTAGAGACATCTGAGCTTTTTCTGTAAGCCCATAGTAGAAGATGTCTAACTGCACCCACTCTGAAAACATTTCAGAGGGGCATTTTCTTAGCATACCTCTATACCTCTCCCAGGCATTATAAAGGGATTCATTATCCTCTTGTTTAAAGCCTTGGATGTCCAGCCTTAGCCGTGTCATCCTCTTTGGAGGGTAAAAATGATTCAGGAATTTGTCTGATAACTGTTTCCATGTCTTTATGCTTGCTGTAGGTTGGTTATTCAACCACCTCTTAGCTTGATCTTTTACAGCAAATGGAAACAGTAATAGTCTGTAGACATCCTGATCCACCTCTTTATCATGTACTGTGTCAGCAATTTGCAAGAATTGTGCCAGAAACTCAGTAGGTTCTTCTTGTGGAAGACCGGAATACTGGCAATTTTGCTGCACTATGATAATGAGTTGAGGATTTAGCTCAAAGCTGCGTGCTTTGATGGGAGGAGTACAGATGCTACTCCCATATGCAGCTGTAATGGGGTTAGCATATGACCCCAGAGTCCTTCTAGACTGTTCAATTCCACTTATATCCATGATGGATAAAGGGAAATAATATGGATTGCAAGTAGAAAAAAATATTTTTATATTTTTTTTGAATTAACCGAAAAAATAAAATAAAAACAAAAGGAAAATAAAAATAAAAAAAATTCGAAAATTAAAAGAAAATAAGATCAAAGCAAATTGAAAACTGAATCAATTAGTTAATTAAAAAGATTTTGAGATTAGCAATTAGAAAGATATGATTGAAAAAAATTTTTATGAAAAAGATTTGATTTTTGAAAAGAGGAAAGAGAAAAACAACAAAATGACACCAAACTTAAAATTTGAAACTAGACTCAACTAAAAGACTCTAAACCAACAAAAATAAAACAGTCCTAATCTAAGCAACAAGATAAGCCGTCAGTTGTCTAAACTCGAACAATCCCCGGCAACGGCGCCAAAAACTTGGTGCACGAAATTGCAATCACACTTTTGCAATCCCGCACAACTAACCAGCAAGTGCACTGGGTCGTCCAAGTAATACCTTACGTGAGTAAGGGTCGATCCCACAGAGATTGTCGGCTTGAAGCAAGCTTTGGTTATCTTGTAAATCTTAGTCAGGATATCAGAAATTATCAAGATTAATTGTGAAAAGTAAAAGAACATGAAATAAGTACTTGTTTTGCAGTAATGGAGAATAGGTTGAGGTTTTGGTGATGCTCCATCTTCTGAATCTCTGCTTTCCTACTGTCTTCTTCTTCAAGCACGCAAGGCTCCTTCCATGGCAAGCTGTATGCAAGGGTTTCACCGTTGTCAGTGGCTACCTCCCATCCTCTCAGTGGAAATGTTCAACGCACCCTGTCACGGCACGACTATCCATCTGTCGGTTCTCAATCAGGCCGGAATAGAATCCAGTGATTCTTTTGCGTCTGTCACTAACGCCCTGATGTGTGGAAAACGATCCAACACAAAACTCACCGGCAAGTGTACCGGGTCGCATCAAGTAATAATAACTCACATGAGTGAGGTCGATCCCACAGGGATTGAAGGATTGAGCAATTTTAGTTTAGTGGGTGATTTAGTCAAGCGAATCAAGTTTTGGTTGAGTGATTTGTGTTTAACAGGAAGTAAATAACAGTAAATGTAAAAGGGGAAGGGAGAAGTGTAGTAAATTAAAGAACAGGAAAGTAAATTTGCAGAAACTTAAAGAACAAGAAAGTAAATGACTGAAACTTAAAGTGCAAGAAACATAAACTGCAGTAACTTAAATGGAAAGAAAGATAAATGGCTTGAACATAAAAGGGAATTGAGGACTGGGATTGCAGAATCTAAACCAAGAGAAAGTAAATTGCAACAATTAAGAGAGCAAAAATTGAATCAAGAGCAATAAGCATTCAAACAGAAAGGAAATAAAATGCAGTAAGGGTTCACAGAAGAACCAAAAGTAAATTGTGGTCTCAGGTCTCAAGAGACTGGGTAGCAGAGCCTAGATCTCTATTTGCCTTCCTATATCCAAGTTAACAAAGCAATTGACAAGAATTAGAAGAGAAAGCAGTAGAAGAACAGAAATCAGATTTAATTATGCAGAAAACAAATTGAAAAGAGTTTGAATGGGAATTGAGACAGAATTTCCTCAATTTCACACACCCAAAACTCAAAAACACAAGAGTAGAATTGCCCAAGTAAGAATGAGGAAGGAGATCAGTCAATTCTCCCTTGATCCTCTTAGCTCTCGGTCAAGTCTCTCAAGAACAATTGCAAAAACTCAAAAGAAAGGTGAAATTCAAAGTAAAAATTGAAAGTAAAGGTAAAAAGTCAAAATGGTAAAAGGTCCGGTCCTAATTACATCAAACTAGCTTCTATTTATACACTTTCTATTCTTGGATTTTGGGATTTGGATGGGCTTTTGATTTGGTGAAGAAATGAATTCAAATGGATTTTTAATTTGAATTTTTGGCCCATTAGAAATCACTCCCAGGAGGCTGCCCTGCCCTTGTGGAGGGCAGGGCAGAAAATTGGTGCATGGTGCATGAGGTTGGTGCGGCCTTGGTGCGTGTTGGTGCGGCTTTGGTGCGCCCTGATGCGTGAGACGCTGCCCTGCCCGCGCCAAGGGCAGGGCAGAAAATTTTGGTGCTGCCAGATTGAGGAGTGTGCGCTTTGGTGCTGCCAGGGATGGGAATTGGTGCACCAGGGACGAGCGTGGTGCGCCAGGAACGCAAAACGCTGCCCTGCCCGCGCCAAGGGCAGGGCAGAAAGTTGTGGTGCTGCCAGGAGAGGATCGTTGCGCGCCAGATGATGCCAGGGACGAGATTTGGTGCGCCAGATGCTGCCAGGGACGAGAGTTGGTGCGCCAGAATTGCTTCTTGGTGCGCCACACACAAAATGCTGCCCTGCCCGCGCCAAGGGCAGGGTAGAATTCTCTCCTTGCTTGTCCCGTGTTCGAAACACGGCTGGGACACATCTTCCATTAATTTCCTTGGTTTCTTGGCACGGCACTCATCCTTAAGTCCTAGCTTCCTCATGGTTCCTTGTTCGAACCTTGTAGCATGCATGGGTGACATTTTTCCCTTGAATTTCTCCCTTAGAGAGCCCGATTCTGCCCTCCACAAGGGCAGGGCAATGTTCTCTTCCTCTTGGTTCCAAGGCACATTTTGTGCTCTGCCCTTGTAGTGGGCAGGGCAGAGTTGCCTTCATTGTTTGGTTTCCTTATGTTGCCCTCCTAGAGGGCAGTCTGCCCTTGTGGAGGGCAATGTTGCCTCCCCTTAGCATGCGGCACGCTTCTTATTGCTTCGGCCATGCTTTCCTTTCCTTAGGCTACACTTCTTAGGCCACGCTTTTCCTTTTCTTTTCTTTTCTTCACCTACAATAAACCAAAACAACCACTCCAAGTATCACTAAATTCAAGAGGCTTATAAATCAATTAAAATTCAATCAAAATTAGCTCAAACCTCATGGATTAACATTAATTTCATGGTGGTTGCTTGATTTAAAGAAGTTATGCATTTTCACTCCAAATCACTTACTTAGGATGCAAGAAAGTGCATAAATGCTAACAAAACAAGTGAAATTAGCTTGAAAAATGGGTATATGATGACTTGTCATCACAACACCAAACTTAAATCTTGCTTGTCCCCAAGCAAGCATCAAAACTAAGAGTAAATGAAATGAATAAGAAAAGGATACTTATCCTTATTATGCAGATAGCAGAACTTGATCTATGGGGCATTTATGCAGACAATGACAACCCAAGTTATTGTTCTTGTTACATAATATACATTTTGCATCAAAGGTTTGCTAATCTTGCTGTTATAATACTCACTTTTTACTCACTCCCTTGCTAACTTTTCTTGGCTTACAAAGCTTAACAAGCTTATTATTCTTTTATAGGTTGGGTGTCAAATGCTGCAGCATAGCCTTTGGCTTTATTTTCTTTTCTTTTTGCTCAACATCTTTCCACCACAGACACTTGGCTCATTAATTCTTCCTAGGATCATTGATGCCCAGCATCTCTTTGGATAACTAAATGTTCTGTATCTAAGTTGCTCTTTATTGTGGATTTTCAATTGGCCATCCCAAATCAGTTGATCTAAGTGACCGGGTTTCAAAATACCCCTTAGAATTTACTCATCCAAGCAGATCTTAGTACAAGAACACCACAGGCATATGTCCTAAGGTTCAAGCTATTGGTGTCCAACCTTTATTCTTTGTTTTTCTTGCCATTTTGGCTTTTTCTTTCCCTTTTTCTTTCTGTTTTTGTCACCAAGGGCTTTTTCATTATTGATAGGAGTTTTTATAACAGCAAGCTAACTCACACTTGAATGAGAATGATATTATGCAACAATTATTTCATGAGTTATGCATTTAATCAAACACATATACCACCACCAACTTCCATTCATACTTATGCAACATTGGGTATTTCACTTTTCAATTCAAACCAAACTCTTTTATTTAAGCATATGGGAAACAAAGCAATATTTAAAGCTAAGTGATGGATACAAGCATTATGCAGATTTATCATTTTTCTAGCTAATTATTAACTAACTAAAATGAAAAGCAAAGAACAGAAAATGCATAAAGTAAAAGAAATAAATGATGGAGGCATATCATGTTTCAGACATGCATCTCCTTATTAGAGACATGAAAGAGGAAGTATGAAAGAACTTTGCCACCTTCTAATGGTCATGACTGCTGCTTGATTCTCCATTCTTCTTCTTTCTCTTCCCTGTCTTGGAGTAATCTCGGATCTCTTCACCAGGACACCTTCTACCCCAAACAGAATCTAAGAGTCCTTTGAGCCCAAAATCTTCCAATCTGTTAAAGGTTGACTCAGTGTAGTGATGAGATCTTGCTTGTTGCTTGGCTAAAAATTCAGGGCATTGTTCAAATGGCTTGATCTCAGGATTGAGTGTTGGCAGATTATGGGTCAAGTACTCCAACCTTGCTTGCATATTTTCATCATACTCCATTCTTTGTACGTGCCTAACTTCTCCCATGGTATGATGAACATTCTTCCATTGATACAGGTTGTGACTATATTCCTCTGCTTTAGCTTGACTAAAATACAACTTATCATATGATTCCTTGAATTCTTTGTATTGTTCTTTTTGTCCTTCAAGGATCTGTGCTTGAAATTCTTGCTGCTGAGTCATCATTTGTTGCTGCCATTTCTCTTATTTTTCCTCCATTTGATGCTGCCAAGCTTCTCGTTCTTCTTTTTCTTTCAAAAATTGCTCCATGAATTCAGGATGGGGCTCTAGATATTTCTCTCGGCCCTCTTGATTTTGGCCTTGTTCGGCCTGCATGAGTTGATTTTGACCTTGTTGAGCCTGCATGAGTTGCTGAGATAATTCTTCAATTGATCTTTGCAATTGGCTCATATCAATGGCATCATAAGCTTGATTTCGTCCTTCCTCTCTTTGTGATCTCCTTTGTCTAGGAGCTACTACCCCTTCTTGGTCTTCTTCTTCATTTGTTCCCTCCATGCTCTTCTTGGTAATCCATTTCCCTTTCTTCACTTTTGTTGTGTCCTCATCTTCAAAGAGTACATTAGCTCTGTCACATAGCCTTTGGATGGTGCTTGGATGTCCAAGACCTTTTGCTTTGCTTGTGCTATCGGCAATTTCTTGAATACTGTCGGCTATGAGTTGTGCAAGATTGATCTCACCTCCATGCAAGATGCAGTATGTCAAGAGTGCTTGTTTGATTGTGACCCAAGAAGCGTTTCCAGTAGGGAGGATAGATCTCCTCACTATTTCATACCATCCCTTAGCCACAGGAGTAAGATTTATCCTCCTTATGTGACTTGGAACTCCCTTTGAGTCTCTTTCCCAATCTGTATTTTCCATGCATAACCCCTGCAGGATCTCATCAGGATTATTTTTCATTTGCATTCTAGCCTCATAACTAGGCTCTGGATAGGTTATGGTTCTCAACTTGAGGGCTCTTGTGATAGCAGCTGGGCTAAAACTCACTTCAACCCCTCTGACATAGCTTGTGTAAGGAGCACTATTTTTGTTTTCTTTTGCAGCATTTGCATAGAACTCCCTAATCATTACTGCACTGATGTCAGTCAGAGGAGTACACAAGAGTTCCCACCTCCTTTCTCTAGTAATTTGCCTCATGATGGGGTATTCTCCTTCCCTCAAATCAAGGCCTTTCTCATAGATGACATTCTTTGCCTCCATGAACCTATGATATCTCCCTTCATGGAATTGGGATCTAAACTTGCGTGCATCAAATGATGGAGGTTCGGTTACCATAGGTTCTTTTCCCAGCCTTCTTTTTGAGCTTGAGGAGGCCATTGATATTAAAGTGAAAAGAAAGAGGAAGTGAGAGTAGAAGAAATATGTGTTGTGTTTGGGGTGAATTTTGGTTCGGTTTTGATGTGTGAGGTAAGGGAATTATGTTGGTTTTGGAAGTGGAATAGAGTGTGGTTTCATATGAAAGTGGCTTGAATGGGAATGTGTATGCCGTGTTGGTGCAACGGCTATTAATAGGCCATGTTTCCAAGCTTTTCAACAAAACCACAATGAATGAATGAAGAAGGAACCGTTAGTGTTCATGAAAGGCTGAGATTGAGTTGGTCATCTCAAGGACTCATGGAATGGATGGTCTGCATGCATGGTTGAGGCTTGACGAGGATCTTCCTCCCATTGGCTGCATGCATTTAGGTGTTCAATGTTGCATGCATGCAAATTCTGTCCCCCATGAACGCGTTCTCCTAGGCACATGTGACCTCCCTCACATAGCTTCTCCTAGCCGTGGCCCCTCCTTGTGTTTGTCTTAACCTTTTTCTCCTGCATAAATCAAAACAGCTAGCTTAGAATATAATATAACCGTGGCAACTTATTTGCAATAATAAAATAGATTGTTTTGGTTTGTTTAATAGTTATTAAAATTTTTTTGTGATCAATTGTGTCCCTGAATAAAATGTTAAAAGTTGGTGAACACCAAACTTATCTTTTATTGAGGGGATGGCTTAACAATGCAAACCGTTCTCACAATTGATGCATTTTTTTAAAAAAAATTGATGTATGATCCCTTATCTGTATGGTTTTGAGTCCATGATTGGAAAATGATTCTCTGATCATTGTTGCATATACAGACACCAAACTTAGTGTTTGGTCAAATGCTTTATCAAAAGACTTATGCATATGCTCTAAAAGACAATCCTCTTCTTTGAACAATGAACTTGGGTGTGCCTTAAGGTACACCAAACTTAGAAGTTTGCCATGTGCTTCAAAATGATATATGTATTTACCAGGCATGAAAATTCAAAATCATATTCAGAGGAATCATAGCTTTATTAAATAAAAGAGAGGACAGAAATCTTAAACCATGGGTTGCCTCCCATGAAGCGCTCTTTTATTGTCATTAGCTTGACATTGACCTCCCTTTAAGGTGGTTGATGTTGGTGATGTCTCAACTTGTCACCTCTCACTGTCAGCTTTCTCTGTGTGCTTTGATGCTCAATTTCCATATGCTCAAGAGAAAGTATTTGATTGACAGTGTAATAGTCTTCTGCTCCCTGCTGTTGGTATACTAGTTGCACCTTATCACCCTTAGAGAATCCTTCAGTTGGGATTTTCTTGTTCTTCCACCCTTTGTGAGTCTTTTTCTTATTCTTCATCTTTTTCTTGCTTGTTGATTTTCCTTTCTTGACAGTTACTTGAGTTGTGATGCCTTCCTTCTTGCTAATCACCCCTGCTTCCTTGTGAATCCCTTTTTCTTCTTGCATCTGTTTGTTTTTCTGTTCCACTTCCTTTTCAGTTGATTGCTTTGGAAGGAGATCATCACTCATTTTGCTTGTTTCTTCATCCCTTTGTAATTCTGGGAAGACTTTCAGGATGATGCTCTCCTCATGCATCCTGAGGGTTAATTCTCCTTGCTCTATGTCCACAATGGCTCTAGCAGTGGCCAAAAATGGTCGACCAAGTATTATGGAGTCATTTCCATGCTCTGAAGAATCCAGGATCACAAAATCTGCTGGGTAGATAAACTTGTCAACCTTAACTAAAAGGTTTTCAATCAGTCCTTTAGGATTTACTATTGATTGATCCACCAATTCCAAGGACATCTGTGTTGGTTTCACCTCCTCTATGCCAAGATTTTTCACTAGAGAATATGGGATTAGATTTATGCTAGCTCCTAGATCGCACATCCCCTTGTTAATGAACAGGTTTCCAATAGTGCATGGTAAGAAGAAACCTCCAGGGTCTTCAAGCTTGGGAGGGAGTCCCTTTTTAATGAGTGCACTGCATTCTTCACTGAGCATCACCGTTTCCTTCTCATTCCAATCTCTTTTCTTGTTGATGAGCTCCTTTAGGAACTTGGCATATAAAGGCATTTGCTCCAAAGCTTCTGCCAAAGGTATGTTGATTTCCAACTTCTTGAAAGTCTCAAGAAATTTTTGGAAGTGCTGCTTCTTTGTTTCCTTGTGAAATCTCTGTGGATAAGGTAGTGGTGGTGTTGAGCTCTTCTCCACTTGATGTTGTCTTGGGGTTGGTTCTTCCATGATTTGCTTTCCTTTCTTCAGATTCTGTGGTTTGTTGTTCTCTTCTGTGAGTTTTTCTGGAGCATTCTTGCTTATCTTGCCTTTGTTGATGGCTTCATCATTCTTTGTTGGCTCAGTGTCATTCTCCATAAGCTTCTTTGTTGCTCCTTGGTTGCCATCCACTAAAACTTTTCCACTTCTTAGTTGCACGACCTTGCATTCTTCCTTTGGTTTGGGAATGGTATCACTAGGTAGTGAACTTGATGGTTTTTCAACAGAAATCTTCTTAGAGATTTGTCCAATCTGCCTCTCTAGGTTCTTCATGGAGGCTTCTTGGTTCTTGGTTGTCAGTTCTTGATTCTTCATCAGTTTCTCCATGAGCAGCTCTAGATTGGTGATTCTCTGTGAGTCTTGTGAGATGGGTTGATTTTGGGGTGTTGATGGATGAAGATAAGTGTTTTGGTTAGTTGGGTGGTTATTGGGTGGGTATTGGTTAGCATTTGGGTAGTTGTTTTGTGGTTTTCTGTATGCATTTTGGTTAGTGTTTGGCTGGGGGTTATGGTTTGTGTTTTTCCAATTGTTCTGGCCTGTGTTTCTTTGCCAAGGTTGTTGGTTTTGATTATGGTTGTCTCCCCATCTGAGGTTGGGATGGTTCTTCCAAGATGGATTGTAAGTATCACCATAGACTTCATTTGTTCCAGGATTTTGGTTGTGCATATATTGGACTTGCTCTTGTTGTTGCTCTTCTTGAGTTTCTTCACTTTGCACCCAAGTGGTTGGAGGTTGGCTTGTGGTGCTCACTGCTGCCACTTGCAAGCCATCAATTCTCTTAGCCATTTGCTCAAATTGTTGTTGAATCTGCTGCTGCATCATCTTGTTTTGAGCTAAAATTGAATCCACTCCTTCCAACTCCATTACTCCTCTTCTCTGTGATGGTTGGCGTTGTCTTTGATGAGCAAAGAAATATTGGTTGTTGGCCACCATATCAATAAGGTTTTGAGCTTCCTCTGTGGTTTTCATGAGTTGTAATGAGCCTCCGGCAGAGTGATCAAGAGCTTCTTGAGCTTTAAGAGTGAGTCCCTCATAGAAGTTTTGCAACTTGTCCCACTCAGTGAACATCTCTGGTGGACATTTCCTCAATAAAGCCTTATATCTCTCCCATGCTTCATATAAGTTCTCGACCTCCAATTGAGTGAATGTTTGAACCTCAGTCTTCAGCCTTAAGATTCTTTGAGGTGGATAGAATTTGGCAAGGAACTTGCTCACCAAGTCATCCCAAGTGTTGATGCTTTCTTTTGGAAAGGTCTCTAGCCATTGAGTGGCTTTATCTCTGAGAGAGAATGGGAAGAGCAGCAACTTGTAGCTATCAGGAGGTACACCATTTGTTTTCACTGTGTCATAGATTCTCAAGAAAGTAGACAAATGTTGATTTGGATCCTCCAAAGGCCCTCCTCCAAAAGAACAATTGTTTTGAACCAGAGTGATGAGTTGTGGCTTGAGTTCAAAATTGTTTGCATTGACATTGGGAGGAAGAATGCTACTCCCACAATGCCTAGCATTTGCAAATGTGTATGAAGCCAAGACTCTTCTCTGTTGTTGATTATTGTTGGCTCCTTCTCCTGGTTGATTGGTATCTCCTTCCATGTCTTGGAATTCCTCCTCAGATTCTTCTTCTCCAATGACGTTCTTCCCTCTTTCAGCTCTTCTTATTCCCCGAAGGGTCCTTTGATCAATTTCAGAGATGATAGGGGAAGATCTTCCTATACCTGACATACAAACACACAACAATAAACACACAGGCCCAGAAAGTCAATGAAACTTCAATCTATAGCTAGAATGAAGGTTTAGTTAGTTTAAGCAAAAACTCAAACAGTTAGTGTGTTAGTAAGAATTAGAATCACAGAAAAAAAAATGCTTAATCTAGACCTCCACTTCACTTAATCATTGTCAATCTATTTCAATCCCTGGCAACGGCGCCAAAAACTTGATGTGTGGAAAACGATCCAACACAAAACTCACCGGCAAGTGTACCGGGTCGCATCAAGTAATAATAACTCACATGAGTGAGGTCGATCCCACAGGGATTGAAGGATTGAGCAATTTTAGTTTAGTGGGTGATTTAGTCAAGCGAATCAAGTTTTGGTTGAGTGATTTGTGTTTAACAGGAAGTAAATAACAGTAAATGTAAAGGGGGAAGGGAGAAGTGTAGTAAATTAAAGAACAGGAAAGTAAATTTGCAGAAACTTAAAGAACAAGAAAGTAAATGACTGAAACCTAAAGTGCAAGAAACATAAACTGCAGTAACTTAAATGGAAAGAAAGATAAATGGCTTGAACATAAAAGGGAATTGAGGACTGGGATTGCAGAATCTAAACCAAGAGAAAGTAAATTGCAACAATTAAGAGAGCAAAAATTGAATCAAGAGCAATAAGCATTCAAACAGAAAGGAAATAAAATGCAGTAAGGGTTCACAGAAGAACCAAAAGTAAATTGTGGTCTCAGGTCTCAAGAGACTGGGTAGTAGAGCCTAGATCTCTATTTGCCTTCCTAGATCCAAGTTAACAAAGCAATTGACAAGAATTAGAAGAGAAAGCAGTAAAAGAACAGAAATCAGATTTAATTATGCAGAAAACAAATTGAAAAGAGTTTGAATGGGAATTGAGACAGAATTTCCTCAATTTCACACACCCAAAACTCAAAAACACAAGAGTATAATTGCTCAAGTAAGAATGAGGAAGGAGATCAGTCAATTCTCCCTTGATCCTCTTAGCTCTCGGTCAAGTCTCTCAAGAACAATTGCAAAAACTCAAAAGAAAGGTGAAATTCAAAGTAAAAATTGAAAGTAAAGGTAAAAAGTCAAAATGGTAAAAGGTCCGGTCCTAATTACATCAAACTAGCTTCTATTTATACACTTTCTATTCTTGGATTTTGGGATTTGGATAGGCTTTTGATTTGGTGAAGAAATGAATTCAAATGGATTTTTAATTTGAATTTTTGGCCCATTAGAAATCACTCCCAGGAGGCTGCCCTGCCCTTGTGGAGGGCAGGGCAGAAAATTGGTGCATGGTGCATGAGGTTGGTGCGGCCTTGGTGCGTGTTGGTGCGGCTTTGGTGCGCCCTGATGCGTGAGACGCTGCCCTGCCCGCGTGGTGGGCGAAATTGTGAACTATACTTTTTCACAACTCTCATAATCCCCGGTAATGGCTCAAAAAACGTGGTAGCTCAATACCATGGCATTACACAACTTCGCACAACTAACCAGCAAGTGCACTGGGTCGTCCAAGTAATAAACCTTACGTGAGTAAGGGTCGATCCCACGGAGATTGTTAGTATTGAAGCAAGCTATGGTCATCTTGTAAATCTTAGTCAAGCAAACTCAAATGATAATGATGATGAACGAAAATAACACAAAGGTAAAGATAGAGATACTTATGTAATTCATTGGTGAGAACTTCAGATAAGCGCATGAAGATGCCTTCCCTTCCGTCTCTCTCTGCTTTCCTACTGCCTTCATCCAATCCTTCCTACTCCTTTCCATGGCAAGCTCGTGTAGGGTTTCACTGTTGTCAGCAGCTACCTCCCATCCTCGCAGTGAAAGCTAATGCACACACTCTGTCACAGTGCTGCCAATCACCGGTGTGGTTCCCTCCCCTACCGGAATAGAGTCCAGTGATTCTTTTGCGTCTGTCACTAACGCCCAGTAGGTTACAGGTTTGAAGCACGTCACAATCATTCAGTCATTGAATCCTACTCAGAATACCACAGACAAGGTTAGACCTTCCGGATTCTCTTGAATGCTGCCATCAGTTCTTGCCTATACCACGAAGACTCTGACCTCACGGAATGGCTGGCTCGTTTGTCAGGCGAGCACTCGGTTGTCAGGCGATCAACCATGCATTGTGCAATCAGGAATCCAAGAGATATTCACTAAGCCTCAAATGCTTGTAGAACAAGAGTGGTTGTCAGTCACTTTGTTCATGGGTGAGAATGGTGATGGGCGTCAATCATCACCTTCATCAAGTTGAAGAACAAGTGATATCTTGGAACAAGAACAAGCGGAATTGAATGGAAGAACAATAGTAATTGCATTAATACTCGAGGTACAGCAGAGCTCCACACCTTAATCTATGGTGTGTAGAAGCTCCACCGTTGAAAATACATAAGCATAAGGTCTAGGCATGGCCGAATGGCCAGCCTCCCAATGATCTAAGAACACAATGTCCAAAGATGATCTAGAGATCTAAAGTGATCAAAAGATATAAAGATCCAAAGATTTCTAATACAATAACAAAAGGTCCTACTTATAAGAAACTAGTAGCCTAAGGTGTACAGAAATGAGTAAATGACATAAAAATCCTCTTCCGGGCCCACTTGGTGTGTGCTTGGGCTGAGCAATGAAGCAAATTTCGTGTAGAGACTCTTCTTGGAGTTAAACGCCAGCTTTGGTGCCAGTTTGGGCGTTTAACTCCCATTTGGGTGCCAGTTCCAGCGTTTAACGCTGGGATTTCTTGAGGTGACTTTGAACGCCGGTTTGGGCCATCAAATCTTGGGCAAAGTATGGACTATCATATATTGCTGGAAATCCCAGGATGTCTACTTTCCAACGCCGTTGAGAGCGCGCCAATTGGGCTTTTGTAGCTCCAGAAAATCCACTTCGAGTGCAGGGAGGTCAGAATCCAACAGCATCTGCAGTCCTTTTTGGTCTCTGAATCAGATTTTTGCTCAGGTCCCTCAATTTCAGCCAGAAAATACCTGAAATCACAGAAAAACACACAAACTCATAGTAAAGTCCAGAAAAGTGAATTTTAACTAAAAACTAATAAAAATATATTAAAAACTAACTATATCATACTAAAAACATACTAAAAACAATGCCAAAAAGTATACAAATTATCCGCTCATCACAACACCAAACTTAAATTGTTGCTTGTCCTCAAGCAACTGGAAATCAAATAAGATAAAAAGAAGAGAATATGCAATGAATTCCAAAAACATCTGTGAAGATCAGTATTAATTAGATGAGCGGGGTTTTTGACTTTTTGCCTCTGAACAGTTTTGGCATCTCAATCTATCCCTTGAAATTCAGAATGGTTGGCTTCTTTAGGAACTCAGAGTCCAGATAGTGTTAATGATTCTCTTAGTAAGGTATGATGATTCTTGAACATAGCTATTTATTGAGTCTTGGCTGTGGCCCAAAGCACTCTGTCTTCCAGTATTACCACCGGATACATACATGCCACAGACACATAATTGGGTGAACCTTTTCAGATTGTGACTCAGCTTTGCTAAAGTCCCCAATTAGAGGTGTCCAGGGTTCTTAAGCACACTCTTATTTGCCCTGGATCACAACTCTTATTTCTATATATATTTTTTTTGTTTTCTCTCTTTTTTTTTCGATTTTTTTTTTGAATAGCTTTTTCTTGCTTCAAGAATCATTTTTATGATTTTTCAGATCCTCAGTAACATGTCTCCTTTTTCATCATTCTTTCAAGAGCCAACATTCATGAACCACAAATTCAAGATACATATGCACTGTTTAAGCATACATTCAGAGAACAAAAATATTACCACCACATCAAAATAATTAAACTATTATAAAATTCAAAATTCATGCAATTCTTTCTTTTATCAATTAGGCACGTTTTTATTGAAGAAAGGTGATGGATTCATAGGACATTCATAACTTTAAGGCATAGACACTAAGACACTAATGATCACAAGACACAAACATGGATAAACATAAGCATAAAATTCGAAAAACAGAAGAACAAATAACAAGGAAATCAAAGAACGGGTCCACCTTAGTGATGGCGGCTCTTTCTTGCTCTTGAAGATCCTATGGAGTGCTTGAGCTCCTCAATATCTCTTCCTTGTCTTTGTTGCTCCTCCCTCATGATTCTTTGATCTTCTCTAATCTCATGAAGGATGATGGAGTGTTCTTGGTGCTCCACCCTTAGTTGTCCCATGTTGGAACTCAACTCTCCTAGGGAGGTGTGTAGTTGCTCCCAATAGTTTTGTGGAGGGAAATTCATCCCTTGAGGAATTTCAGGGATCTCATGATGAGTGGGATCTCTTGTGTACTCCATCCTTTTCTTGGTGATGGGTTTGTCCTCATCAATGGGGGTGTCACCCTCTATGTCAACTCCAACTGAATAACAGAGGTGACAAATGAGATGAGGGAAGGCTAACCTTGCCAAGGTGGAGGTCTTGTCCGCCACCTTATAGAGTTCTTGGGCTATAACCTCATGAACCTCTATTTCTTCTCCAATCATGATGCTATGGATCATGATAGCCCGGTCTATGGTAACTTCGGACCGGTTGCTAGTGGGGATGATTGAGCGTTGTATGAACTCTAACCATCCTCTAGCCACGGGCTTGAGGTCATGCCTTCTCAATTGGACCGGCTTTCCTCTTGAATCTTGCTTCCATTGTGCGCCCTCTTCACATATGACTGTGAGGACTTGGTCCAACCTTTGATCAAAGTTGACCCTTCTAGTGTAAGGATGTTCATCTCCTTGCATCATAGGCAAGTTAAACGCCACCCTCACACTCTCCGGACTAAAATCCAAGTATTTCCCCCGAACCATAGTAAGATAATTCTTTGGATTCGGGTTCACACTTTGGTCATGGTTCTTGGTGATCCATGCATTGGCATAGAACTCTTGAACCATCAAGATTCCGACTTGTTGAATGGGGTTGGTAAGAACTTCCCAACCTCTTCTTCGGATCTCATGTCGGATCTCCGGATATTCACCCTTTTTGAGTGAAAAGGGGACCTCGGGGATCACCTTCTTCAAGGCCACAACTTCATAGAAGTGGACTTGATGCACCCTTGAGAGGAATCTATCCATCTCCCATGACTCGGAGGTGGAAGCCTTTGCCTTCCCTTTCCTCTTTCTAGAGGTTTCTCCGGCCTTGGATGCCATAATGGTTATGGAAAAACGAAAAAGCAACGCTTTTACCACACCAAACTTAAAATGTTTGCTCGTCCTCGAGCAAAAGAAGAAAGAAGAGAGTAGAAGAAGAAGAAATGAGGAAGAGGGAGATGGTGGTGAATTCGGCCAAAGAGGGGGAGAAGTGGTGTTTAGGTTGTGTGAAAATGAAGGGTTGAAGAAGGGTATATATAGGAGAGAGGGGGGTAAAGGTTCGGCCATTATGGGTGGGTTTGGGAGGGAAAGTGGTTTGAATTTGAAGGGTGAGGTTGGTGGGGATTTATGAAGGATGGATGTGAGTGGTGAAGAGAAGGGTAGGATTTGATAGGTGAGGGGTTTTTGGGGAAGAGGTGTTGAGGTGATTGGTGAATGGGGGAAGAAGAGAGAGAGTGATGGTAGGGTCCTGTGGGGTCCACAGATCCTGTAGTGTCAAGGAAAAGGCATCCTTGCACCAAATGGCATCAAAATCCACGTTTTGAGCCATTTCTGGCGTTAAACGCCGGGCTGGTGCCCATTCCTGGCATTTAACGCCAGGTTCTTGCCCTTTACTGGCGTTTAACGCCAGTCTGGTGCCCCTTTCTGGCGTTAAACGCCCAGATGGGTGCCAGACTGGGCGTTAAACGCCCAACTGCTAGGCTGACTGGCGTTTAAACGCCAGCAGCATCTTCCTCCAGGGTGTGCTGTTTTTCTTCCTGTTTTTTCATTCTGTTTTTGCTTTTTTCATTGTTTTTGTGACTTCTTATGATCATCAACCTACAAAAAAGATAAAATAACAAAAGAAAATAATTAATTATAAAACACTGGGTTGCCTCCCAACAAGCGCTTCTTTAATGTCATTAGCTTGACAGAGGACTCTCATGGAGCCTCAGAAGTGCTCAGAACCGTGTTGGACCCTCCCAACACCAAACTTAGAGTTTGAATGTGGGGGTTCAACACCAAACTTAGAGTTTGGTTGTGGCCTCCCAACACCAAACTTAGAGTTTGACTGTGGGGGCTCAGTTTGGCTCTGTTTTGAGAGAAGCTCTTCATGCTTCCTCTCCATGATGACAGAGGGATATCCTTGAGCTTTAAACACCAAGGATTCTTCATTCACTTGAATGATCAACTCTCCTCTATCAACATCAATCACAGCCTTTGCTGTGGCTAGGAAGGGTCTGCCAAGGATGATGGATTCATCCATGCATCTCCCAGTCTCTAGGACTATGAAATCAGTAGGAATGTAATGGTCTTCAACTTTAACCAGAACATCCTTTACAAGTCCATAGGCTTGTTTTCTTGAGTTGTCTGCCATCTCTAGTGAGATTTTTGCAGCTTGCACCTCAAAGATCCCTAATTTCTCCATTACAGAGAGGGGCATGAGGTTCACACTTGACCCTAAGTCACACAAGGCCTTCTTGAAGGTCATGGTGCCTATGGTACAAGGTATAGAAAACTTCCCAGGATCCTGCCTCTTTTGAGGCAATTGCTGCCTAGACAAGTTATCCGGTTCTTTGGTGAGCAGAGGGGGTTCATCCTCCCAAGTCTCATTTCCAAATAGCTTGTCATTTAGCTTCATGATTGCTCCAAGATATTTAGCAACTTGCTCCTCAGTGACATACTCATCCTCTTCAGAGGAGGAATACTCATCAGAGCTCATGAATGGCAGTAGTAAGTCTAAAGGAATCTCTATGGTCTCAGTTTGAGCCTCAGATTCCCAAGGTTCCTCATTGGGGAACTCAGTGGAGGTCAGTGGACGTCCATTGAGGTCTTCCTCAGTGGCGTTCACTGCCTCTTCTTCCTCCCAGAATTCGGCCATATTGATGGCCTTGCACTCTCCTTTTGGATTTTCTTCAGTATTGCTTGGGAGAGTGCTTGGAGGAAGTTCAGTAATTTTCTTGCTCAGCTGACCCACTTGTCCTTCCAAATTCCTAATGGAAGATCTAGTTTCAGTCATGAAACTTTGAGTGGTCTTAATTAGATCAGAGACCATAGTTGCTAAGTCAGAGGTATTCTGCTTAGAACTCTCTGTCTGTTGCTGAGAAGATGATGGGAAAGGCTTGCTATTGCTAAACCTGTTTCTCCCACCATTATTGTTATTGAAACCTTGTTGAGGTCTCTGTTGATCCTTCCATGAAAGATTTGGATGATTCCTCCATGAAGGGTTGTAGGTGTTTCCATAGGGTTCTCCCATGTAATTCACCTCTTCCATTGAAGGGTTCTCAGGATCATAAGCTTCTTCCTCAGATGAAGCTTCCTTAGTACTGCTTGGTGCATTTTGCATTCCAGACAGACTTTGAGAAATCATATTGACTTGTTGAGTCAATATTTTATTCTGAGCCAAAATGGCATTCAGAGTGTCAATCTCAAGAACTCCTTTCTTCTGACTAGTCCCATTGTTCACAGGATTTCTTTCAGAAGTGTACATGAATTGGTTATTTGCAACCATTTCAATCAGTTCTTGAGCTTCAGTAGGCGTCTTCTTCAGATGAAGAGATCCTCCAGAAGAGCTATCCAAAGACATCTTGGACAGTTCAGAGAGACCATCATAGAAAATACCTATGATGCTCCATTCAGAAAGCATATCAGTGGGACACTTTCTGATCAATTGTTTGTATCTTTCCCAAGCTTCATAGAGGGATTCTCCTTCCTTTTGTCTGAAGGTTTGGACTTCCACTCTAAGCTTACTCAATTTTTGAGGTGGAAAGAACTTTGCCAAGAAGGCATTGACTAGCTTTTCCCAAGAGTCCAGGCTTTCTTTAGGTTGAGAATCCAACCATGTTCTAGCTCTGTCTCTTACAGCAAAAGGGAATAGCATCAGTCTGTAGACCTCAGGGTCAACCCCATTAGTCTTGACTGTGTCACAGATTTGCAAGAACTCAGCTAAAAACTGATGAGGATCTTCCATTGGAAGTCCATGGAACTTGCAATTCTGTTGCATTAGAGAAACTAATTGAGGCTTAAGCTCAAAGTTGTTTGCTCCAATGGCAGGGATAGAGATGCTTCTCCCATAGAAGTCGGGAGTAGGTGCAGTAAAGTCACCCAGCACCTTCCTTGCATTGTTGGCATTGTTGTTGTTTTCGGCTGCCATGAGTTCTTCTTCCTTGAAGAATTCGTTCAGGTGCTCTAAAGAGAGTTGTGCTTTGGCTTCTCTTAGCTTTCTCTTCAAGGTCCTTTCAGGTTCAGGATCAGCCTCAACAAGAATGCCTTTGTCCTTGCTCCTGCTCATAAGATAGAGAAGAGAACAAGAAAATGTGGAATCCTCTATGTCACAGTATAGAGATTCCTTTAGGTGTCAGAGGAAAAGAAGAGTAGAAGACAGGAGTGGGAAAATTCGAACTTATCAGAGAGAATGGAGTTCGAATTTTGCATTAAGGGATAGTGTTAATCCATAAATAGAAGGATGTGAGAAGGAGGGAAGTGATTTTCGAAAATTAAGTGGGAAATTTGAAAACATTTTTGAAAAACATCACTTAATTTTCGAAAATGAGAATGGAAAAGAAATCAAGTGATTTTTGAAAAAGATTTTGAAATTAGAAATCAAAAAGATTTGATTGAAAGCTTATTTTGAAAAAAGATATGATTAAAAAGATATGATTTGAAAACAATTTTAAAAGATATGATTTGAAAACATTTTAAAAAGATTTGATTTGAAAATTAAAAACTTGACTAACAAGAAAAGATATGATTCAATCATTAAACCTTTCTCAACAGAAAAGGCAACATACTTGAAATGTTGAATCAAATCATTAATTGATAGTAAGTATCTTTGAAAAAGGAAAGGAGTTAATTTTGAAAAAGATTTGATTGAAAATTGATTTGAAAAAGATTTGATTTTGAAAAGATTTTGAAAACTTAGAAAAAATCTGATTTGAAAACAAAATCTTCCTCCCTTAGCCATCCTGGCGTTAAACGCCCAGAATGGTATACATTCTGGCGTTTAACGCCCAAAATGCTACCTTTTTGGGCGTTAAACGCCCAACCAGGTACCCTGGCTGGCGTTTAAACGCCAGTCTGTCCTTCTTCACTGGGCGTTTTGAACGCCCAGCTTTTTCTGTGCAATTCCTCTGCTGTATGTTCTGAATATTCAATTCTCTGTATTATTGACTTGAAAAGACACAAATTAAAAATATTTTTGGATTTTTAATAATAAGGACAAACCAAAATGCAACAAGAATCAAATAACAATGCATGCAAGACACCAAACTTAGCAGTTTGTAAACTACTGACACTAACAAAATGAAAATGCATATGAGACACACAAAACAATCAAGTCAAATTGAATTCAAAGATCAGAGTAAGTAAATCATCAAGAACATCTTGAAGATCACCAAGATACATGAATGCATGCAATTGACACCAAACTTATGATGAGACTCTAGACTCAAACAAGAAATATTTTTGGATTTTATGATTTTGTAAATTTTTTTTTTTCGAAAATTAAGTGGAAAGGTATCAAAATTCTTAATGAGAATTCCAGGAATCAGTGCAATGTTAGTCTAAGACTCCGGTCCAGGAATTAGACATGGCTTTACAGCCAGCCAAGCTTTCTAAGAAAGCTTCGGTCCAAAACACTAGACATGGCCAGAGGCCAGCCAAGCCTTAGCAAATCACTGCTCCAAAAGCAAGATTGATATACAATCAACAAACTCTTGTGGTGATGAGTTGAAACCTCGGTCCAATGAAATTAGACATGGCTTCTCAGCCAGCCAGATTTCAACAAATCATCATGAAACTCTAGAATTCATCTTCAAGAATTTCGAAAAAAAATAAATACCTAATCTAAGCAACAAGATGAACCGTCAGTTGTCCAGCCTAAACAATCCCGGGCAATAACACCAAAAACTTGATGTTGTTGCCGGATCTTGGCACTGATGTTACCAAAGCTTGCTCAAAACTTGAACAATCCCCGGCAACGGCGCCAAAAACTTGGTGGGCGAAATTGTGAACTATACTTTTTCACAACTCTCATAATCCCCGGTAATGGCTCCAAAAACGTGGTAGCTCAATACCATGGCATTACACAACTTCGCACAACTCACCAGCAAGTGCACTGGGTCGTCCAAGTAATAAACCTTACGTGAGTAAGGGTCGATCCCACGGAGATTGTTAGTATTGAAGCAAGCTATGGTCATCTTGTAAATCTTAGTCAGGCAAACTCAAATGATAATGATGATGAACGAAAATAACACAAAGGTAAAGATAGAGATACTTATGTAATTCATTGGTGAGAACTTCAGATAAGCGCATGAAGATGCCTTCCCTTCCGTCTCTCTCTGCTTTCCTACTGCCTTCATCCAATCCTTCCTACTCCTTTCCATGGCAAGCTCGTGTAGGGTTTCACTGTTGTCAGCAGCTACCTCCCATCCTCGCAGTGAAAGCTAATGCACACACTCTGTCACAGTGCTGCCAATCACCGGTGTGGTTCCCTTCCCTACCGGAATAGAATCCAGTGATTCTTTTGCGTCTGTCACTAACGCCCAGTAGGTTACAGGTTTGAAGCACGTCACAATCATTCAGTCATTGAATCCTACTCAGAATACCACAGACAAGGTTAGACCTTCCGGATTCTCTTGAATGCTGCCATCAGTTCTTGCCTATACCACGAAGACTCTGACCTCACGGAATGGCTGGCTCGTTTGTCAGGCGAGCACTCGGTTGTCAGGCGATCAACCATGCATCGTGCAATCAGGAATCCAAGAGATATTCACTAAGCCTCAAATGCTTGTAGAACAAGAGTGGTTGTCAGTCACTTTGTTCATGGGTAAGAATGGTGATGGGCGTCAATCATCACCTTCATCAAGTTGAAGAACAAGTGATATCTTGGAACAAGAACAAGCGGAATTGAATGGAAGAACAATAGTAATTGCATTAATACTCGAGGTACAGCAGAACTCCACACCTTAATCTATGGTGTGTAGAAGCTCCACCGTTGAAAATACATAAGCATAAGGTCTAGGCATGGCCGAATGGCCAGCCTCCCAATGATCTAAGAACACAATGTCCAAAGATGATCTAGAGATCTAAAGTGATCAAAAGATATAAAGATCCAAAGATTTCTAATACAATAACAAAAGGTCCTACTTATAAGAAACTAGTAGCCTAAGGTGTACAGAAATGAGTAAATGACATAAAAATCCTCTTCCGGGCCCACTTGGTGTGTGCTTGGGCTGAGCAATGAAGCAAATTTCGTGTAGAGACTCTTCTTGGAGTTAAACGCCAGCTTTGGTGCCAGTTTAGGCGTTTAACTCCCATTTGGGTGCCAGTTCCAGCGTTTAACGCTGGGATTTCTTGAGGTGATTTTGAACGCCGGTTTGGGCCATCAAATCTTGGGCAAAGTATGGACTATCATATATTGCTGGAAAGCCCAGGATGTCTACTTTCCAACGCCGTTGAGAGCGCGCTAATTGGGCTTCTGTAGCTCCAGAAAATCCACTTCGAGTGCAGGGAGGTCAGAATCCAACAGCATCTGCAGTCCTTTTTGGTCTCTGAATCAGATTTTTGCTCAGGTCCCTCAATTTCAGCCAGAAAATACCTGAAATCACAGAAAAACACACAAACTCATAGTAAAGTCCAGAAAAGTGAATTTTAACTAAAAACTAATAAAAATATATTAAAAACTAACTATATCATACTAAAAACATACTAAAAACAATGCCAAAAAGTATACAAATTATCCGCTCATCACCGCGCCAAGGGCAGGGCAGAAAATTTTGGTGCTGCCAGATCGAGGAGTGTGCGCTTTGGTGCTGCCAGGGATGGGAATTGGTGTGCCAGGGACGAGCGTGGTGCGCCAGGAACGCAAAACGCTGCCCTGCCCGCGCCAAGGGCAGGGCAGAAAGTTGTGGTGCTGCCAGGAGAGGATCGTTGCGCGCCAGATGCTGCCAGGGACGAGAGTTGGTGCGCCAGAATTTCTTCTTGGTGCGCCACACACAAAATGCTGCCCTGCCCGCGCCAAGGGCAGGGCAGAATTCTCTCCTTGCTTGTCCCGTGTTCGTAACACGGCTGGGACACATCTTCCATTAATTTCCTTGGTTTCTTGGCACGGCACTCATCCTTAAGTCCTAGCTTCCTCATGGTTCCTTGTTCGAACCTTGTAGCATGCATGGGTGACATTTTTCCCTTGAATTTCTTCCTTAGAGAGCCCGATTCTGCCCTCCACAAGGGCAGGGCAATGTTCTCTTCCTCTTGGTTCCAAGGCACATTTTGTGCTCTGCCCTTGTAGTGGGCAGGGCAGAGTTGCCTTCATTGTTTGGTTTCCTTATGTTGCCCTCCTAGAGGGCAGTCTGCCCTTGTGGAGGGCAATGTTGCCTCCCCTTAGCATGCGGCACGCTTCTTATTGCTTCGGCCATGCTTTCCTTTCCTTAGGCTACACTTCTTAGGCCACGCTTTTCCTTTTCTTTTCTTTTCTTCACCTACAATAAACCAAAACAACCACTCCAAGTATCACTAAATTCAAGAGGCTTATAAATCAATTAAAATTCAATCAAAATTAGCTCAAACCTCATGGATTAACATTAATTTCATGGTGGTTGCTTGATTTAAAGAAGTTATGCATTTTCACTCCAAATCACTTACTTAGGATGCAAGAAAGTGCATAAATGCTAACAAAACAAGTGAAATTAGCTTGAAAAATGGGTATATGATGACTTGTCATCACATCCCGCCTTCAAGAGTTTGAAGCTCGTCACAGTCATTCAATCCTTGAATTCTACTCAGAATACCACAGACAAGGTTTAGACCTTCCGGATTCTCTTGAATGCCGCCATCAGTTCTAGCTTATACCACAAAGATTCTGATTAAAGAATCCATGAGATATCTACTTAATCTAAGGTAGAACGGAGGTGGTTGCCAGGCACACGTTCATAGTTGAGAATGATGATGAGTGTCACGGATCATCACATTCATCCAGTTTAAGAACAAGTAATATCTTAGAATGGAAGCAAGCATGATTGAATGAAAAACAGTAATAATTGCATTAATCCATCAAGACACAGCAGAGCTCCTCACCCCCAACCATGGGGTTTAGAGACTCATGCCGTGGAAGGTACACAAAGAAATGTGTAAAGTGTCATGAGGTACAGATACAATGTCAAAAGATCCTATTAATAGTGAGCTAGTAACCTAGGGTATACAGAAATGAGTAAATGACGTAAAAATCCACTTATGGGTCCACTTAGTGTGTGCTTGGGCTGAGCATTGAAGCTTTCATGTGTAGAGACCTTTTCTGGAGTTAAACGCCAGCTTTCATGCCAGTTTGGGCGTTTAACTCCAAGTTTTATGCCAGTTCCAGCGTTAAACGCTGGAAATTCTGATGCTGATTTGCAACGCCGGTTTGGGCCATCAAATCTCGGGCAAAGTATGGACTATTATACATTGCTGGAAAGCCCAGGATGTCTACCTTCCAACGCCGTTGAGAGCGCGCGAATTGGGCTTCTGTAGCTCCAGAAAATCCACTTCGAGTGCAGGGAGGTCAGAATCCAACAGCATCTGCAGTCCTTTTCAGCCTCTGAATCAGATTTTTGCTCAGGACCCTCAATTTCAGCCAGAAAATACCTGAAATCACAGAAAAACACACAAACTCATAGTAAAGTCCAGAAAGGTGAATTTTAACTAAAAACTAATAAAAATATACTAAAAACTAACTAGATCATACTAAAAACACACTAAAAACAATGCCAAAAAGCGTATAAATTATCCGCTCATCAGCGACGCTCATGTGTCACTCCCTTTTTCCACTTTCCACGAGTGTGCATGGGCAACGCGCACGCGTGACCCCATTTTTAGCAAAAGTTGATTTTTGAGTTTTTAAAACTAAATTTCAGACTTCTATGCCTCCATTTCTTCTTTTAAGTCTTAAATTTTTATATTATGCCTAGTAATAAAAAGAATCTAGGACATGCAGTGACTTGTGGATGAAGTAAAGTGAGAATCAATGATGAATGATGAGTAATGATGATTATATGAGTTGCTGAGGATGATGGTGAAAATGTTGTGTATAGTATGAGCCAGATGGGTGTGATAAGAATTGAATTATGACTAAGTATGTATATGTATATGATTAATGATTAAATGTGGTAAATGAATAATGATGAAAAATGTTGAATGTGATGTGTGACCACGGGTAGTAGGCAGTGGCGTTGTCCACTTGCTCCGCGTATGAGATGTGGAAGGAGGATTATGATAAATGAGTTTAATGATGGAGTTTTGAATGAATGTATGTTTGAGTTGTCTGGGTAGTAGCAAGGGTTGTGGTTCGTCCCATTTGCTCCAGGTCAGAGATTTTAACGCCTGGGTAGTAGCGATAGTAGTGGTGATTCCACTCGCTCCAGGTTGAGCTTTTAAACACCTGCCTGGGTAGATGCAGTGGAGTGATTCCGCTTACTCCGAGATGTAGTGAGATATACCTGCCTGGGTAGATGCAGTGGCATTGATCCACATGCTCCGGGATGTGATGAGATATACCTTCTTGGGTAGATACAGTGGCATTGATCCACTTGCTCCGCGATGAGGTAAGATATACCTGCCTGGGTAGATGCAGTGGCATTGATCCACTTGCTCCGGGATGTGGTGAGATATACCTACTTGGATAGATGTAGTGGCATTGATTCCATTAGCTTCGGGTTTGGTTTGCAACTCTTGGGGTAGATGCAGTGGTTAGCCCCTACTTGTTCCTAGTTGAGGTTGATTTGAGATTTGTGAAACTATCTCAGTTTCGGATTTCCTTGGGTAGATGCAGTGGGTCGGCTCCACTTGCTCCAGGTGGAGATCCGAGATTCTATTGACCCTGCATCGTAAGATGTAGCCGGACACTTATACCTTTCTAGATGATCTCTCCTCCATATATTTTATCTTGATTTTTGAGCTTGGGGATGTGCGCTCACAGGGACTGTCCAGTGGTTAGCTACCAAGACATGTCGGGTTGACTATGTAACTGACAGACGATATCATCAGCCATAGGGTAGGCATACATCATTTGCATATGTTTGAATTATTTGGGTTTGCCTATTTTTCTTGGATTGCTATATCATATATGCTATGTTACCTGATTATGTGCTACTTGTTCTACTTGTACCCTATTGTGTATTACTTGTCTGTTGGTGCACGAAATTGCAATCACACTTTTGCAATCCCGCACAACTAACTAGCAAGTGCACTGGGTCGTCCAAGTAATACCTTACGTGAGTAAGGGTCGATCCCACGGAGATTGTCGTCTTGAAGCAAGCTATGGTTATCTTGTAAATCTTAGTCAGGATATCAGAAATTATCAGGATTGATTGTGAAAAGTAAAAGAGCATGAATTAAGTACTTGTTCTTCAGTAATGGAGAATAGGTTGAGGTTTTGGAGATGCTCCATCTTCTGAATCTCTGCTTTCCTACTGTCTTCTTCTTCAAGCACGCAAGGCTCCTTCCATGGCAAGCTGTATGCAAGGGTTTCACCGTTGTCAGTGGCTACCTCCCATCCTCTCAGTGGAAATGTTCAACGCACCCTGTCACGGCACGGCTATCCATCTGTCGGTTCTCAATCAGGCCGAAATAGAATCCAGTGATTCTTTTGCGTCTGTCACTAACGCCCCACCTTCAGGAGTTTGAAGCTCGTCACAGTCATTCAATCATTGAATCCTACTCAGAATACCACAGACAAGGTTTAGACCTTCCGGATTCTCTTGAATGCCGCCATCAGTTCTAGCTTATACCACGAAGATTCCGGTTAAAGAACCCAAGAGATATCTACTTAATCTAAGGTAGAACGGAGGTGGTTGTCAGGCACACGTTCATAGTTGAGAATGGTGATGATTGTCACGGATCATCACATTCATCCGGTTTAAGAACAAGTAATATCTTGGAATGCAAGCAAGCATGATTGAATGAAAAACAGTAGTAATTGCATTAATCCATCAAGACACAGCAGAGCTCCTCACCCCCAACCATGGGGTTTAGAGACTCATGCTGTAGAAGATACAATGAGAAACGTGTAAAGTGTCATAAAGTCCAGATACAATGTCAAAAGATCCTATTAATAGTAAACTAGTAACCTAGGGTATACAGAAATGAGTAAATGACGTAAAAATCCACTTCTGGGTCCACGTGGTGTGTTCTTGGGCTGAGCATTGAAGCTTTTATGTGTAGAGACGTTTTCTGGAGTTAAACGCCAGTTCTCATGCCAGTTTGGGCGTTTAACTCCAAGTTTTATGCCAGTTCCAGCGTTAAACGCTGGAATTTCTGAGGCTGTTTTGCCACGCTGGGTTTGGGCCATCAAATCTCGAGCAAAGTATGGACTATTATACATTGATGGAAAGCCCAGGATGTCTACTTTCCAATGCCATTGAGAGCGCGCCAATTGGGCTTCTGTAGCTCCAGAAAATCCACTTCGAGTGCAGGGAAGTCAGAATCCAACAGCATCTGCAGTCCTTTTCAGTCTCTGAATCAGATTTTTGCTCAGAACCCTCAATTTCAGCCAGAAAATACCTGAAATCACAGAAAAACACACAAACTCATAGTAAAGTCCAGAAAAGTGAATTTTAACTAAAAACTAATAAAAATATACTAAAAACTAACTATATCATACTAAAAACATACTAAAAACAATGCCAAAAAGCGTATAAATTATCCGCTCATCACGACACCAAACTTAAATTGTTGCTTGTCCCCAAGCAACTGAAAATCAAAATAGGATAAAAAGAAGAGAATATACTATAGACTCCAAAATATCAAGGAAACTTAGCTCCAATTAGATGAGCGGGACTAGTAGCTTTTTGCTTCTGAACAGTTTTGGCATCTCACTCTATCCTTTGAAGTTCAGAATGATTAGCATCTATAGGAACTCAGAACTCAGATAGTGTTATTGATTCTCCTAGTTAAGTATAATGATTCTTGAATATAGCTAGTGTATGAGTCTTGGCTGTGGCCCAAAGCACTCTGTTTTCCAGTATTACCACCGGATACATACATGCCACAGACACATAATTGGGTGAACCTTTTCAGATTGTGACCCAGCTTTGCTAGAGTCCCCAATTAGAGGTGTCCAGGGTTCTTAAGTACACTCTTTTTCCTTGGATCACAACTTTCTTTCTTTCTTTCTCTTTTTTTTCGATTTTTTTTTTGAATTCACTGCTTTTTCTTGCTTCAAGAATCAATCTGATGATTTTTCAGATCCTCAATAACAGTTCTCTTTTTCCCTCATTCTTTCAAGAGCCAACAATTTTAACATTCTTAAAACAACAAATTCAAAAGACATATGCACTGTTCAAGCATACATTCGGAAAACAAAAATTATTGTCACCACATCAAACTAATTCAACTAGTTTCAATGATAAATTTCGAAATCCTGTACTTCTTGTTCTTTTGTGATTAAAGCATTTTTCATTTAAGAGAGGTGATGGATTCATAGGACATTCATAGCTTTAAGACATGAATTTTAAATTTTATTAATTATGAATTAAAAACAAGACTCAAAAATAGAAATAAGATGAGACTAAAAAAAATTAGAAAACCAAAAGTTTAAACTAGGCTCCTAATGATAGAGGTTTTCACAGAGTTAGGACTCAACAACCTTGATTTTGAGAAGTGGATGCTCCCTCAGCTTGAGATGAGAGCTTTTGGCGTTTCAACTCTTGGAGTTCACGCCCCTGCTTCTCTTGTTCCTTCAGCAATTTGCAGAGCATGCAGTTCTGATTCTGCTGTTCTTCCTTCAGTTGCTCCATAGTCTCTTGCAACTTGTTGATAGATGCTTCTAGGCTGGCCCAGTAGCCAATTTCAGGGAATTCAGGGAGGAACTCCTGCGCCCTCCTTTTGATAGAGTTGTCTTGCATTTGTCCTTCCATTGATTTCTTGGTGATTGGATGCTCAATGGGTATGAATTCATCTACTCCCATCTTCACCCCAGCCTCTTTACAGAGCAAGGAGATCAAGCTTGGGTAAGCCAATTTGGCTTCGGTGGAATTTTTATTTGCAATTGTGTAGATCTCACAAGCAATCACATGATGAACCTCCACTTCTTTTCCAAGCATAATGCAATAAATCATCACTGCTCTCTTGATAGTGACCTCAGAACGGTTGCTAGTGGGTAGTATGGAACGCCCAATAAAGTCTAGCCAACCTCTTGCAATTGGTTTAAGGTCTCCCCTCTTGAGTTGGTTTGGGACACCCTTAGAATTGGTTATCCACTTAGTTCCAGGGAGGCATATGTCCTCTAGAACTTGATCCAACCCTTTATCTGCTCTCACCATTCTCCTATTAAAGGATTCAGGATCATCTTGCAGTTGAGGTAATTTGAAGATTTCTCTTATTTTATCCAGATGAAAGTACATAACTTTCCCTCTGACCATGGTTCTGTAGGTATGGTAAGCAGTTTCAGTCATTCTCTGCTTATCTGTTAACCACAGATTTGAGTAGAATTCCTGAACCATATTCCTTCCAACCTTTATCTCAGGATTGGTTAGAACTTCCCATCCTCTGTTTCGAATTTGCTCTTGGATCCCCGGATACTCATCTTCTTTCAGATCAAATTTTACTTCCGGGATCACTGACCTCAAACCCATTATTTTGTGATAATGGTCTTCATGTTCTTTGGTTAAGAACTTCTCTTGATTCCAAAGATTCTTTGGATTATTCTCTTTCTTTCCTCTTAAATTGGTTTGTTTTCCTTTAGGAGCCATGATCTTGATAAATCTTGTCTTAGTGATCACGAAAAAGCACACCAAACTTAGAGGTTTGCTTGTCCTCAAGCAAAAGAAAGGAGAGAAGAGAGAGAGAGGAAGAGTAAATTCGAATGGTGTGGTGGAATGAGGGGGGCCAAACGTGTATTTATAAAGTGGGGAGGAGAGATTTCGAAAAAAAAAAAGAAAAATTTGAAAGGAGATTTGAGAAGATATGGAAAGAAATTGAGAAAAGAGTGAGTTTTTTTTTTGAACAAAATTTGGGAATGATTTGAGAGATTTGAAGAATGATTTTAGATTTTTGAAGATTTGAAAGTGAATGATGAGAGATTGAAATGTGTTTTTATAGAAAAGTATGGGTAAGAAAAGGAAAGTTTGAAAAAATTTGATTTGAAAACAAAATTGTGGTCCCCCCACCTTTCTGGCGTTAAACGCCCAGAATGGCACCCATTCTGACGTTTAACGCCCATTTGTTGCCCCTTTTGGGCGTTTAACGCCCAGCCAGGTGCCCTGGCTGGCGTTAAACGCCAGAATTCCTTTATCACTGGGCGTTTTTCTAAACGCCCAAGATGCTGCACACCTGGCGTTAAACGCCCAGAATGGTGCCCATTCTGGCGTTTAACACCCAAAATGGCACCATTCCTGGCGTTAAACGCCCAGAATGGTACCCATTCTGGCGTTTAACGCCCAAAATGTCCCTTACTGGCGTTTTTTCGCCAGTAAGCTCTTTTTTCTCTGCTTTTTGAGCTGAATCCTTCTGTAACTCTGTGAATTCCTTCATTTTTGAGACTTGCCTCTGTAAAAACAAAACATATAACCTGCTAATGACTGGGTTGCCTCCCAGCAAGCGCTTCTTTACTGTCTTTAGCTGGACTTTTACTGAGAATCACTCAAGTCTCAGTTTTGAGCATTCTTGCTCAAAATTGCCTTCAAGATAATGCTTGATTCTCTGTCCATTAACAATGAACCTTTTGTCAGAATCAGTGTCCTGAAGCTCAACATATCCATATGGTGACACTCCTGTAATCACATACGGACCCCTCCACCGGGATTTGAGTTTTCCTGGAAACAATTTGAGCCTAGAGTTGAAGAGCAGAACTTTTTGTCCTGGCTCAAAGACTCTGGTTGACAACTTCTTGTCATGCCACTTCTTTGCCTTTTCCTTATAAATTTTTGCATTTTCAAAGGCATTGAGTCTGAACTCTTCTAGCTCATTTAGCTGGAGCAATCTTTTTTCACCAGCTAACTGAGCATCCATGTTTAGGAATCTGGTTGCCCAGTAGGCTTTATGTTCCAGTTCCACGGGCAGATGACAGGCCTTCCCATACACCAGTTGGTATGGAGAGGTTCCAATAGGAGTCTTGAATGCTGTTCTGTATGCCCACAGAGCATCATCCAAGCTCTTTGCCCAATCCTTTCTCCGGGCTATCACAGTCCGTTCCAGGATTCTTTTTAGCTCTCTGTTAGAGACTTCAGCTTGCCCATTTGTCTGTGGATGATATGGAGTTGCCACTTTGTGGCTAATTCCATATCTAACCATAGCAGAGTATAGCTGTCTATTGCAGAAATGAGTGCCCCCGTCACTGATTAGTACTCTGGGAACACCAAACCTGCTGAAGATGTGTTTCTGGAGGAATTTCAGCACGGTCTTGGTATCATTAGTGGGTGTAGCAATTGCTTCTACCCACATAGATACATAGTCCACTGCCACCAGAATGTAAGTGTTTGAGTATGATGGTGGGAATGGACCCATGAAGTCAATTCCCCATACATCAAACAATTCTATCTCTAATATCCTTTGTTGAGGCATGGCATATCCGTGAGGCAAGTTACCAGCTCTTTGGCAACTGTCACAGTTACGCACAAACTCTCGGGAATCTTTATAGAGAGTAGGCCAGTAGAAGCCACATTGGAGGACTTTAGTGGCTGTTCGCTCACTTGCAAAATGTCCTCCATACTGTGATCCATGGCAATGCCATAGGATCCTTTGTGCTTCTTCTCTGGGTACACATCTGCGGATCATTCCGTCTGCACATCTCTTAAAGAGATATGGTTCATCCCAGAGGTAGTACTTGGCATCTGAAATTAATTTCTTTCTTTGCACTCTGCTGTACTCCTTGGGTATGAACCTTACAGCTTTATAATTTGCAATATCTGCAAACCATGGAGTTTCCTGAATGGCAAAGAGTTGCTCATCTGGGAAAGTCTCTGAGATCTCAGTAGAAGGGAGGGACGCCCCAGCTACTGGTTCTATTCGGGACAGATGATCAGCTACTTGGTTCTCTGTCCCTTTTCTGTCTCTTATTTCTATATCAAACTCTTGCAAAAGCAACACCCATCTTATAAGTCTGGATTTTGAATCCTGCTTTGTGAGTAAGTATTTAAGAGCAGCATGGTCAGTGTACACAACCACTTTGGATCCCACTAGATAGGATCTAAACTTGTCAATGGCATAGACCACTGCAAGTAACTCTTTTTCTGTGGTTGTGTAATTCTTCTGTGCGTCATTTAGAACACGGCTGGCATAATAAATGACGTGCAGAAGCTTGTTATGCCTCTGTCCCAACACTGCACCAATGGCATGGTCACTGGCATCACACATTAGTTCAAATGGCAATGTCCAATCTGGTGCAGAGATGACTGGTGCTGTGACCAGCTTAGCTTTCAGGGTCTCAAATGCTTGCAGACACTGTGTGTCAAACACAAATGGAGTGTCAGCAGCTAGCAGATTACTCAGAGGTTTGGCAATTTTTGAAACATCCTTTATAAACCTTCTGTAGAATCCTGCATGCCCCAGAAAGCTTCTGATTGCCTTAACATTGGCAGGTGGAGGTAATTTTTCAATTACCTCTACCTTTGCCTTATCCACCTCTATTCCCTTGCTTGAAATTTTGTGCCCAAGGACAATTCCCTCAGTCACCATAAAGTGACATTTCTCCCAGTTTAAAACCAGGTTAGTCTCTTGGCACCTTTTCAGGACAAGTGCTAGGTGATTAAGACAGGAGCTGAATGAGTCTCCATATACTGAGAAGTCATCCATGAAGACTTCCAGAAATTTCTCTACCATATCTGAGAAGATAGAGAGCATGCACCTCTGAAAGGTTGCAGGTGCATTGCACAGACCAAAAGGCATCCTTCTGTAGGCAAACATGCCATAAGGGCAAGTAAATGCTGTTTTCTCTTGGTCCTGAGGGTCTACTGCAATTTGGTTGTAGCCTGAATAGCCATCCAAAAAGCAGTAATAATCATGACCAGCTAGTCTTTCTAGCATTTGGTCTATGAATGGTAAAGGAAAATGATCCTTTCTGGTGGCTGTATTGAGCCTTCTGTAGTCAATACACATACGCCACCCTGTGACTGTTCTTGTAGGAACCAGTTCATTTTTTTCATTATGAACCACTGTCATGCCTCCCTTTTTGGGGATAACTTGGACAGGGCTCACCCAGGGGCTGTCAGAAATAGGATAAATAATCCCAGCCTCCAGTAATTTAGTGACCTCTTTCTGCACCACCTCCTTCATGGCCGGATTTAACCTTCTTTGTGGTTGAACCACTGGTTTGGCATTATCCTCCAACAGGATCTTGTGCATGCATCTAGCTGGGCTAATGCCCTTAAGATCACTTATGGACCACCCAAGAGCTGTTTTGTGTGTCCTTAACACTTGAATCAGTGCTTCCTCTTCCTGTGGATTTAAAGCAGAGCTTATAATCACTGGAAAAGTGTCACCCTCTCCCAGAAATGCATACTTCACGGATGGTGGTAGTGGTTTGAGTTCAGGTTTGGGAGGCTTATCCTCCTCTTGAGGAATTTTCGAAAATTCCTTTGTTTCCACTGATTCTTCTTGATCAGGTTGAGCATCTTTGGAGATGTCCTCAAGCTCTGATTCTAGGCTTTCAGTCATATTGATCTCTTCTACCAGAGAGTCAATAATGTCAGCGCCCATGCAGTCATTTGGTGTGTCTAGATGCTGCATAGCTTTTACAGCATTCAACTTGAACTCATCCTCATTGACTCTCAGGGTTACTTCCCCTCTCTGTACATCAATGAGAGTTCGTCCAGTTGCTAGGAAAGGTCTTCCTAGAATGAGAGTTGCACTCTTGTGCTCCTCCATTTCCAGCACCACAAAGTCAGTTGGAAAGGCAAATGGCCCAACCTTGAAATCATATCCTCTATTATGCCTGATGGATATTTAATGGAGCCATCAGCAAGTTGGAGGCATATCCGGGTTGGTTTGACTTCTCCAGTCAACCCAAGCTTTCTGATAGTGGATGCAGGTATTAGATTGATGCTTGCTCCAAGATCACATAGGGCTGTCTTGGTGCAAGCACCTTCTAATGTGCATGGTATCATAAAGCTTCCTGGATCTTGAAGCTTTTCTGGTAAGCTCTTCAGAATGACTGCACTGCATTCTTCAGTGAGAAACACCTTTTCAGTTTCTCTCCAATCCTTCTTATGACTTAAGATTTCTTTCATGAACTTAGCATAAGAAGGTATTTGCTCAAGTGCCTCTGCAAACGGAATCTTTATTTCAAGAGTCCTTAGATAGTCTGCAAAGCGGGCAAATTGCTTATCCTGTTCCGCTTGGCGGAGTTTTTGAGGATAAGGCATTTTGGCTTTATAGTCTTCAACCTTAGATGCTGCAGGTTTATTCCTTACAGAAGTGGTTGAAGAAGCCTTGTTAGAGGGATTACTGTCAGCACTCTCAGGTGTCTGATCTTCCATTGGCGTCTGAACGCCAGGATTGGGTGGAAAATGGGCGTTTAACGCCAACTTTTCCCTCTTTTCTGGCGTTTGAACGCCGGAACTGGGCAAGGAATGGGCGTTTAACACCAACTTTCCTTCCCTCTCTGGCGTTTGAACGCCAAAAGTATTCCTCTCTGGGCTCTTACTGTCCTCAGAGGGATTTTGAACAGTGGTTTGGTTATCCTCTGTCAATTGTTCCTTATTTGGCTTTTTGCTCTTTTGAGCAGTGTTGTTCAGTGTTTTCCCACTCCTCAGTTGAACTGCTTGACATTCCTCTGTTATCTGTTTAGATATTTGTTGTTTTGCTTGATTCAACTGTAGTTCTATGTTCTTGTTAGCAACTTTAGTTTCATGGAGCATCTCTTTAAATTCTGCTAACTGTTCTGTCATCAGGAGCAATTGTTGATTAAGCTCAATCATCTGTTCTTGAGGATTAGGATCAGTGGCTAGTGCCATGACTTCCTCTTTTGGAGAGAACTCATTGCTAGAGTACAAATATTGGTTTCTAGCAACAGTGTCTATAAGCTCTTGAGCTTCTTCAATTGTCTTCCTCATGTGTATAGATCCACCAGCTGAGTGGTCTAAAGACATCTGAGCTTTTTCTGTAAGCCCATAATAGAAGATGTCTAACTGTACCCATTCTGAAAACATTTCAGAGGGGCACTTTCTTAGCATACCTCTATACCTCTCCCAGGCATTATAAAGGTATTCATTATCCTCTTGTTTAAAGCCTTGGATGTCCAGCCTTAGCTGTGTCATCCTCTTTGGAGGGTAAAAGTGATTCAGGAATTTGTCTGATAACTGTTTCCATGTCTTTATGCTTGCTGTAGGTTGGTTATTCAACCACCTTTTAGCTTGATCGTTTACAGCAAATGGAAACAGTAATAGTCTGTAGACATCCTGATCTACCTCTTTATCATGTACTGCGTCAGCAATTTGTAAGAATTGTGCCAGAAACTCAGTAGGCTCTTCCTGTGGAAGACCGGAATACTGGCAATTTTGCTGCACTATGATAATGAGTTGAGGATTTAGCTCAAAGCTGCTTGCTTTGATGGGAGGTGTACAGATGCTACTCCCATATGCAGCTGTAATGGGGTTAGCATATGACCCAAGAGTCCTTCTGGACTGATCAATCCCACTTAGGTCCATAATGGATAAAGGGAAATGATATGGATTGCAAATAGATAAAATATATTTTTTTTTGAATTAAACGAAAAAAAATAAAATAAAATAAAATAAAAGAAAATTAAGATAAAAATTCGAAAATCAAAAAGAAAATAAGATCAAAGCAAATTGAGAACTGAATCAATTAGTTAATTAAAAAGATTTTGAAAAGAGCAATTAAAAAGATATGATTGAAAAATTTTTATGAAAAATATTTGATTTTTGAAAAGAGGAAAGAGAAAAACAACAAAATGACACCAAACTTAAAACTTTTAGAAAATCAAACACTAATTTTCGAAAAAATTTTAAGGGAAAAACACAGAGAGGACACCAAACTTAGAATTTTTATAGATCAAAAAGAGACTAAGGACATGCAAAATCGAAAAACTAAAAGAAAACAAAAGCATGCAATTGACACCAAACTTAAAATATGAAACTAGACTCAACTAAAAGACTCTAAACCAACAAAAATAAAACAGTCCTAATCTAAGCAACAAGATAAGCCGTCAGTTGTCCAAACTCGAACAGTCCCCGGCAACGGCGCCAAAAACTTGGTGCACGAAATTGCAATCACACTTTTGCAATCCCACACAACTAACCAGCAAGTGCACTGGGTCGTCCAAGTAATACCTTACGTGAGTAAGGGTCGATCCCACGGAGATTGTCGGCTTGAAGCAAGCTATGGTTATCTTGTAAATCTTAGTCAGGATATCAGAAATTATCAGGATTGATTGTGAAAAGTAAAAGAGCATGAATTAAGTACTTGTTCTTCAGTAATGGAGAATAGGTTGAGGTTTTGGAGATGCTCCATCTTCTGAATCTCTGCTTTCCTACTGTCTTCTTCTTCAAGCACGCAAGGCTCCTTCCATGGCAAGCTGTATGCAAGGGTTTCACCGTTGTCAGTGGCTACCTCCCATCCTCTCAGTGGAAATGTTCAACGCACCCTGTCACGGCACGGCTATCCATCTGTCGGTTCTCAATCAGGCCGGAATAGAATCCAGTGATTCTTTTGCTTCTGTCACTAACGCCCCGCCTTCAGGAGTTTGAAGCTCGTCACAGTCATTCAATCATTGAATCCTACTCAGAATACCACAGACAAGGTTTAGACCTTCCGGATTCTCTTGAATGCCGCCATCAGTTCTAGCTTATACCACGAAGATTCTGGTTAAAGAACCCAAGAGATATCTACTTAATCTAAGGTAGAACGGAGGTGGTTGTCAGGCACACGTTCATAGTTGAGAATGGTGATGATTGTCACGGATCATCACATTCATCCGGTTTAAGAACATGTAATATCTTGGAATGCAAGCAAGCATGATTGAATGAAAAACAGTAGTAATTGCATTAATCCATCAAGACACAGCAGAGCTCCTCACCCCCAACCATGGGGTTTAGAGACTCATGCTGTAGAAGATACAATGAGAAACGTGTAAAGTGTCATAAGGTCCAGATACAATGTCAAAAGATCCTATTAATAGTAAACTAGTAACCTAGGGTATACAGAAATGAGTAAATGACGTAAAAATCCACTTCTGGGTCCACTTGGTGTGTGCTTGGGCTGAGCATTGAAGCTTTTATGTGTAGAGACGTTTTCTGGAGTTAAACGCCAGTTCTCATGCCAGTTTGGGCGTTTAACTCCAAGTTTTATGCCAGTTCCAGCGTTAAACACTGGAATTTCTGAGGCTGTTTTGCCACGCCGGTTTGGGCCATCAAATCTCGGGCAAAGTATGGACTATTATACATTGCTGGAAAGCCCAGGATGTCTACTTTCCAATGCCGTTAAGAGCGCGCCAATTGGGCTTCTGTAGCTCCAGAAAATCCACTTCGAGTACAGGGAAGTCAGAATCCAACAGCATCTGCAGTCCTTTTCAGTCTCTGAATCAGATTTTTGCTCAGAACCCTCAATTTCAGCCAGAAAATACCTGAAATCACAGAAAAACACACAAACTCATAGTAAAGTCCAGAAAAGTGAATTTTAACTAAAAACTAATAAAAATATACTAAAAACTAACTATATCATACTAAAAACATACTAAAAACAATGCCAAAAAGCGTATAAATTATCCGCTCATCATCTGTGTTGCTTGTGTTTGTACAACTGAGAGATTCCTTATGCTGGTGTTGGTTGACGCTGAAGGCAGTTCTTGTTGAAATGGAATGATGACATGATTAATTTAAAATGATGACTATTTAATGAGGTAATTTGAGTTCCCTGGATAGACATGGTGAAGTAATTTCACATGCTCCAGGTGTAAAACGAGATAATTTGAGCTCCCTGGGTAGACGCAGTGAAGTGATTTCACTTGCTCCAGGTGGAAAATGAGATAATTTAGCTCCCTAGGGTAGACGCAGTGAAGTGATTTCACTTCCTCCAGGTGTAGATATGAGGTATTGACAGAGAATTTTTGACACATAATACCGGGTGATGATTTTGTTTTAAGATTCTGATTTTGAATTGTCAGAGAGATAGAAGGTAGGGAAGTATGAGAAATATGAATTAGATTTAGCATTCCCTTATGACAGTTGCCTGTTTATGGATTAGCGAGAACATAGGGTGAATATTTGGTGAATGGAAGTTTAGGATGCTTAGTGAGTTTGTATTATAGATGCAGGTCCAGGTACTCAGTAGTGAGCTGTGGTTTGTCTGAAAAATGGCGAACACCTCTAAGATCTCATCTTTACTTTTGCTTAAATTCTCTCTATTTTGTTTTTGAAGAACTCATGCTATGTATTTAATTCTTTTCAAAACTTGCCTATAGAGGCCTTGTGTATCATTTGGGAAAGATTAGGAGATATGGTTGTCAAACTACTTTTATACGGTACCCTAGCCGACCTAAACTTTGCAGATCACGACTAGTGGCTAATTATTTATGTTATATATATACATTTTGTTTTATCTTATTCTTCTCAATGAAATTATCTTTATATCGTCTCAGTTCACGCTTTACCTTCTTTTGTCGATACATGAGCGCTATGACGATTGGATTTCTATTGGTAAAGAAATTTAAAAACATAATCGTGTTGTAAGTATAGTTTCTAAACAAACAGAGAATCCTTTCGTACAAAAGTTTTAGTTGTCACAAGTAACAAACCCAGTAAAATTTATAAACCGAAGTATTCAAACCCCAGGTCGTCTTCTCAAGGAATTGCAGGGAGGTGTGTTTTATTATTGGTTATGGAAAACAGTAATTTTGGGGTTTTGAAAGGTTTGAATAAGAGAAATAAATTGCAAGAATTAATAAATCAATAGCTAAGAAAACTCTTGGCAAGGTATGAAAATTAGAAGTCCTATCCTAGTTATCCTTATCAATTGTGATGAGAATTGCTCGTTGCTCCCACTTAGTCAATCTCTAACTATGCAGGTAAGTCAAGTGAATAAATCAATATGAATCCTCAAGTCCTAGTCAATTCCCAAAGAAAGACTAGAGTTAGTGGAATTCAAGTCAATTAGCAACTTCCAATTATCAATCAACAAAAGAGTTTGATAACTCAAGAGTCTCTAATTACTCAACCAAAGCCAAGAATATAGAAAGCTAAATAAAAATCATATATCTGGAATACCTCGAATTATATTAAATAGAAAGTTAGATTATAGGAATCCATAAACCAAATTGGCAACATCAAGTAATCAACTAAAGTAATAGAATAAATAAAAGTAGAAGAAAACATAAAGTAAAGTAAAGGAATATTAAACATGGAATTGAAAAGACGAAGAAATCCTAATCCTAAATCCTAATAGAGAGGAGAGAGCCTCTCTCTCTAAAAACTACATCTAAAACCTAAAATTACGAATTATGAATGTTGTGTCTCTATGGAATTGTTCTCCCATGAATGGATGCATTCCTGCACTTTATAGCCACTAATCTGTATTTTCTGGGCTTGGATTTGGACCGAAAAAGGGTCCAGAAATAGCCCAGCAATCGCCTCCAGCGACTTCTGGTTCGTACAGGTCGCTGCAAAGTCACGCGGAAGCTTCGTCCAAGCGTTAGCGCGGATTGGGTTTTTGCCAGGTCACGCGTCCGCGTGATATACGCGTTCGTGTCACCTGGCTTCGAAGAAGCTATGGTAAATTACATATCGTTGCGAAGCCCCGGACATTAGCTTTCCAACACAATTGGAACCGTGTCCTTTCGATCTCTGTAGCTCAAGTTATGGTCGATTTAGTACCAGAAGGTCAGGCTGGACAGCTTTAGCAGTTTCTTCAATTTCTTGTATTCCTTCCACTTTTGCATGCTTCCTTTCCATTCTATAAGCCATTCCTGCCCTGTAATCCTTGAAATCATTTAACGCACATATCACAGCATCGAATGGTAATAAGGGATGATTAAACATAGCAAATTTAAAGCCCAAAGAAGCATGTTTTCAATCATAGCACAAAATCTGGAAGGAAAAAGTAAAACCATGCAAATAGTATGAATAAGTGGGTAAATAGTTGATAAAAACTACTCAATTGAGCACAAGATAAACCATGAAATAGTGGTTTATCAACCTTCCCACACTTAAACATTAGCATATCCTCATGCTAAGCTCAAGAGAACTAAAAGTGTGAAGAGGAATGGTAAGATGTATGAAATGCAACCTATCTATATGAATGCAACTACATGCAAAAATGATTCTACTTACTTGGTTAAAAGTAAATCAAATTCTCCAAGAACAGACATGAACTGGATTTCACTAATTCAAATCATAAAATAAAGTACAAGTAAACTTGTAAGAAGAAGATAGCTCATGAAAGCCCGGAACAAGGAATCGAGCATCGAACCCTCACTGGAAGTGTATACACTCTAATCGCTCAGGTGTTTGAGGTTTGATTCTCTCAGTTCTATACTAATCTTACTTTCTAAGGCTTTGCTCTTCTTCTACCAATCAACAAAAGATTAATGCACAGATACACATATCAAGAGGTCTTTTAAGGGTTGTAATGGGGTTAGGGTAAAGGTAGGATTGTATTTGGCTAAGTGGACTAAAATCTGAATCCTTAATTAACTTAAACTTTTCCCACCTAACTTAAGACAATCCATGTAATCACAATACAAGATTTAACTGCCTATTAACTATGTTTACCACATATTCATGCATCCCAAATTTAAGTACAACTCATATGCATTGATATTATTACTTTAACTTGGGGTATTTTGTCCCTTTTTTATTTATTTGCTCTTTTTCTTTTCTTTTTCTTTGATTTTCTTGTATTATATTTTTTTCTTTTCTTTTGTTTTTCCCAATGCATATAATTAAGGTATTGAATGCATAAACATGTTCTCAACATTTTTCACATTTTCACAGAAAGTCTAACATACTCAATTCCCAGACCAAATGTTTCCAAACCCACTTTCCCCACACTTAATTCATGAGCACTCTCACTAGTCTACGCTAACCAAGGATTAAAATTAGAGACATTATTATTTTTTGCTTAGAGTTATTAATGTAGTAAAATAAGGAACAAATGGGATAAAATAGGCTCAAATTTGGTTTGCAAAGGATAATGAAAGGGTAAGGCCATATGGGTATGTAAACTGACTGAAATAAGGTCTCAATCATATAAGTATATGCATACATTAAACCATGGAAATATAGAATTAGGCAAGATATAGATCACAATTTTAGAGAGAATAACACACACTAAAAATAAAATATTGGTTGATAAAATGCAATCAATCAAATAGGCTCAAAAATCTCACAGGTTTTGTGTGTTCGAGCTCTAAAACCATGTTTCAAAATAATATTTCTTCAAACAAGTTCAATAAAAATTTTAATTCAAATTAGTGGAATGCTATAAAAATTTTCTTGAAAAAGAAAATATTACTTCAACCAAGTGGTAAAATATGCACAAAATCAAACAAAATGCAAATGTAACAACCAATCTAACTTGAGACAGGAAGGTACAGAAAATATTACTTCAACCAAGTGGTAAAATATGCACAAAATCAAACAAACATGCAAATGCAACAACTAATTTAACAAAGAAAATTTAAACATTGGTGTTGAGACAGGAAGGTACTAACCCATGGAGATCGGTGATGAGCGGATAATTTGTACGCTTTTTAGCATTGTTTTTATTATGTTTTTAGTATATTTTAATTAGTTTTTAGTATATTTTTAGTAGTTTTTAGTTAAAATTCACTTTTCTGGACTTTACTATGAGTTTGTGTGTTTTTCTGTGATTTCAGGTATTTTCTGGCCGAAATTGAGGGTTCTGAGCAAAAATCTGATTCAGAGGCTGAAAAGGACTGCAGATGTTGTTGGATTCTGACCTCCCTGCACTCGAAGTGGATTTTCTGGAGCTACAGAAGCCTAGTTGGCGCGCTCTAAACGGCTTTGGAAAGTAGACATCCTGGGCTTTCCAGCAATGTATAATAGTACATACTTTGCCCGAGATTTGATGGCCCAAACTGGCGTTGCAAATCAGCTTCAAAATTTCCAACGTTTAACGCTGGAACTGGCATAAAAATGGGAGTTAAACGCCCAAACTGGCATGAAAGCTGGCGTTTAACTCCAGAAAAAGTCTCTACACATGAAAGCTTCAATGTTCAGCCCAAGCACACACTAAGTGGACCCAGAAGTGGATTTTTACGTCATTTACTCATTTCTGTATACCCTAGGTTACTAGTTCACTATTAATAGGATCTTTTGACGTTGTATCTGTACCTCATGACACTTTACACGTTTCTTTGTGTACCTTCCACGGCATGAGTCTCTAAACCCCATGGTTGGGGGTGAGGAGCTCTGCTGTGTCTTGATGGATTAATGCAATTACTACTGTTTTTCATTCAATCATGCTTGCTTCCATTCTAAGATATTACTTGTTCTTAAACCGGATGAATGTGATGATCCGTGACACTCATCATCATTCTCAACTATGAACGTGTGCCTGACAACCACCTCCGTTCTACCTTAGATTAAGTAGATATCTCTTGGACTTTTTAATCAGAATCTTCGTGGTATAAGCTAGAACTGATGGCGGCATTCAAGAGAATCCGGAAGGTCTAAACCTTGTCTGTGGTATTCTGAGTAGGATTCAAGAATTGAATGACTGTGACGAGCTTCAAACTCCTGAAGGCGGGGCGTTAGTGACAGACGCAAAAGAATTACTGGATTCTATTCCGGCCTAATTGAGAACCGACAGATGGATAGCCGTACCGTGACAGGGTGCGTTGAACATTTCCACTGAGAGGATGGGAGGTCGCCATTGACAACGGTGAAACCCTACATATAGCTTTCCATGGAAGGAACCTTGCGTGTTTGAAGAAGAAGACAGTAGAAAAGCAAAGATTCAGAAGATGGAGCATCTCCAAAACCTCAACCTATTCCCCATTACTGCAAAACAAGTACTTATTTCATGTTCTTTTACTTTTCACAATCAACCTTGATAATTATTGATATCCTGACTAAGATTTACAAGATAACCATAGCTTGCTTCAAGCCGACAATCTCCGTGGGATCGACCCTTACTCACGTAAGGTATTACTTGGACGACCCAGTGCACTTGCTGGTTAGTTGTGCGGGATTACAAAAGTGTGATTGCAATTTCGTGCACCAAGTTTTTGGCGCCGTTGCCGGGGATTGTTCGAGTTTGGACAACTGACGGTTTATCTTGTTGCTTAGATTAGGACTGTTTTCTTTTTGTTGGTTTAGAGTCTTTTAGTTGAGTCTAGTTTCATATTCTAAGTTTGGTGTTCTCTTGGTGTTTTTCCCTTAAAAATTTTCGAAAATTAGTGTTTGATTTTCTAAAAATTTTAAGTTTGGTGTCATTTTGTGTTTTTCTCTTTCCTCTTTTCAAAAATCAAATCTTTTTCATAAAAATTTTTCAATCATATCTTTTTAATTGCTAATCTCAAAATCTTTTTAATTAACTAATTGATTCAGTTTTCAATTTGCTTTGATCTTATTTTCTTTTAATTTTTGAATTTTTTTTTATTTTTCGGTTAATTCAAAAAAAAAGAGAGAAAATATAAAAAAAAAATTTTATCTACTTGCAATCCATATTATTTCCCTTTATCCATCATGGACATAAGTGGAATTGAACAGTCCAGAAGGACTCTGGGGTCATATGCTAACCCCATTACAGCTGCATATGGGAGTAGCATCTGTACACCTCCCATCAAAGCAAGCAGTTTGAGCTAAATCCTCAACTCATTATCATAGTGCAGCAAAACTGCCAGTATTCCGGTCTTCCACAAGAAGAACCTACTGAGTTTCTGGAACAATTCTTGCAAATTGCTGACACAGTACATGATAAAGAGGTGGATCAGGATGTCTACAGACTATTACTGTTCCCATTTGCTGTAAAAGATCAAGCTAAGAGGTGGTTGAATAACCAACCTACAGCAAGCATAAAGACATGAAAACAGTTATCAGACAAATTCCTGAATCACTTTTACCCTCCAAAGAAGATGACACAGCTAAGGCTGGACATCCAAGGCTTTAAACAAGAGGATAATGAATCCCTTTATAATGCCTGGGAGAGGTATAGAAGTATGCTAAGAAAATGTCCCTCTGAAATGTTTTCAGAGTGGGTACAATTAGACATCTTCTACTATGGGCTTACAGAAAAAGCTCAGATGTCTTTAGACCACTCAGCTGGTGGATCTATACACATGAGGAAGACAATTGAAGAGGCTCAAGAGCTCATAGACACTGTTGCTAGAAATCAATATTTGTACTCTGGCAATGAGTTCTCCCCAAAAGAGGAAGTCATGGCAGTAGCCACTGATCCTAATCCTCAAGAACAAATGATTGAGCTTAATCAACAATTGCTCCTGATGACAGAACAGTTAGCAGAATTTAAAGAGATGCTCCATGAAACTAAAGTTGCTAACAAGAACATAGAACTACAGCTGAATCAAGCAAAACAGCAGATATCTAAACAGATAACAGAAGAATGTCAAGCAGTTCAACTGAGGAGTGGGAAGACATTGAACAACACCATTCAAAAGAGCAAAAAGCCAAATAAGGAACAATCGACAGAGGAGAGCCAAACTACTATCCAAAATCCCTCTGAGGACAGTAAGAGCCCAGAAAGGAATACTATTGGCGTTCAAACGCCAGAAAAGGAAGGAAAGCTGGCGTTAAACACCCATTCCCTGCCCAGTTCTGGCGTTCAAACGCCAGAAAAGGGGGAAAAGTTGGCGTTAAACGCCCATTTTTCACCCAATCCTGGCGTTCAAACGCAAAAGGGGAACCAGACACCTGAGGGTGCTGACAATAATCCCTCTAAAAAGGCTTCTTCAACCACTTCTGTAAGGAATAAGCCTACAGCAACTAAGGTTGAAGAATATAAAGCCAAGATGCCTTATCCTCAGAAACTCCGCCAAGCGGAGCAGGATAAGCAATTTGCCCGCTTTGCAGACTATCTAAGGACTCTTGAAATAAAGATTCTGTTTGCAGAGGCACTTGAGCAAATACCTTCTTATGCTAAGTTCATGAAAGAGATCTTAAGTCATAAGAAGGATTGGAGAGAAACTGAAAAAGTATTTCTCACTGAAGAATGCAGTGCAGTCATTCTGAAAAGCTTACCAGAAAAGCTTCAAGATCCAGGAAGCTTTATGATACCATGCACATTAGAAGGTGCTTGCACCAAGACAGCCCTATGTGATCTTGGAGCAAGTATCAATCTAATACCTGCATCCACTATCAGAAAACTTGGGTTGATTGAAGAAGTCAAACCAACCCGGATATGCCTCCAACTTGCTGATGGCTCCATTAAACATCCATCAGGCATAATAGAGGACATGATTGTCAAGGTTGGGCCATTCGCCTTTCCAACTGACTTTGTGGTGCTGGAAATGGAGGAGCACAAGAGTGCAACTCTCATTCTAGGAAGACCTTTCCTAGCAACTGGACGAACTCTCATTGATGTACAAAAAGGGGAAGTAACCCTGAGAGTCAATGAGGATGAGTTCAAGTTGAATGCTGTAAAAGCTATGCAGCATCCAGACACACCAAATGACTGCATGGGCACTGAAATTATTGACTCTTTAGTGGAAGAGATCAATATGACTGAAAGCCTAGAATCAGAGCTTGAGGACATCTTCAAGGATGCTCAATCTGATCAAGAAGAACCAGAGGAAACAAAGGAATTTTCAAAAATTCCTCAGGAGGAGGATAAACCTCCCAAACCTGAACTCAAACCACTACCACCATCCCTGAAGTATGCATTTCTGGGAGAGGGTGACACTTTTCCAGTGATTATAAGCTCTACTTTAAATCCACAGGAAGAGGAAGCACTGATTCAAGTGCTAAGGACACACAAGACAGCTCTTGGGTGGTCCATAAGTGATCTAAGGGCATTAGCCCAGCTAGATGCATGCACAAGATCCTGTTGGAGGATAATGCCAAACCAGTGGTCCAACCACAGAGGAGGCTAAATTCAGCCATGAAGGAGGTGGTGCAGAAAAAGGTCACTAAATTACTGGAGGCTGGGATTATTTATCCTATTTCTGATAGCCCCTGGGTGAGCCCTGTCCAAGTTGTCCCCAAAAAGGGAGGCATGACAGTGGTTCATAATGAAAAAAATGAACAGGTTCCTACAAGAACAGTCACAGGGTGGCGCATGTGTATTGACTACAGAAGGCTCAATACAGCCACCAGAAAGGATCATTTTCCTTTACCATTCATAGACCAAATGTTGGAAAGACTAGCTGGTCATGATTATTACTGCTTTTTGGATGGCTATTCAGGTTACAACCAAATTGCAGTAGACCTTTAACCAAGAGAAAACAGCATTTACTTGCCCTTCTGGCATGTTTGCCTACAGAAGGATGCCTTTTGGTCTGTGTAATGCTCCTGCAACCTTTCAGAGATGCATGCTATCCATCTTCTCTGACATGGTGGAGAAATTCCTGGAAGTCTTCATGGATGACTTCTCAGTATATGGAGACTCATTCAGCTCTTGTCTTAACCACCTAGCACTTGTCCTGAAAAGGTGCCAAGAGACTAACCTGGTTTTAAACTGGGAGAAATGTCACTTTATGGTGACTGAAGGAATTGTCCTTGGACACAAAATTTCAAGCAGGGGAATAGAGGTGGATAAGGCAAAGGTAGAGGTAATTGAAAAATTACCACCACCTGCCAATGTTAAGGCAATCAGAAGCTTTCTGGGGCATGCAGGATTCTACAGAAGGTTCATAAAGGATTTTTCGAAAATTGCAAAACCTTTGAGTAACCTGCTAGCTGCTGACACACCATTTGTGTTTGACACACAGTGTTTGCAGGCATTTGAGACCCTGAAAGCTAAGCTGGTCACAGCACCAGTCATCTCTGCACCAGACTGGACATTGCCATTTGAACTAATGTGTGATGCCAGTGACCATGCCATTGGTGCAGTGTTGGGACAGAGGCATAACAAGCTTCTGCACGTCATTTATTATGCCAGCCGTGTTCTAAATGATGCACAGAAGAATTACACAACCACAGAAAAAGAGTTACTTGCAGTGGTATATGCCATTGACAAGTTTAGATCCTATCTAGTTAGATCCAAGGTGATTGTGTACACTGACCATGCTGCTCTTAAATACCTACTCACAAAGCAGGATTCAAAACCCAGACTTATAAGATGGGTGTTGCTTCTGCAAGAGTTTGATATAGAAATAAGAGACAGAAAAGGGACAGAGAACCAGGTAGCTGATCATCTGTCCCGAATAGAACCAGTAGCTGGGGCGTCCCTCCCTTCTACTGAGATTTCTGAGACTTTCCCAGATGAGCAACTCTTTGCCATCCAGGAAGCTCCATGGTTTGCAGATATTGCAAATTATAAAGCTGTGAGGTTCATACCACAGGAGTACAGCAGATTGCAAAGAAAGAAATTAATTTCAGATGCCAAGTACTACCTATGGGATGAACCATATCTCTTTAAGAGATGTGCAGACGGAATGATCCATAGATGTGTACCCAGAGAAGAAGCACAACGGATCCTATGGCACTGCCATAGATCACAGTATGGAGGACATTTTGGAAGTGAGCGAACAGCCACTAAAGTCTTCCAATGTGGCTTCTACTGGCCTACTCTCTATAGAGATACCGAGAGTTTGTGCGTAACTGTGACAGTTGCCAAAGAGCTGGTAACTTGCCTCACGGATATGCCATGCCTCAACAAGGGATATTAGAGATTGAGTTGTTTGATGTATGGGGAATTGACTTTATGGGTCCATTCCCACCATCATACTCAAACACATACATTCTGGTGGCAGTGGACTATGTATCTAAGTGGGTAGAAGCAATTGCCACACCCAATAATGATATTAAGACCGTGCTGAAATTCCTCCAGAAACACGTCTTTAGCAGATTTGGTGTTCCCAGAGTCATAATCAGTGATGGGGGCACTCATTTCTGTAATAAACAGCTGTACTCTGCTATGGTCCGATATGGAATTAGCCACAAAGTGGCTACCCCGTATCATCCACAGACAAATGGGCAAGCAGAAATCTCTAACAGAGAGCTAAAAAGAATCCTAGAACGGACTGTGATGGCCCGAAGAAAGGATTGGGCAAGGAGCCTGGATGATGCTCTGTGGGCATACAGAACAGCATTCAAGACCCCAATAGGAACCTCACCATACCAACTTGTGTATGGCAAGGCCTGTCATTTGCCCGTGGAACTGGAACATAAAGCTTACTGGGCAACCAGATTCCTAAATCTGGATGCTAAGTTAGCTGGTGAAAAGAGATTACTCCAGCTAAATGAGCTAGATGAATTTAGACTCAGTGCCTTTGAAAATGCAAAGATTTATAAGGAAAAGGCAAAGAAGTGGCATGACAAGAAGTTGTCATCCAGAGTCTTTGAGCCAGGACAAAAAGTTCTGCTCTTCAACTCTAGGCTCAGACTGTTCCCAGGAAAACTTAAATCCCAGTGGAGGGGTCCGTATGTGATTACAGGAGTGTCACCATATGGATATGTTGAGCTTCAGGATATTGATTCTGACAAAAAGTTCATTGTTAATGGACAGAGGATCAAGCATTATCTTGAAAGCAATTTTGAGCAGGAATGCTCAAAACTGAGGCTGGAATAATCCTCAGTAAAAGTCCAGCTAAAGACAATAAAGAAGCGCTTGCTGGGAGGCAACCCAGTCATTAGCAGGTTATATGTTTTATTTCTACAAAGGCAATTATCAAAATTTAAGGAATTCACAGAGTTACAGAAGGATTCAGTGCAAAAAGCAGAGAAAAGGAGCTTACTAGCGAAAAAAATGCCAGTAAGGGGTACTTTGGGCGTTAAACGCCAGAATGGGCACCATTCTGGGCGTTTAATGCCAGTAAAAGTGCCATTTTGGGTGTTAAACGCCAGAATGGGCACCATTCTGGGCGTTTAACGCCAGGTGTGCAGCATCCTGGGCGTTTATCAAAACGCCTAGTGACAAAGGGAATTCTGGCGTTTAACGCCAGCCAGGGTACCTGGCTGGGCGTTAAACGCCCACAATGGCTAGCAAATGGGCGTTAAACGCCAGAATGGATGCCATTCTGGGCGTTTAACGCCAGAAAGGTGGGGGACAGAGATTTTGCATTCTGCTTAAATTTTTTTTTCAAACTTTCTTTTTTTAAACCATTCTTTTCTACACAAACCTATTTCAAACTTTCATCAATCATCTTCAATTCTTCAAAAATTAAATTCATTCTTCAAATCTCTCTCAAATCTTTCCCAAATCTTGTTCAAAAACTCACCTTCCTCTCAATTTCTTTCCATATCTTCTCAAATCTCCTTCCAAATTTTCGAAATCTCTCCTCCCCCCTTATATATACACGTTCGGCCTCCCTATTCTCCCACACCATTCGAATTTGCTCTTCTCTTCTCTCTCTTCTTTCCTTTCTTTTGCTTGAGGACAAGCAAACCTCTAAGTTTGGTGTGCTTTTTCCGTGATCACTAAGTTAAAATTCATCAAGATCATGGCTCCTAAGGGAAAACAAACCAATTTAAGAGGAAAGAAAGAGAATAATCCAAAGAATCTTTGGAATCAAGAGAAGTTCTCAACCAAGGAACATGAAGACCATTATCACAAAATAATGGGTCTGAGGTCAATGATCCCGGAAGTTAAATTTGATCTGAAAAAAGATGAATATCCAGGGATCCAAGAGCAAATCCGAAATAGAGGATGGGAAGTTCTAACCAATCCTGAGATAAAGGTTGGAAGAAATATGGTTCAGGAATTCTACTCAAATCTGTGGCTAACAGATAAGCAGAGAATGACTGGAACTGCTTACCATACTTATAGAACCATGGTCAGAGGGAAAATTATATACTTCCATCTGGACAAAATAAGAGAAATCTTCAAATTGCCTCAACTGCAAGATGATCCTGAATCCTTTAATAAGAGAATGGTGAGAGCAGATAAAGGGTTGGATCAGGTTCTAGAGGACATATGCCTCCCTGGAACTAAGTGGATAACCAATTCAAAGGGTGTCCCAAACCAACTCAAGAGGGGAGACCTCAAACCAATTGCAAGAGGTTGGCTAGACTTTATTGGGCGTTCCATATTGCCCACTAGCAACCGTTCTGAGGTCACTATCAAGAGAGCGGTGATGATTCATTGCATTATGCTTGGAAAAGAAGTGGAGGTTCATCATCTGATTGCTTGTGAGATTTACACAATTGCAAATAAGAATTCCACTGAAGCTAAACTGGCTTACCCAAGCTTAATCTCCTTGCTCTGTAAAGAGGCTGGGGTGAATATGGGAGTAGATGAGTTCATACCCATTGAACATCCAATCACCAAGAAGTCAATGGAAGGACAAATGCAAGACAACTCTATCAAGAGGAGGGCGCAGGAATTCCTCCCTGAATTCCCAAAAATTGACTACTGGACCAGCCTAGAAGCATCTATCACCAAGTTACAAGAAACTATGGAGCAACTGAAGGAAGAACAGCAGAATCAGAACTGCATGCTCTGCAAATTGCTGAAGGAACAAGAGAAACAGGGGCGTGAACTCCAAGAGATGAAACGCCAAAAGCTCTCCTCTCAAGTTGAGGGAGCATCCACTTCTCAAAATCAAGGTTGTTGAGTCCTAACTCTGTGATAACCTCTATCATTAGGAGCCTATTTAAATTTTTGTTTTCTTTTCCTACTAGTCTTATCTTATATATTTTTGAGTCTTATTCCTAATTCATAATTAATAAAATTTAAAGTTTATGCCTTAAAGCTATGAATGTCCTATGAATCCATCACCTCTCTTAAATGAAAAATGCTTTAATCACAAAAGAACAAGAAGTACATGATTTCGAATTCATCTTTGAAACTAGTTGAATTAGTTTGATGTGGTGACAATATTTTTTTGTTTTCCGAATGAATGCTTGAACAGTGCATATGTCTTTTGAATTTGTTGTTTTGAGAATGTTAAAATTGTTGGCTCTTGAAAGAATGAAGGAAAAAGAGAACTGTTATTGAGGATCTGAAAAATCATCAGATTGATTCTTGAAGCAAGAAAGAGAGTGAAAAAAAAAACACGAAAAAAAAGAAGAAAGAAAAGAAAGAGAAAAAGAAAAGAAAGAAATAAAGTTGTGATCCAAGGAAAAAAGAGTGTTCTTAAGAACCCTAGACACCTCTAATTGGGGACTCTAGCAAAGCTGAGTCACAATCTGAAGAGGTTCACCCAATTATGTGTCTGTGGCATATATGTATCCGATGGTAATACTGGAAGACAGAGTGCTTTGGGCCACAGCCAAGACTCATACAATAGCAATGTTCAAGAATCATCATACTTAACTAGGAGAATCAATAACACTATCTGAGTTCTGAGTTCCTATAGATGCCAATCATTCTGAGCTTCAAAGGATAAAGTGAGATGCCAAAACTGTTCGGAAGCAAAAAAGCTACTAGTCCCGCTCATCTAATTAGAGCTAAGTTTCCTTGATATTTTGGAGTCTATAGTATATTCTCTTCTTTTTATATTATTTTGATTTTCAGTTGCTTGGGGACAAGCAACAATTTAAGTTTGGTGTTGTGATGAGCGGATAATTTGTACACGTTTTGGCATTGTTTTTAGTATGTTTTTAGTATATTTTAATTAGTTTTTGTTATATTTTTAGTAGCTTTTAGTTAAAATTCACTTTTCTGGACTTTACTATGAGTTTGTGTGTTTTTCTGTGATTTCAGGTATTTTCTGGCTGAAATTGAGGGTTCTGAGCAAAAATCTGATTCAGAGGCTGAAAAGGACTGTAGATGCTGTTGGATTCTGACCTCCCTGCACTCGAAGTGGATTTTCTGGAGCTACAGAAGCCTAATTGGCGCACTATCAACGGCGTTGGAAAGTAGACATCCTGGGCTTTCCAGCAATGTATAATAGTCCATACTTTGCCCGAGATTTGATGGCCCAAACTGGCGTTGCAAATCAGCTTCAAAATTTCCAGCGTTTAACGCTGGAACTGGCATAAAAATGGGAGTTAAACGCCCAAACTGGCATGAAAGCTGGCGTTTAACTCCAGAAAAAGTCTCTACACATGAAAGCTTCAATGCTCAGCCCAAGCACACACTAAGTGGACCCAGAAGTGGATTTTTACGTCATTTACTCATTTCTGTATACCCTAGGTTACTAGTTCACTATTAATAGGATCTTTTGACGTTGTATCTGTACCTCATGACACTTTACACGTTTCTTTGTGTACCTTCCACGGCATGAGTCTCTAAACCCCATGGTTGGGGGTGAGGAGCTCTGCTGTGTCTTGATGGATTAATGCGATTACTACTGTTTTTCATTCAATCATGCTTGCTTCCATTCTAAGATATTACTTGTTCTTAAACCGGATGAATGTGATGATCCGTGACACTCATCATCATTCTCAACTATGAACGTGTGCCTGACAACCACCTCCGTTCTACCTTAGATTAAGTAGATATCTCTTGGACTCTTTAATCAGAATCTTCGTGGTATAAGCTAGAACTGATGGCGGCATTCAAGAGAATCCGGAAGGTCTAAACCTTGTCTGTGGTATTCTGAGTAGGATTCAAGGATTGAATGACTGTGACGAGCTTCAAACTCCTGAAGGCGGGGCGTTAGTGACAGACGCAAAAGAATCACTGGATTCTATTCCGGCCTAATTGAGAACCGACAGATGGATAGCCGTACCGTGACAGGGTGCGTTGAACATTTCCACTGAGAGGATGGGAGGTAGCCATTGACAACGGTGAAACCCTACATATAGCTTGCCATGGAAGGAACCTTGCGTGTTTGAAGAAGAAGACAGTAGGAAAGCAGAGATTCAGAAGATGGAGCATCTCCAAAACCTCAACCTGTTCCCCATTACTGTAAAACAAGTACTTATTTCATGTTCTTTTACTTTTCACAATCAACCTTGATAATTATTGATATCCTGACTAAGATTTACAAGATAACCATAGCTTGCTTCAAGCCGATAATCTCCGTGGGATCGACCCTTACTCACGTAAGGTATTACATGGACGACCCAGTGCACTTGCTGGTTAGTTGTGCGGGATTGCAAAAGTGTGATTGCAATTTCGTGCACCAATCGGTATCGACCTCCCTACACTTAAAGATTGCACCGTCCTCGGTGCATGCCAAGATGTGCAAGTTGATGGGTTGCTTCAACTGATACTTTTCTCCAAAGATTTTGCAGATGGAACTTGTTTGTTGCCCATGTAAAAGTTTTCCGTTTCCCTTCCTCAGTGGCCATCCTGAAAGAAGAGGAAAAAGAAGAAAAAGTAACCCAGAAATAAAGATAAGAAAATAAATAAAGTCTGGGTGGGTTAATGCCAAATAATGAGGGTCTCAATTACATGGTAGCTACAACATGTAAGTGAGAATACAGTAGAAGCACATGGCATATCAATAGTGCAGACATTGCAACAAAAGGGAAGAGATAATGGGTAATGAAAAGCAATATAAATTCATGTCAATGCAAAAGGAGTATAAGTATCATAAAAGATTAACATTGACTCAAATAATATTATCCAACAGTATAAAACAAGTCACTAAGTACCAAAATAATATTAGAAAAGATACAACAGTTGAATAAGAACATTTAACACCAATGGTAAAATAAAAAATTTAGAAAAGAAAATAAAAATATGCACAAAATTAAAATGCAATGAATGAAAGTATGTAAATAAATTAGGTAAAATAGAATGAGAGATAATAAGAATGAGAAGTGAAAGAAAGGAAGAAGAAGGAAGGAAGAGAGGAGGAAGGAAAAATTAGGATTGGAGAAGAAAAGATAAAATTTTTGAAGCTGATCTGGATAAGATGTGCGCCGCAGGTGACGCGGACGCGTGGAGCACGCGTTCGCGTGGTTGGTGCTATTTTCAAGCGACGCGGATGCGTCGGTCACGCGAACGCGTGACTTGATTTGTGCTAGTGGCGCGAGAGAAGCCTCGCATTTGCGCAACTCTCTGTCTCAAATGCATATTGCCAAAATTTAGGGTGACGCGCACGCGTGCATGGCCTTTTTTTAAATGACGCGGACGCGTGGGGCACGCGTTCGCATGATAGGGCTTGTGCTTCCGGCACCATTCCAGCCCTACTCCACCATAACTCTCTGCCATACACCCATTTACGTCGATTTTGCAGGGACACGCGGTCGCATGGGTGACGTGCACGTGTGGGTGGCTATTTTTCAAAATGACGCGGACGTGTCAGCGACGCATTCGCGTGGGCGACGCGGACGCCTGGGGAGGCGATTTCGCAAATGACGCGAACGCGTCAACAACGCGATCGCGTGGGCATGTTTGTGCCTAAGGCACGCCTCCAGCCATGCTCCTGCGTGACTTTATGTTCATTCTTCCTTTTTGTCGCATGCACATATGACACGGACGCGGCAGCGACGCTGACGCGTCCTGTGCAATTTTTTTTTGTGTAGTATGCAGAATGCAATGCTGATATAGATGTTATGAATAATTCCAGGTTCAATAAAATAGCATAAAATAAAATAAAACTTAAAAACAAACAAAACGAAATAAAAATTGAAATTGAAAAAGGAACGATCATACCATGGTGGGTTGTCTCCCACTAGCACTTTTAGTTAAAGTCCTTAAGTTGGACATTTGGTGAGCTCCTTATTATGGTGGCTTGTGCTTGAATTCATCCAAAAATCTCCACCAATATTTGGAATTCCAGTAGCCTCCGGGATCCCAAACTAGGCACAGAAAGCCTTCAAGCAAGTTAAAGCAAGTGACAAGGCCCCAAGAGTATTGATTGCTAGACTGAATTCCGGGGTCCCAAATCTTGCTTTTGCACCCGTCTTCTTGTTGAGCAATATTGTTCCATCCGGGTGGCAAGCAGTCTGAATTCTCACTGAAGCCGCCAAACAACATCCTAGACCCATTCAATTGAGCTCTACACCAACCTTTGCGTTTAAACTTTGAGCACACAACCATGTTGAACCTTGCTTAAAAACTCCAACTACTAACCATCTTCCTCTTACTTTTAATGCCAGAAAGAGCTCTAAGTTGACCATCCGTCTCTAGTAGCCCATATTCAGGTGGAAAAGTAAAGATAAAGGTTAAGGATTTTACCCACTTGAAGTTGGAATTGGGTGGTAGTGGCCTTGGAATATGTGTTTCCGGTGGTTCTGCAAGCTCTTCTCCCTTGTATTCCTCTATGAGTTCCTCCACTTCTTTGCAAACTTCTTCAATTGCAACCGTGTCTTGATCAGAGTCTTCAATTTCTTCCTCATCACTCAAGTCATAAGTTGGAGGTTGAGAAAAGTCTACCTCAGCATCGTCTTCGTATTCACTTGGGGAAGGTTCTTTTGTCTCAAAGAAGTCACTTGCGGATGCAAGTTCATTACTCGGAGAACTTGACTCGTGATTATCATTGTCAAGGAAACTCGCGTCTTGGGTTGTTCCGTCCAGTTCTTCATAAGATACCTGCTTTTGGAGTTGTGCACTGTCCTCCTTAGCATCAATTGTAATTTTCTTGACGGAATTTTCCACAACTCTGGAGTCCCATGGAGGTTCAGCATCTCCTAAGTCTTCAACCAATTCGTCTTCTTCTTGGATAATTTCAGCTTCCTTCAATTGTTCCAGTACAAAGTTGGTGCACGAAATTGTGATTCATTCTTTTCTAACTCGAAACAATCCCTGGTAATGGCTCCAAAAACTTGGTGCTCAATATCACGGTGTCTGAAATTCAATTCACAACTCCGCACAACTAACCAGCAAGTGCACTGGGTCATCCAAGTAATAAACCTTACGCGAGTAAGGGTCGATCCCACAGAGATTGTTGGTATGAAGCAAGCTATGGTCACCTTGTAGATCTCAGTTAGTGATTGGAATCATAGAGTCAAATGGAATTAAATTGGATAAATAAAATAAATAAAAGGGATAAGAATACTTATGCCGATTCATAGGTGAGAATTTCAGACAAGCGAATGGAGATACTGTATGGCTCAAGAACGCCTGCTTTCCCACTGCTTTAACTCAATCCTTCTTACTCTTTTCCATGGCAAGCTGTATGTAGGGCATCACCGTTGTCAATGGCTACATCCCATCCTCTCAGTGAAAACGTTCCTATGCTCTGTCACAGCACGGCTAATCATCTGTCGGTTCTCAATCAGGTTGGAATAGAATCCCTTGATTCTTTTGCGCTTGTCATCACGCCCATCCTTCAGGAGTTTGAAGCTCGTCACAGTCATTCAATCCCAGGATCCTACTCGGAGTACCACAGACAAGGTTTAGACTTTCCGGATCCTCATGAATGCCGCCATCTATCTAACTTATACCACGAAGATTCTGTTGGGGAATCTAAGAGATACACATTCAAGCTCTTGTTGCCTGTAGAACGGAAGTGGTTGTCAATCACGTGCGTTCATAAGTGAGAATGATAATGAGGGTTACTTATCATCACATTCATCATGTTCTTGGGTACGAATGAATATCTTGGAATAAGAATAAGAGAGAATTGAATAAAAGACAATAGAATTGCATTAATACTTGAGGTACAGCAGAGCTCCACACCCTTAATCTATGGTGTGCAGAAACTCCACCGTTGAAAATACATAAGTAAAAGGTTCAGGCATGGCCGAATGGCCAGCCCCCAAAACGTGATCACAGGATTCAAAATACAATCCAGGATGATAATATGATAGTAAAAAGTTCTATTTATAATAAACTAGCTCCTAGGGTTTACATGAGTAAGTAATTGATGCATAAATCCACTTCCGGGGCCCACTTGGTGTATGTTTGGGCTGAGCTTGATTAATCCACGAGCTGAGGCTTCTCTTGGAGTTGAACTCCGAGTTATGACGTGTTTTGGGCGTTCAACTCCGGATCATGACGTTTTTCTGGCGTTTAACTCCAGACAGCAGCTTGTACTCGGCGTTCAATGCCAAGTTACGTCGTCATTCTTCGAATAAAGTATGGACTATTATATATTGCTGGAAAGCTCTGGATGTATACTTTCCAACGCCGTTGAGAGCGCGCCAATTGGAGTTCTGTAGCTCCAGAAAATCCATTTCGAGTGCAGGGAGGTCAGATTCCAACAGCATCAGCAGTCCTTTTGTCAGCCTTCTTCAGAGTTTTGCTCAAGTCCCTCAATTTCAGCTAGAATTTACCTGAAATCACAGAAAAACACACAAACTCATAGTAAAGTCCAGAAATGTGAATTTAACATAAAAACTAGTGAAAACATCCCTAAAAGTAGCTTAAACTTACTAAAAACTACCTAAAAACAATGCCAAAAAGCGTATAAATTATCCGCTCATCACAACACCAAACTTAAATTGTTGCTTGTCCCCAAGCAACTGAAAATCAAATAGGATAAAAGAAGAGAATATACTATAAATCCCAGAATATCAATGAATATTAATTATAATTAGATGAGCGGGACTTGTAGCTTTTTGCTTCTGAACAGTTTTGGCATCTGACTTTTTCCTTTGTAGTTTAGAGTGATTGGCGTCTCTGGGAACTTAGAATTTCGGATAGTGTTATTGACTTTCCTAGTTAAGCATGTTGATTCTTGAACACAGCTACTTATGAGTCTTGGCCGTGGCCCTAAGCACTTTGTTTTCCAGTATTACCACCGGATACATAAATGCCACAGACACATGACTGGGTGAACCTTTTCAGATTGTGACTCAGCTTTGCTAGAGTCCCCAGTTAGTGGTGTCCAGAGCTCTTAAGCACACTCTTTTTTGCTTTGGATCACGACTTTAACCACTCAGTCTCAAGCTTTTCACTTGGACCTTCATGACACAAGCACATGGTTAGGGACAGCTTGATTTAGCCGCTTAGGCCTGGATTTAATTTCCTTGGGCCCTCCTATCCATTGATGCTCAAAGCCTTGGATCCTTTTTACCCTTGCCTTTTGGTTTTAAGGGCTATTGGCTTTTTCTACTGCTCCTTCTTTTTCTTTCTCAATTTTTCGCCATTTTTTTTTCACAAGCTTTTGCTTTTTCACTGCTTTTTCTTGCTTCAAGAATCAATTTCATGATTTTTTTTTCAGATCATCAATAACATTTCTCTTTGTTCATCATTCTTTCAAGAACCAACAATTTTAACACTCATAAACAACAATATCAAAAGACATATGCACTGTTCAATCATTCATTCAGAAAACAAAAAGTATTGTCACCACATCAATATAATTAAATTAAATTCAAGGATAAATTTGAAATTCATGTACTTCTTGTTCTTTTTTAATTAAAAACATTTTTCATTTAGGAGAGGTGAAGGATTCATGGAATTATTCATAATCTTTAAGGCATAGTTACTACATACTAATGATCATGAAGTAGATAAACATATAAAAAAATGAAAAGTAAAAAAAAAAATTTAGAACAAGGAATGAGTCCACCTGAGTGAGGGTGGCGCCTTCTTGAAGATCCAATGGTGCTTTTTGAGCTCCTTTATGTCTCTTCCTTGCTTCTGTTGCATGATCCCTAGTGATTTTGGTGTTTTTATCATTATTTGCTCCCAATAGTTGTGTGGAGGACAATTTATCCCCTGAGGTATCTCAGGGATCTCTTGATTTGCAGCCACATGTTCTACCACTGAGCTATGACGGCTTATATTAGTCTTTCCATCTCCCATGACTCAGAGGTAGAAGCTTTTGTCTTTTTCCTTGTTCCTGCTCATATAGGGAAGAAGAGAACAAAAAAAGAAAGTGGAATCATCTATGTCACAGTATAGAGATTCCTTTATGTTAGTAGAAGAAGAAAGGGAAGAAGAGTGAAGAAGAATGGGTAAGGATAGAGGTGGTGATTTGAGATGAAGAGAAGTGAAGAGAAGTGTTAGTAAATAAATAAATAAATAGAAGAAGAGGAGAGATAGAAAATTTTCGAAAATGATTTTGAAAAAGTGGTTAGTGATTTTTGAAAATTAAAGATAAAATATAATTAAAATTCAAATTTAAAACAATTAAAAAGAATTTTTGAAAAAGAGATGAGATATTTTTGAAAATTAGAGAGGGATAGGTAGTTAGTTGGTTTTGAAAAAGATAAAAAAACAAACAAAAAGTTAAACAGTTAGTTGATTGAAAAAGATTTGAAATCAAATTTTGAAAAAGATAAGAAGATAAGAAGTTAGATAAAAGATTTGAAATCAAATTTTGAAAAAGATAAGATAAAAAGATAAAAAGATTTTTAAGAAAAAGATATTTTGAAAAAGATTTAATTTTTAAAATTACTTAACTAACAAGAAACTACAAGATAAGATTCTAGAACTTAAAGATTGAACCTTTCTTAACAAGAAAGTAACAAACTTCAAATTTTTGAACCAATCACATTACTTGTTAGTTAATTTTCGAAATTAGATATAAAAGATAAGAAAAAGATTTTGAAAATATTTTGAAAAAGATTTTTGAAAATTTCGAAAAAGTAAAAAAAATGAAAAAGATATAATTTTTGAAAAAGATTTTGAAAAGATAAGATTTTTAAAATTGAAATTTTGACTTGACTTGTAAGAAACAACTAATTTTAAAAATTTTTGACCAAGTCAACCCAAAATTTCGAAAATTTTGAGGGAAATAAGGAAAACATATTTTTGATTTTTGAATTTTTAAAGAAAAACACAAAAATGACCCAAAACATGAAAATTTTGGATCAAGACACAAGATGCATGCAAGAATGCTATGAATGTCAAGATGAACACCAAGAGCACTATGAAGATCATGATGAACATCAAGAACATTATTTTGAAAAATTTTTGATGCAAAGAAAACATGCAAGACACCAAACTTAGAAATTTTTAATGCATGGAAATTATGGATGCAAAGATGCACATGAAAAACAACAAACAACACAAAACAAGAAATCATCAAGATCAAACAAGAGGTCTTGTCAAGAACAACTTGAAGATCATGAAGAACACTATGAATGCATGAGATTTTCGAAAAATGCAAGAAAAATTTTTAAAAGCATGCAATTGACACCAAACTTAAAAATTAACACAAGACTCAAACAAGAAACACAAAATATTTTTGATTTTTATGATTTTCTAATTTTTTTGTATTTTTATTAATGTTTTGTCGAAAATAAAGTTAGGAAAAACGAAAAAGAAAAGAAAAATTTTGAAAAATATTTTTGAAAAGAAAATTACCTAATCTGAGCAACAAGATGAACCGTCAGTTGTCCATACTCGAACAATCCCCCGCAACGGCGCCAAAAACCTGGTGCACGAAATTGTGATTCATTCTTTTCTAACTCGAAACAATCCCTGGTAATGGCTCCAAAAACTTGGTGCTCAATATCACGGTGTCTGAAATTCAATTCACAACTCCGCACAACTAACCAGCAAGTGCACTGGGTCGTCCAAGTAATAAACCTTACGCGAGTAAGGGTCGATCCCACAGAGATTGTTGGTATGAAGCAAGCTATGGTCACCTTGTAGATCTTAGTTAGTGATTGGAATCATAGAGTCAAATGGAATTAAATTGGATAAATAAAATAAATAAAAGGGATAAGAATACTTATGCAGATTCATTGGTGAGAATTTCAGACAAGCGAATGGAGATACTGTATGGCTCAAGAACGCCTGCTTTCCCACTGCTTTAACTCAATCCTTCTTACTCTTTTCCATGGCAAGCTGTATGTAGGGCATCACCGTTGTCAATGGCTACATCCCATCCTCTCAGTGAAAACGTTCCTATGCTCTGTCACAGCACGGCTAATCATCTGTCGGTTCTCAATCAGGTTGGAATAGAATCCCTTGATTCTTTTGCGCTTGTCATCACGCCCAGCCTTCAGGAGTTTGAAGCTCGTCACAGTCATTCAATCCCAGGATCCTACTCGGTGTACCACAGACAAGGTTTAGACTTTCCGGATCCTCATGAATGCCGCCATCTATCTAACTTATACCACGAAGATTCTGTTGGGGAATCTAAGAGATACACATTCAAGCTCTTGTTGCCTGTAGAACGGAAGTGGTTGTCAATCACGTGCGTTCATAAGTGAGAATGATAATGAGGGTTACTTATCATCACATTCATCATGTTCTTGGGTACGAATGAATATCTTGGAATAAGAATAAGAGAGAATTGAATAAAAGACAATAGAATTGCATTAATACTTGAGGTACAGCAGAGCTCCACACCCTTAATCTATGGTGTGCAGAAACTCCACCATTGAAAATACATAAGTAAAAGGTTCAGGCATGGCCGAATGGCCAGCCCCCAAAACGTGATCACAGGATTCAAAATACAATCCAGGATGATAATATGATAGTAAAAAGTTCTATTTATAATAAACTAGCTCCTAGGGTTTACATGACTAAGTAATTGATGCATAAATCCACTTCCGGGGCCCACTTGGTGTATGTTTGGGCTGAGCTTGATTAATCCACGAGCTGAGGCTTCTCTTGGAGTTGAACTCCGAGTTATGACGTGTTTTGGGCGTTCAACTCCGGATCATGACGTTTTTCTGGCGTTTAACTCCAGACAGCAGCTTGTACTTGGCGTTCAATGCCAAGTTACGTCGTCATTCTTCGAATAAAGTATAGACTATTATATATTGCTGGAAAGCTCTGGATGTCTACTTTCCAACGCCGTTGAGAGCGCGCCAATTGGAGTTCTGTAGCTCCAGAAAATCCATTTTGAGTGCAGGGAGGTCAGATTCCAACAGCATCAGCAGTCCTTTTGTCAGCCTTCTTCAGAGTTTTGCTCAAGTCCCTCAATTTCAGCTAGAATTTACCTGAAATCACAGAAAAACACACAAACTCATAGTAAAGTCCAGAAATGTGAATTTAACATAAAAACTAGTGAAAACATCCCTAAAAGTAGCTTAAACTTACTAAAAACTACCTAAAAACAATGCCAAAAAGCATATAAATTATCCGCTCATCAAAAGTCATGCTCCTTACTGTCCACCGGAGTTTTTAGTATCTCCTTCATGCTACATTCATCGTTAGATTGCCCACATGAAGCCACGGGGGTTCCTTGAGTATCCGAACGTCGGGAAGGTAATCGATTGATCGCTTGATCTAGTTGGCGAAGGGTTGCATGAAGTCTTTCCACTAATTCCTTGAAACGCTCCTTTGATTCTTGGGTTGATGGATATGGACATGGTGCATAGGAAAGTGGTGGTTCTTGGGAGTAATTGGATTGGAATTGGGATGGATAGGGATTAGGGTCATACGGGGGTGAATGGTGATAGGAGGCTTGTGAGTGTGGTGGTTCAAAGCTATGTTGAGAAGGTGGTTTGTGGACATATAATGGGGCTTGTTGGTAACTACAAGGGAGTTCACCATATCTATCATCTTGGTACGCACCTCGGAATGGCTCTTGACAATAGTAATTTGTTGGGTGTTGGTTGTCACGAGAGGGTCCACCATAACTATTGTTTTGGCATGCATTGTAGAATGGTCGTCGTCCATAGTATTTTGGAAGGTGTTGTTGCCTAAAGGGTTGATCAGATCCTCGTGGCTCCATCAATCTTTGATTGTTTTGACCTTGATGCATCTTTCTGTTATAGCTTCCATTCCTTTCAACAACATTAGAAACAAGCTCAAAGCGACGGGGGTGGAAACTCATAGTAACTAATAAAAATTAAAAACAAAAATAAAAACAAAAACAAATAAACAAGCAAAGGAAAAATATTTACAATAACCAATAATAAGGTACACGTTTGCAATTCCCCGGTAACGGCGCCATTTTTGACGATCGGATTTTTATTGGTAAAGAAATTTAAAAACATAATCGCGTTGTAAGTATAGTTTCTAAACCAACAGAGAATCCTTTCGTACAAAAGTTTTGGTTGTCACAAGTAACAAACCAGTAAACTTTATAAACCGAAGTATTCAAACCTCGGGTCGTCTTCTCAAGGAATTGCAGGGAGGTGTGTTTTATTATTGGTTATGGAAAACAATATTTTTGGGTTTTTGAAAGGTTTGAACAAGAGAAATAAATTGCAGGAATTAATAAATCAATAGCTAAGAAAACTCTTGGTAAGGTATGAAAATTAGAAGTCCTATCCTAGTTATCCTTATCAATTGTGATGAGAATCGCTCATTGCTTCCACTTAGTCAACCTCTAACTATGAAGATAAGTCAAGTGGATAAATCAATATAAATCCTCAAGTCCTAGTCAATTCCCAAAGAAAGACTAGAGTTAGTGGAATTCAAGTCAATTAGCAACTTCCAATTATCAATCAACAAAAGAGTTTGATAACTCAAAAGTCTCTAATTACGCAACCAAAGCCAAGAATATAGAAAGCTAATAAAAAACATATATCTAAAATACCTCAAATTATATTAAATAGAAAGTTAGATTGAACATAGGAATCCATAAACTAAATTGGCAACATCAAGTAATCAACTAAAATAATAGAATAAATAAAAGTAGAAGAAAACATAAAGTAAAGTAAAGGAATATTAAACATGAAATTGAAAAGATGAAGAAATCCTAATCCTAAATCCTAATCCTAAATCCTAAGAGAGAGGAGAGAGTCTCTCTCTCTAAAAGCTACATCTAAAACCTAAAATTATGAATTATGAATGTTGTGTCTCTATGGAATTGTTCTCTCATGAATGGATGCATTCCCCCACTTTATAGCCTCTAATCTGTGTTTTCTGGGCTCGAATTTGGACTGAAAAAAGGGTCTAGAAATAGCCCAAAAATCGCCCCCAGTGATTTCTGGTTCGTACAGGTTGCTGCAAAGTCACGCGGAAGCGTCGTCAACGCGTTAGGGTCGATTGGGTTTTTGCCAGGTCACGAGTCTGCGTGATCCATGCATTCACGTCGCTTGGCTTTGGGTCAGCTATGGCAATATATATATATATATCATTGTGAAGCCCCGGGTGTTAGCTTTCCAACGCAACTGGAATCGCGTCATTTGGACCTTTGTAGCTCAAGTTATGGTCGATTTAGTACTAGGAGGTCAGGCTGGACAGCTTTAGCAGTTTCTTCAGTTTCTTGTATTCCTTCCACTTTTGCATGATTCCTTTCTATCCTCTATGCCATTCCTGCCCTGTAATTCCTGAAATCACTTAACGCACATATCACGACATCGAGTGGTTAAAAGAGATGATTAAACATAACAAATTTAAAGCCCAAAGAAGCATGTTTTCAATCATAGCACAAAATCCGAAAGGAAAAAGTAAAACCATGCAAATAGTATGAATAAGTGGGTAAAGAGTTGATAAAAATCACTCAATTGAGCACAAGATAAACCATGAAATAGTGGTTTATCATGCTACGACTTCGCGATTTTATTTTTACTCTTTTCAGGCTTCTCGATTAATACTCCTTCCAGTTTCACTTATAATTATGTATTCTAATCCACTTGAGAGTCGTACCACCATAATATGACTTATGACTTGAGTATAATGATATGAATATTAGGGTGTTACACGAATGACGGCACCAGTTGGAAGAGTGTTGGCGTGATGTCCGACGGCGGCTGGTAACTGTGGCGGCACTGTACTGTCTTTTGCTTTGAGGAGAGAGTGAGAGAAGAAGTTCACACAGTATTGAGAGTGGGAGGTAATCCTAATTTGATTTCATAACTGACGAGAATCATGATTTGATTCAAATTTTAAATTGGAAACTACTCAAAATTAATTAATTGTCTCTAATTTAATTCTAATTTCAATTTAACCCCATTGTATACATTGTATAAAACATACATTGCTTTTCATACTTTTCCTTCAATTATTAGTTGTGAAAAATTAGACAAGGCTCCATATTAATTAACTAAACAATAATGTTAAAAAGATAATAACTAAAATTATTTTATTTAATTTAAAATTTATAAGCTTATGTATATAACATTTGCAATTGTATATTTATTATATTTAAAATTACACCATTAGCTTAACAGTAATTAATAAATACTAAATAAAATAATTTAAAATTATTTAGACTGATTTTTATTTTTTTAAAATATTATTGTTAACTAAAATCACATGTGCACAAAGTGTAATAACGAGTTGGCATTAACAAAAAGAGAGATTTTATGCTGCTGATGGTGGTTGTTAGCATAGCATACTTTCATGTAGTGTCATAGGTAGATGGTGACGCGTGAAAAGCTGAGAGTAGATGGAAATAAGTGACCCGTGATGTATTCCATACTTCCATTGCTTCCGGTTTTGGTTACTTCGTTGAGAATAATTAATTAGGAGTTAATCAGTAACTTAATGATCAGTTTGTGGGCCTTGTAGAACTGACTAAGGTGAATGGAAAAAAAACATTGCCCCAAAAAATCCAAAGTTGCTAGCGGTAGGTAGAACACTAAAAACCCTACCCTGAATGATCAGTTTGGGCAGTGGAGCTCGCTCACGTATGTAGGACTTGTGTTGCGTACGCATGAGCGTAAACATGACAAAGTCGCGTACGCAGTCCATGTTCACGTACGCATGGCTTATCAGAATGGGAAAAAGCTGATATGCTGTAAAAACTAGTTTTTCAATCCACATTTCAAACCTTCATATCTTTTTTCACAAAAAAAAAAATCATTTTTTGACCATTGTTGAAATGTTAGAAAGATCAATAAATAAATTTTCATAGAAATCTAGTTTTGTAAAATTTTCAACTCTAAGGATCGAGATACAACCCGCCAAAGTTGGCCGAAAGTCAGTTTCTAACCAAAAAACAAAATTTATCAACTTTCCAAAAGTTCATATGCCAAAACAATTTTTAACTCTACAAAACAACCCTAAACCACTTCAATCCACTCATTCACAATCAACCAAAATCAAGCATACTCAATTCACACATTCTACTCCATTCTTATTCATAATCATTGTAAGAACCTGCGTTCTCACGTAAAACCATTTTAATAAAATAATTTTGTGCTCGGAATAGATTCAAAATTTAGAAGTTTTAACTTGAAAATAAAAATGTGAAATTTGATTTCAGTGAATTTTTTGAGTTGGAAAATGTACCTTCTCGAAAATATTTTTGTAAAAATACGTACTGGCGCTTAAGCTGGCAGTACCGGCTCTAGACTGTCCAGTACCGCGTATTTTAGAAAATAATATTTAGAAAATTGATTTGTTGTTTTGAAAGGACAAAAATAATTTTAGAATCGAAAACTAGACACTAATCTTAAAGGTTTTGGCCTAAAGTGGGCCAAATGGACCAAAAACGCTAACGAATTGGACCAGGCCCAAACCGGGTCCAAGATCCAACATATATAAGCTCATTTAATGAGCTTTGAGCTCATTTTTCCAGACCTAAGAGAAAGAGGGCCGCGGTTTTTAGAGAGGAGAGGAGAAGAGGGATGACACTTTTCACATCCACCTTCCGGAAGCCATAACTTTTGATCCGGAGTTCTGATTGGCGAGTCGTTTACGGCCACGTGAAGCTCTCGTCAAGCTCTACGCTTCTATCTAAATAAATCTGGTAAGAAACCACATCTCACTTCCCAGTTTCGTGCCCTAGATTCCTGCATTTTTGAAGTTGTGGTTTTGAGTAGATTTTGTGGTTTTGGTTATTTAGGTGATCTCTAGTAGCGGGTAATTGATGATTTTTACCCCTAATCTCATTGGATCAGGTAAGAAATCTCTTTATTCTTGTGGTTTGGTATAGTATGAGCTTTAGTTGTTGATGTATGGTTATGTTGTATGTATGAAGCTTGTTTTTGGAGTTGGTGGTGGCTTTTATTGTGGCTTTGATGGTTTGAAGCTTTGTGGAAGCTTGATTGGAATCAAGTTTGGTGTTTGAGCATATTGAGAATTGGCCAAGGTATGGCTTCGGTTTTCTTTATGCAATATGTAATATTTCTGGACACTTAGGCTAGTTGACCCTAAGATAGGATTGAATATGTTGATGTTTGTGATATATGTTTGGTGAAGAGATTGAGAGAAATGTATGTGTTGGAGCATGATGTGTGATGAATATGGATGAGAATTATTGTTGATGTTGTAAAAATATTAATTATTGATGAATGTGTGAATTATTGTTTTTGAGGAGTGTTGTTGTTATTATGGACGAATAATAATGGATATTAATGTGGAAGTGGTGTTGTGTAGAAGGAATTGGAATAATAATAATAATGATTATATGAATTGATTATGATTGTTGATATTTTAGTGATTATGAGGGTTGATGATGAATGTTGAGATTTTTTTTGGTTATTGAGGTTGTTGTTGGTTGATGATGATTATGAGTGTGGATTTATGATTGAATTTGGAGATTTTGGATTGGTAGTGAGATATGATGTAATGGCTTAGTAATTTAGGTGTGAAATTGAGGAGGATGATATGAAATGGTAAGATGCTATATGTAGTAGTGGTTTATGATGGTTGGACATGGTTTGGTTTGGTTTTGAATTGAGAGATGGTTAAATTTGAGGATTTGAGGCTTTGGGTGAAAAAGGATTTTTGGTGAACTTTGTCTGATCATAACTTTTACCTCTATTTTCAAATTTTTTGAATTTGGTTTATATTTGAAGATTATTGAAAACCCTTCGATTTGATATAAAGTTTGCAAAATTTGAAATTTCGTAGATGAAGTTATGATCATTCAAAGTTGGTGTTGAAAATCTGAAATTCTGCAAAGTTGTAGAATTTCAGGATTTTTGATATGTGCGCACGCACAACCCTGCAAAAATATTATTCTGTGCAGACGCACAGGAAGGGGAAAGGGCTCTGGTAGCAGCGCTAGCATAGGTTGTGCGTGCGCACATCAATGAAGAATTACAACCTGTGCGAACGCACAGCCTTGTGCGCCCGCACAAGTTGGGAATGAACGTCTGTTAGGGGCGCTCGCACAGCTTGTGCGAGTGAACAGACTTTATAAATTTTAGTACCTCTGCGTACGCACACTTTTGAAATCTTCCTGGGCGTGCGCACGTACACCCCTGTGAGGACGCTGTTCCGAGGGTTACTTGAAACTGTAGGTCGATCTCGGTCGAGATCTTTTGTGTTGGTCGGAACCGATGTGTCCGGCAGGTGTATAGCGGCCAGAGCTGGTGTGTCCGACTTGTGGAACTGAAAGTGCTGCTGATCCTTCATCCCCGGAGGGTGGGGGTACATGCAAGGGACTCCGATGCTTAAGTTAGCAAGGGTATTAAGCAGGTATTGAGTAGAATTAGAGTATGAGTTATACCTGGGTGCTCCAGAGTATTTATAATGGTGAGATGTGGCCTCTTATGGATAAGATAAGTTAGTTATCTTATCTTATCTTTATCTTATCTTCCATTGAGGTCATCTTATCTTTCAAGGGAACCGCCCTTCTCTTGTAAGCTTAGGCTGCCTTAGGATCTGGGGCGTGTTCCTCTATTTGGGCCCTTTGTTTGGGCTATCTCGTGATTTGGCCGAGCTCTTTGAGAAGAGGTCGGATTGTCCTGACCTGAAGAGGTCGGTTGCTTTGTCTGTAGAACATCCTGGGTCGGATAACTCGACCCAGGATATGAACAGTGCCCCTGCTTAAGCTCGGTCTTCTTTTCGAGATCGAGTCCTTGACTTCGGTCTTTCTTTGGTGAATCCGAACTCAAGCATTTTTTCGACTCCTTTGTAGCAGCTTTGAATGTAGAACATTTCTTCTAAAAGACGCGTGCTTTATATCGGCGCTTTTTTGGGAACGTGCGAGGGTTTAATGCCTTCTTTAATTTGAGCATTAATTGCCCCATTTCCCTTTGGCTCTTTTACTTTGATTTTGAAAACCCTGAAACGGTTTCTCTCCTTTAGCCTTTTCGTAACTTCTTTTCTCTGCTCTCTTTGCTTTCTGTTCTTTCGTTTGCGCTTCTGCTTTCTCTTGGACTTTTTGTGTTTTATCTTCTACGACATTGCTTTTGTTCGTGTTCTTGCTTATGAGAGGGCGTCCCAGATTTCGTCTCCATCTTTAATTTCTTTTGAAGCTTGCTGCTCTTTTCCAGGTAAGTACTGGCTTTCTTGTAGCTTCGTTTTCAATTTTTGGTGAAGCTTTGATTTTGCATGTCTGAAAGTTTGAATCTTTTCGAGGTCTTGTATTTGCTTGTCACTATAACATGTTTTTCTTGTCTTTCTTTTATGCATTCTCTCGGTTTTTCCGTTGATGCTTTCTATGGTTTTATTGTCGCTTGTGGTTTTTTCCTGCTTGATGCTTGATAAAGATCTGTGTCTGTTCCTCACTTTGTTTGGAGATTTGCTTTTTGTCTGATCTTTGAAAAAGGTTGCATCTTTAATGGTTTCTGCTTGGCGTGTTTGGTAGAATGTAATAATTTTTGTGTTTCTCCTTGAAGAAAGGTGTTTGCTGTTTTTTGAATTTCTTTTTGAGAGAATTTCTTTTTGAGACATGCTGGGATGTAAGCTTGTGGATTGATTTCTGGAAACCTTGCTTTGTTATTGCCTCCAAAGGATGCCGCAGGACTTTGGTTTGAGTCCTGGGGTTTCCTTTTCTTTGTTTTCATCACCTGAGAAGTATTGACCGAGTTGTTTTCTCCCTTTGTCCGAGATGCTTGTAGTAACCCCATCTTCTTTTCTTACTTGTAGGATTAGTTGGCCTCATGTCTTCTCGCAATAACATTGTAGAGATGTCTTCCAGAGTTCCTGAGGGGATGTCCGATTGACGGGACTCCCTTGTTTTGTTGTGTGTTTCTGTTGTGGATGCTGAGTTTTGCACAGAGCTGAGGAAACGCCATAGGATTTGTGGTAACAATGCCCATGAGGAGGATTACGAGCTTGTTGCTCCTGATTCTGATGAGAGAGTTTGTTTTCCGACTTCTATTAAGAGGGAGCGTCCCTTCTTCTAAGCCTATGAATACTTTTTCAGCCAGTTGAACGTTACTTTTCCTTTTACTGTTTTCGAGATCGACCTGTTGTGGTCGTGCAATATTGCCCCAACCCAGCTTCACCATAATTCCTGGGGTTTTATTAAAATTTTTCAACTTCTCTGCCGTGAATTAGATGTAACACCTTCCCAAACTCTTTTAATTTATTTGTTTGTTTCCGCCAAGCCTGGCAGTTCTTCAAAAAAGAAAGCTTCCTGGGTCTCCTTCAGGTCCGCCCAGGGCCACAAAGTTTTTGCTATGTATGATGAGTCCTTTAAGGACTTCAAGAATTACTTCTTTAAGGTTCATGCTGTCGAGGGGGCCTGCCCCTTTTTTCTTGATGAAAATGATGAGCCTTCTTTCCCTCTAGAGTGGCAGAGGGATGTGAGAGTGTCTCGCTATACCTGGGAGATGCTTGATGATGTTGAGCGTGCCTTTGTTGTTGTTCTTGAGGATCTATGGGGGAAACCACCCCATCTTGATAAAAAAGGTTTTTGAATGACCCGTCCTTGGTTCGGACTGTTTTGGGTACTTGTCTGACTTGTCTCTTATACTTGTTTCTTAATTTTTTCTTCCTCTTGTTTATGACCGTAACTCTTTGTTGTGGCTATTTCTGTATTTGTAGAGATGTCAAAGAACAACGACTCCATGAAGGCTTTTAAAAGGGCAAAGAAGGCAACTGCTGCTCTGAACATCTCGGCCAAAGTGGCCGGCGAGGGATCTTCTCAAATCCCAGTGAAGCCTCCTGTGCCGAGTTCTCTCGGGCCGAGGAAAGTAATTCCTACTCCTCGGTTTCATCAGGTCGATCCTCCACAGACTTCTGCCATTGCTTCTGGTGTCCCTCCCTTAAAAAAGCAAAAAACATCCGAGCTTTTTAACCTGGATGCCTCGGACTTTGATGCTATCGAGTTTGTTGACCAGCGAATTGCCCCCTATGGTGGGCTTTCTATGGACGACATGTCTCTTCTTCAGCATCTGGATTTTATCACCAAAAGTAGTGTGAATATGGCTCACATGGGTGCAGCTATTTTCTGAACAGTTCAGGGGATCCCGATTCATGCCACAAAATCCTTCATGGAGGAGGCCAAGTCAGAATTTGATCGGATCAAGGGTCTGAAGGATGAGTTGGAGGTGAAGTTGGCGAAGGTGGAGAAGGAGCTGGAGGGTGAGAAGGCCAGCTCTATTGCCCTGGCTGCTTCTTTGAAGTTGGCTGAGGACATGGCCCTGAAGCATAAGGATAGCTATGTCTCAGCTTATAGGGAATTAATGCATCTCCGGGATAATTATGCCGAGCTTCAGGGTCACCTTGTGGGCAGCGTTACTGCTGCCTTCGAGAACCTGATGGAGCAGTTCCAGATTGTTGCTCCTGATGCCGACTTGACTCTCGTCAGCCTGGACAATGTTGTGAGGGATGGTAAGATTGTCCCTGATGACCAGGATGATGATGATGCTGACCCTCCCCTATTGCCTTCTCTTAAAGTGTCGACCTCCTCGGTTCCTCTTGTTACGTCCGATCCGGATTGCCAGATTCTGAACCGGGATGATGGAACTGTTGATGTTGTGCATATTCAGACTTGCCCTCCTTCTCTCCGTACTGATGCTGCCGGGAAGGATCCAGATCTTGGTTAACCTCCTTTTTTAAGTATTTGTGTAAATAGCCCGGTTTTTGGGCTTTGAACTCTTTTTTTTTGTAAATGATGCTTTTGTTGACTGTTGATACTCCAGTTGCTATTTTTAGCAACTTTATTTTGAAAAACAAAATGGTTTCTCTGGCTCTTGGGGTTGGCTTTCAAGCGGCCTGTTGAGTTTTTGTTTTATGATAACTATGATATGCTTGCTTGCAGCTTTCTTTATCATTTACCTGGGATTTTCAGAGTTATTTTTTATCCATCCTCTTTTGATCGCTTTTGTGGTGAGGTCAAGGTCTATCGGGTCGAATGATCTCCCTTCTAAAAGTTTGATCTTCTCAATTGATCTTTTCGAGCAACCCCTTGGGATTACTTTTTATAACTTTTCTTGTAGGGGATCGACTTCGTTAGGTCGATCTCTTCTAAGTAGTTTCTGCAATCCTCTTTCTTGGACCTTTGTTAGGTCTCTTTCAGGGATTACTTTTACAACTTGTCTTTGTAGGAGACCGACTTTGTTAGGTCGATCTCTTCTAAGTTGTTTTTTGTAATCCTCTTTCTTGGACCTTTGTTAGGTCTCTTTCAGGGATTACTTTTACAACTTGTCTTTGTAGGAGACCGACTTCGTTAGGTCGATCTCTTCTAAGTTGTTTTTTGTAATCCTCTTTCTTGGACCTTTGTTAGGTCTCTTTCAGGGATTACTTTTACAACTTGTCTTCGTAGGAGACCGACTTCGTTAGGTCGATCTCTTCTAAGTTGTTTTTTGTAATCCTCTTTCTTGGACCTTTGTTAGGTCTCTTTCAGGGATTACTTTTACAACTTGTCTTTGTAGGAGACCGACTTCGTTAGGTCGATCTCTTCTAAGTTGTTTTTTGTAATCCTCTTTCTGGACCTTTGTTAGGTCTCTTTCAGGGATTACTTTTACAACTTGTCTTTGTAGGAGACCGACTTCGTTAGGTCGATCTCTTCTATGTTGTTTTTTGTAATCCTCTTTCTTGGACCTTTGTTAGGTCTCTTTCAGCAATTACTTTTACAACTTATCTATGTAGGAGACCGACTTCGTTAGGTCGATCTCTTCTAAGTTATAGCAATTCCTCTTTAATAGGGTTGGTCAGACCTCTTTCCAGGGATTTGCTGATAAGTTGGATTGACTTGGTCCGACGTTTTAGTGTCGGCCAGTCTTTTTAAGTTATTATATAGCAATCCATAAGACCTCGTCAGGCTCTTTTTGGGATCACTTTCGATAACTTCTTGCATTATTCTGTGTTCATCTTTTGCCGATTTGTAGATTGTGGTTTCTGTCCTGGTTTAATCGACATTTAGGTGAATCGTGTTTTCACCTTTGTCGGTCGATCATTCCTATCGAGATCGTATAGTGAATCTGTTCTTCACTTTCTGTTCGATCCGTTGTTTTATAATCAGACGATGAATGCTTTAGATTAATGCATCTTGGGAACTTGTAGAATATCTGAAATGTATTTTATTTAAAGAAAGTGCAAATATATACAGGCGGGAGTTTTTCATACCCTTAAGTCGGATTAAACCTCAATCTTGACGCCTCATTAAAAAACCTTTTCAGGAAAAAGAGTGCATCTTGTGATGAGACCTTTATCTAACTATAGTACCTTCTTAGGTTACAGGCGTGCCATGATCTGAGGAGTTCTCATCCCTCGAGTTCGGACAGTCTGTAGTAGCCCTTCCCAAGTACCTCCGTGACTCGGTAGGGTCCTTTCCAGTTGGCTGCCAGCTTTCCCTCTCCGGGTCGAGTTGTTCCAATATCATTTCGGATTAAGATGAGATCATTCTCAGTGAAACCTCTTGGCACTACCCTTTGATTATATCTGGAAGCCATTCGCCGCTTTAGTGCTTCTTCTCTGATCCGAGCTCTCTCTTGGATTTCCGGAAGTAGGTCGAGCTCTTCTCTTTGAAGTTGAGAGTTGGTTTGTTCATTGTAGTGGACTACTACTTGGGGAGACCCTTCCTCAAATTCTATTGGAATCATTGCCTCCACTCCGTATGTTAATCGAAATGGTGATTCGTTCGTAGTGGAATGTGGAGTTGTTCGATATGCCCATAGGACTTGTGGAAGTTCCTCGGCCCAAGCTCCCTTTGCTTCTTGTAGTCTCCGTTTCAGCCCGGCCAATATGACTTTGTTGGCTGCTTCGGCTTGTCCATTGGCTTGGGGATGTTCGACGGAGGTGAACTGGTGTTTTATGTTCAAGTCAGCTACTAGTTTTCTGAAGCCTGCATCTGTGAATTGGGTGCCATTATCCGTGGTGATGGAGTATGGAACCCCGAACCTTGTAATAATGTTCCTATATAGGAATTTCCGACTTCTTTGAGCAGTGGCGTTGGCTAGGGATTCTGCCTCGATCCATTTTGTGAAATAGTCTACCCTTACTATGAGGAACTTGACTTGTCCCGATCCCTGGGGAAAGAGTCCGAGAAGATCGAGTCCCCACTTTGCAAATGGCCAGGGTGAGGTCACGCTGATGAGCTTTCCTGGCGGGGCGATGTGAAAGTTGGCATGCTTCTGACATGGTGGACATGTCTTTACAAATTCGGTAGCTTCCTTTCGTAGAGTTGGCCAATAAAATCCCGCCCGGAGTACCTTTTTGGTGAGAGCTTGTGCTCCGAGATGATTGCCACAAATGCCGCTGTGTACTTCCTCCAAGACTTCCTTTGTATTGGAGGTCCCTCTTTTGTATAGGGTGTTGTTTATGATAGTGTAGTACTGTGCCTCCCTTTTTAACCTCTTTGCCTCCTTTTCATCTGTAGGGAGCGCTTCTGTTTTGAGGTAGTTAATTGTGGGGGTCATCCATCCTTGATCCCGACTTGTTATGGCTAGGATTTTTTCTTCTTCCAATATTGATGGGTTCTACAGTATTTCCTGGATGAGGCTTCTATTGTTTCCCCCTGGTTTGGTGCTGGCTAGTTTTGAGAGTGCGTCAGCTCGGGCATTTTGCTCGCGGGGTATGTGGCAGATCTTATATTCCCTGAGTTGTCCGAGCTGTTCTTTGGTTTTATCCAAATATTTTTTCATGGTAGGATCTTTGGCTTGGTAGCTTCCCGTTATTTGTGAGGTAACGACTTATGAGTGACTGTAGATGTTGAGTTTCTGAGCTCCAACCTCCCTCAGTGAACATCTCTGGTGGACATTTCCTCAATAGAGCCTTATATCTTTCCCATGCTTCATATAAGTTCTCAGCCTCCAATTGAGTGAACGTTTGAACCTCAGTCTTCAACCTTAGGATTCTTTGAGGGGGATAAAATTTGGCAAGAAACTTGCTCAGCAAGTCATCCCAAGTGTTGATGCTTTCTTTTGGAAAGGTCTCGAGCCATTGAGTGGCTTTGTCTCTGAGAGAGAATGGAAAGAGCAACAACTTGTAGCTATCAGGAGGTACACCATTGGTTTTCACCGTGTCACAGATTCTCAAGAAGGTAGACAAATGTTGATTTGGATCTTCCAAAGGCCCTCCTCCAAAAGAACAATTGTTTTGAACCAAAGTGATAAGTTGTGGCTTTAGTTCAAAATTGTTTGCATTGACATTAGGAGGAAGAATGCTACTTCCACAGTGTCTAGCATTTGCAAATGTGTATGAAGCCAATACTCTTCGTTGTTGTTGGTTATTGTTGGCTCCTTCTCCTGGTTGATTGGGATCTCCTTCCATTTCTTGGAATTCCTCCTCAGATTCTTCTTCTCCAATAACGTTCTTCCCTCTTTCAGCTCTTCTTATTCTCCGAAGAGTTCTTTGATCAATTTCAGAGAGGATAGGGGAAGATCTTCCTGTACCTGACATACAAACACACAACAATAAACACACAAACCCAGAAAGCCAATGAAACTTCAATCTATAGCTAGAATGAAGTTTTAGTTAGTTTAAGCAAAAATTCAAACAGTTAGTGTGTTAGTAGGGATTAGAATAACAGAAAAGAAAAAGTGCTTAATCTAGACCTCCACTTCACTTAATCATTGTCAATCTATTTCAATCCCCGGCAACGGCGCCAAAAACTTGATGTGTGGAAAACGATCCAACACAAAACTCACCGGCAAGTGTACCGGGTCGCATCAAGTAATAATAACTCACATGAGTGAGGTCGATCCCACAGGGATTGAAGGATTGAGCAATTTTAGTTTAGTGGGTGATTTAGTCAAGCGAATCAAGTTTTGGTTGAGTGGGTTGTATTTAACAGAAGATAAATTGCTTGAAATGTAAAGAGAGAAGGGAAATTGCAGTAAATTAAAGAGCAGGAAAGTAAACTTGCTGAATCTTAAAGAACAAGAAAGTAAATAACTGAAACTTAAAGAGCAAGAAATATAAATTGCAGTAACTTAAATGACAAGAAAGATAAATGGCTTGAAAATAAAAGGGGTTTGAGGACTGGGATTGCAGAATATAAACAAAGAGAAAGTAAATTGCAACAATCAATAAGAGTAGAAGATGAATTGGTATAAACTGAAATTCAACAGAAAATGAAATTAAAGTGCAGCAGGTTCACAGAAGAACCAAAAGTAAATTGTGGTCTCAGGTCTCAAGAGACTAGGTAGCAGAGCCTAGATCTCTATTTGCCTTCCCAGATCCAAGTTCACAAAGCAATTGACAAGGAATTGAAGAAGAAGCAGTAAAGAGAATGTAAATTGATTCAATTATGCAGAAAGAAAACTAAAGAGTTCTTGAGTGGCGATTGAGACAGAATTTCCTCAATTCTTAACACCCAAGAATCAAAACAAAGAAATTAAAAAGACCCAAGCAAGAACAAGGAAGAAGAGAGATCAATTCTCCTTCCCAATTCTCTGAAATCTCGGTTCAGTCTCTCAAGGAAAGTCACAAAAATTCAAAGCTCAAAGAAAGTGCAAAATTCAAAAGCTAAGCCAAAGGCAAGTCCAAAAGGTCCTAATTACATCAAACTAGCTTCTATTTATACACTTTCTATTCTTGGATTTTGGGATTTGGATGGGCTTTTGATTTGGTGAAGAAATGAATTAAAATGGGGTTTTAATTTGAATTTTCGGCCCATGAGAAGTTGCTCCCAGGAGGCTGCCCTGCCCTTGTGGAGGGCAGGGCAGGATTTGGTGCATGTTGGTGCGGCCTTGGTGCGGTATGGTGCGTGTTTGTGCGCAAAACGCTGCCCTGCCCGCGCCAAGGGCAGGGCAGGAAAAATTGGTGCGCCAGATTCAAGCTGTGGTGCGCCAGATTTGAGTTTTGGTGCGCGCTGGTGCTGCCAGGAACGTGCCACGGTGCGCAGAATGCTGCCCTGCCCTCGCGGAGGGCAGGGCAGGAAAATTTGGTGCTGCCAGGATTGAGCTTGGTGCTTGCTGGTGCTGCCAGGAGTGTGCTTGGTGCGCCAGATTTTGAGCCTTGGTGCGCCAGATCCGTGCACCATCAAAATGCTGCCCTGCCCTCGCGGAGGGCAGGGCAGTGTTTCCAAAATGATGTCCCGTGTTCGAAACACGGCTGGAACACACACTCAATTAATTTCCTTGGTTTCTTGGCACGGCACTCAACCTTAGTTCCTTGCTTCTTCCTTGGTCCGTGTTCGATTCTTGTGGCATGCATGGGTGACATTTTTCCTTTGATTTTCTTCCTTGGTGAGCCCGATACTGCCCTTGTGGAGGGCAGGGCAAGGTTCTCTTCTTCTTGGTTCCAAGGCACACTTTTGTGCTCTGCCCTTGTAGTGGGCAGGGCAGAGTTGCCTTCCTTGTTTGGTTCCCTTATGTTGCCCTCCTAGAGGGCAGTGTGCCCTTGTGGAGGGCAATGTTTGCCTCCCCCTTTGCATGCGTCACACTTCCTCTTGCTTTGACCACACTTTCCTTTCCTTGGACTACACTTCTTAGGCCACGCTTTTCCTTTTCTTTTCTTTTCTTCACCTATAATAAACCAAAACAACCACTCCAAGTATCACTAAATTCAAGAGGCTTATAAATCAATTAAAATTCAATTAAAATTAGCTTAAACCTCATGATTTAACATTAATTTCATGGTGGTTGCTTGATTTAGAGAAGTTATGCATTTTCACTCCAAATCACTTACTTAGGATGCAAGAAAGTGCATAAATGCTAACAAAACAAGTGAAATTAGCTTGAAAAATGGGTATATGATGACTTGTCATCACAACACCAAACTTAAATCTTGCTTGTCCCCAAGCAAGCATCAAAACTAAGAGAAATTGAAATGAATAAGAAAAGAATACATATCCTTATTAAGCAGATAGCAGAACTTAATCTATGGGGTCATTATGCAGACAATGATAACTCAATTATTGTTGCTGTTACATGATATACATTTTGCATCAAAGGTTTGCTAAACTTGCTGTTTCAAGACTCACTTGTTGATTCCTCCCTTGCTAACTTTTCTTGGCTTACAATGCTTAACAAGCTTATTATTCTTTTGGAGGTTTGGTGTCAAATGTTGCAGTAATAGCCTTTGGCTTTATTTGTTTCTTTCTTTACTCAACATCTCTCCACCACAGACACTTGGCTCACTAATTCTTCCTAGGATCAATGATGCACAGCATCTCTTTGGATAACTAAATGTTCTGTATCTAAGTTGCTCTTTATTGTGGATTTTCAATTGGCCATCCCAAATCAGTTGATCTAAGTGACCGGGTTTTAAAATACCCCTTAGAGTTTACTCATCCAAGCAGATCTTAGTACAAGAACACCACAGGCATATGTCCTAAGGTTCAAGCTATTGGTGTCCAACCTTTATTCTTTGTTTTTTTTCTTGCCATTTTGGCTTTTTCTTTCCCTTTTCTTTCTGTTTTTGTTACCAAGGGCTTTTTCATTATTGATAGGAGTCTTTGTAACAGCAAGCTAACTAACAATTGAATGAGAATGATATTATGCAACAATTATTTCATGAGTTATGCATTTAATCAAACACATATACCACCACCAACTTCCATTCATACTTATGCAACATTGGATATTTCACTTTTCAATTCAAACCAATCTCTTTTATTTAAGCATATGGGAAACAAAACAATTTTCAAGCTAAGTGATGGATAACAAGCATTATGCAGATTTAGCATTTTTCTAGCTATTTATTAACTAACTAAAATGAAAAACAAAGAACAAAAATTGCATGAAGTAAAAGAAATAATTGATGGAGGCATATCATATTTCAGACATGCATCTCCTTATTAAAGACATGAAAGAGGAAATATGAAAGAACTTTGCCACCTTCTAATGGTCATGGCTGCTGCTTGATTCTCCCTTCTTCTTCTTTCTCTTCCCTGTCATGGAATAATCTCGGATCTCTTCACCAGGACATCTTCTTCCCCAAACAGAATCTAAGAGTCCTGAGAGCCCAACATCTTCCAATCTTTTAAAGGTGGACTCAGTATATTAATGAGATCTTGCTTGTTGCTTGGCTAAAAATTCAGGGCATTGCTCAAATGGCTTGATCTCAGGATTGAGTGTTGGCAGATTGTGGGTTAAGTACTCCAACCTTGCTTGCATGTTTTCATCATTCTCCATTCTTTGTACGTGTCTAACTTATCACAAGGTATGATGAACATTCTTCCATTGATACAGGTTGTGACTATATTCCCCTGCTTTAGCTTGACTAAAATACAGCTTATCATATGATTCCTTGAATTCTTTGTATTGCTCTTTTTGTCCTTCAAGAATCTGTGCTTGAAATTCTTGCTGCTGAGTCATCATTTGTTGTTGCCATCTCTCTTGTTTCTCCTCCATTTGATGCTGCCAAGCTTCTCGTTCCTCTTTTTCTTTCAAATATTGCTCCATAAATTCAGGATGGGGCTCTAGATATCTCTCTTGGCCCCCTTGATTTTGGCCTTGTTGAGCCTGCATGAGTTGCTGAGATAGTTCTTCAATTGATCTTTGTAATTGGCTCATGTCTATGGCATCATGAGCTTGATTTCGTCCTTCCTCTCTTTGTGATCTCCTTTGTCTAGGAGCTACTACCCCTTCTTGATTTTCCTCTTCATTCGTTCCCTCCATGCTCTTCTTGGTAATCCATTTCCCTTTCTTCACTTTTGTTGTGTCCTCATCTTCAAAGATTACTTTAGCTCTCTCACATAATCTGAGGATGGTACTTGGATGTCCAAGACTACTTGATTTGCTTGTGCTATTGGCCATTTCTTGAATACTGTCGGCTATGAGTTGTGCGAGGTTGATTTCACCTCCATGTAAGATGCAGTACGTCAAGAGTGCCCGTTTGATTGTGACCCAAGAAGCATTTCCAGTAGGAAGGATAGATCTTCTTACTATTTCATACCATCCCTTGGCTACAGGAGTAAGATTTATCCTTCTCAAGTGGCTTGGAACTCCCTTTGAATCTCTTTTCCAATCTGTATTTTCCACGCATAACCCCTGCAGGATCTCATCAGGATTATTTTCCATTTGCAATCTAACCTCATAACTAGGCTCTGCATAGGTTATGGTTCTCAACTTTAGAGCTCTAGTGATGGCTGCTGGACTGAAGCTCACTTCAACTCCTCTGACATAACTTGTGTAAGGAGCACTATCTTTGTTTTCCTTCACAGCATTTGCATAGAACTCCCTAATCATAACTGCACTGATGTCCACTAGAGGAGCACACAAGAGTTCCCACCTTCTTTCTCTAGTAATTTGCCTCATGATGGGGTATTCTCCTTCCCTCAAGTCAAGACCTTTCTCATAGATGACATTCTTTGCTTCCATGAACCTATGATATCTCCCTTCATGGAATTGGGATCTAAACTTGGTTGCATCAAAGGGTGGGGGTTCGGCTACCATAGGTTCCTTTCCTGGCCTACCTTTTGAACTTGAAGAGGCCATCAGATTTGAGGTAAGAAGAAAGGAAAAGTGAGAGTAGAAGAAATATGTGTTGTGTTTGGGAAGAGTTTTGGTTCGGTTTTGATGTGTGATGTAAGGGAACTATGTTGGTTTCGGAAGTGGAAGAGAGTATGGTTTTCATATGAAAGTGGCTTGAATGAGAATGTGTATACCGTGTTGGTGCCAACGGCTACTTATAGGTGAATTCTTCAAGCCTTCCAACAAAACCATAATGAGAGAGAGAGGGACTCGTTGGTGCTCATGAAGGGTTGAGATTGATTTGCTCATCCAAGGAATGCATGAGATGGACGGCTTGCATGTGTTGTTGAGGCTTTGACGAGGATCCTTCTTCCATTGGCTGCATGTATCTCGGTGTTCAATGTTGCATGCATGCAAATTTTGTTCCCCATGAGCGCGTTCTCCTAGGCACATGTGACCTTCCTCACATAGCTTCTCCTAGCCGTGACCTCTTCTAGCTTTTGTCTTAATCTTTTTCTCCCACCTGAACCAAAACAGCTAGCTTAGAACATTAATATAATCGTTGGCAACTTATTTTGCAAGGATAAAATAAATTGTTTTGGTTTGTTTAATAGTTATTTAAATTTTTTTGTGATCAATTGTGTCCCTAAATAAAATGCTAAAAGTTGGTGAACACCAAACTTATCTTTTATTGAGGGGACGGCTTAACAATGCAAACCGTTCTCACAATTGATGCATTTTTTTTAAAAAAATTGATGTATGATCCCTTGTCCGTATGGTTTTGAGTCCATGATTGGGAAATGATTTTCTGAACATTGTTGCACATGCAGACACCAAACTTAGTGTTTGGTCACATGCTTTATCAAAAGACTTATGCATATGTTCTAAAAAAATAATCCCCTTCTTTGAACAATGATCTTGGGTGTGCCTTAAGGTACACCAAACTTAGAAGTTTGCCATGTGCTTCAAAACGATGCATGCATTTACCAGGCATGAAAATTCAAAATCATATTCAGAGGAATCATAGCTTATTTAATGAGAGAGAAGACAGAAATCTTAAACCATGGGTTGCCTCCCATGAAGCGCTCTTTTATTGTCATTAGCTTGACATTGAACTCCCTTTAGGGTGGTTGATGTTGGTGATGTCTCAACTTGTCACCTCTCACTGTCAGCTTTCTCTGCGTGCCTTGATGCTCAATTTCCATATGCTCAAGAGAAAGTATTTGGTTGACAGTGTAATAATCTTCTGCTCCCTGCTGTTGATATACTAGTTGCACCTTATCACCTTTAGAAAATCCTTCAGTTGGGATTTTCTTGTTCTTCCACCCTTTGTGAGCCTTTTTCTTGCTCTTCATCTTTTTCTTTCTTGTTGATCTTTCTTTCTTGACAGTTACTTGAGTTGTGATACCTTCCTTCTTGCTTATCACCCCTGCTTCCCTGTGACTCCCTTTTTCTTCTTGCATCTGTTTGTTCTTCTGTTCTACTTCCTTGTCAGTTGATTGCTTTGGAAGGAGATCATCACTCATTTTGCTTGTTTCTTCATCCCTTTGTAATTCTGGAAAGACTTTCAGGATGATGCTCTCCTCATGCATCCTGAGGGTTAACTCTCTTTGCTCTATATCCACAATGGCTCTAGCAGTGGCCAAAAATGGTCGACCAAGTATTATGGAGTCATTTCCATGTTCTGAAGAATCCAGGATCACAAAATCTGCTGGATAGATAAACCTGTCAACCTTAACTAAAAGGTTCTCAATCAGCCCTTTAGGATATACTATTGATTGGTCCACCAATTCCAAGGACATCCGTGTTGGTTTTACCTCCTCTATGCCAAGCTTTTTCACTAAAGAATATGGGATTAGATTTATGCTTGCTCCTAAATCGCACATCCCCTTGTTAATGAATAGGTTTCCAATAGTGCATGGTAAGAAGAAACCTCCAGGGTCTTCAAGCTTGGGAGGGAGTCCCTTTTTAATGAGTGCACTGCATTCTTCACTGAGCATTACAGTCTCCTTTTCATTCCACTGTCTTTTCTTGTTAATGATCTCCTTTAAGAACTTGGCATATAAAGGCATTTGCTCTAATGCTTCAGCTAAAGGTATGTTGATTTCCAACTTCTTGAAAGTCTCAAGAAATTTGTGGAAATGCTGATCCTTTGTCTCTTTGTGAAATCTCTGTGGATATGGCAGTGGTGGTGTTGAGCTCTTCTCCACTTGATGCTGTTTTGGAATTGGTTCTTCCATGATTTGCTTTCCTTTCTTCAAATTATGTGGTTTGTTGTTCTCTTCTGTGAGTTTTTCTGGGACACTCTTGGTCATTATGTCCTTGTTGATGGCTTCATCATTCTTTGTTGGCTCAGTGTCATTATGCTTGGTTGCCCCTTGGTTACCATCTGTTAACACTTTTCCACTTCTTAGTTGCACAACCTTGCATTCTTCCTTTGGGTTGGGAATGGTGTCACTAGGTAGTGAACTTGATGGCTTCTCAACAGAAATCTGTTTGGAGATTTGTCCAATCTGCCTTTCTAGGTTCTTCATGGAGGCTTCTTGGTTCTTTGTTGTCAATTCTTGGTTATTCATCAGTTTCTCCATGAGCAGCTCTAGATTAGTGATCCTCTGTGATTCTTGTGAAGTTGGTTGGTTTTGGGGTGTTGATGGGTGATGATAGGTGTTTTGATTTGTTGGGTGGTTATTGGGTGGGTAATGGTTAGAGTTGGGGTAGTTATTTTGTGATTTTCTGTATGCATTTTGGTTAGTGTTTGGATGGGGGTTGTGGTTTGTGCTTTTCCAATTGTTCTGGCCTATGTTTCTTTGCCATGGTTGTTGGTTTTGATTATGGTTGTCTCCCCATCTGAGGTTGGGATGGTTCTTCCAAGATGGATTGTAAGTATCCCCATAGACTTCATTTGTTCCAGGATTTTGGTTGTGCATGTATTGGACTTGCTCTTGCTGTTGCTCCTCTTGAGTTTCTTCATTTTGCACCCAGGTAGTTGGTGGTTGGCTTGTGGTGCTCACTGCTGCCACTTGCAAGCCATCAATTCTTTTGGCCATTTGCTCAAACTGTTGTTGAATCTGCTGCTGCATCATCTTGTTTTGAGCTAAAATTGAATCCACTCCTTCCAACTCCATTACTCCTCTTCTCTGTGATGGTTGGCGTTGTCTTTGATGAGCAAAGAAATATTGGTTGTTGGCCACCATATCAATGAGGTTTTGAGCTTCCTCTGTGGTTTTCATGAGTTGTAATGAGCCTCCGGCAGAGTGATCAAGAGCTTCTTGAGCTTTAAGAGTGAGTCCCTCATAGAAGTTCTGTAGCTTGTCCCACTCAGTGAACATCTCTGGTGGACATTTCCTCAATAGAGCCTTATATCTTTCCCATGCTTCATATAAGTTCTCAGCCTCCAATTGAGTGAACGTTTGAACCTCAGTCTTCAACCTTAGGATTCTTTGAGGGGGATAAAATTTGGCAAGAAACTTGCTCAGCAAGTCATCCCAAGTGTTGATGCTTTCTTTTGGAAAGGTCTCGAGCCATTGAGTGGCTTTGTCTCTGAGAGAGAATGGAAAGAGCAACAACTTGTAGCTATCAGGAGGTACACCATTGGTTTTCACCGTGTCACAGATTCTCAAGAAGGTAGACAAATGTTGATTTGGATCTTCCAAAGGCCCTCCTCCAAAAGAACAATTGTTTTGAACCAAAGTGATAAGTTGTGGCTTTAGTTCAAAATTGTTTGCATTGACATTAGGAGGAAGAATGCTACTTCCACAGTGTCTAGCATTTGCAAATGTGTATGAAGCCAATACTCTTCGTTGTTGTTGGTTATTGTTGGCTCCTTCTCCTGGTTGATTGGGATCTCCTTCCATTTCTTGGAATTCCTCCTCAGATTCTTCTTCTCCAATAACGTTCTTCCCTCTTTCAGCTCTTCTTATTCTCCGAAGAGTTCTTTGATCAATTTCAGAGAGGATAGGGGAAGATCTTCCTGTACCTGACATACAAACACACAACAATAAACACACAAACCCAGAAAGCCAATGAAACTTCAATCTATAGCTAGAATGAAGTTTTAGTTAGTTTAAGCAAAAATTCAAACAGTTAGTGTGTTAGTAGGGATTAGAATAACAGAAAAGAAAAAGTGCTTAATCTAGACCTCCACTTCACTTAATCATTGTCAATCTATTTCAATCCCCGGCAACGGCGCCAAAAACTTGATGTGTGGAAAACGATCCAACACAAAACTCACCGGCAAGTGTACCGGGTCGCATCAAGTAATAATAACTCACATGAGTGAGGTCGATCCCACAGGGATTGAAGGATTGAGCAATTTTAGTTTAGTGGGTGATTTAGTCAAGCGAATCAAGTTTTGGTTGAGTGGGTTGTATTTAACAGAAGATAAATTGCTTGAAATGTAAAGAGAGAAGGGAAATTGCAGTAAATTAAAGAGCAGGAAAGTAAACTTGCTGAATCTTAAAGAACAAGAAAGTAAATAACTGAAACTTAAAGAGCAAGAAATATAAATTGCAGTAACTTAAATGACAAGAAAGATAAATGGCTTGAAAATAAAAGGGGTTTGAGGACTGGGATTGCAGAATATAAACAAAGAGAAAGTAAATTGCAACAATCAATAAGAGTAGAAGATGAATTGGTATAAACTGAAATTCAACAGAAAATGAAATTAAAGTGCAGCAGGTTCACAGAAGAACCAAAAGTAAATTGTGGTCTCAGGTCTCAAGAGACTAGGTAGCAGAGCCTAGATCTCTATTTGCCTTCCCAGATCCAAGTTCACAAAGCAATTGACAAGGAATTGAAGAAGAAGCAGTAAAGAGAATGTAAATTGATTCAATTATGCAGAAAGAAAACTAAAGAGTTCTTGAGTGGAGATTGAGACAGAATTTCCTCAATTCTTAACACCCAAGAATCAAAACAAAGAAATTAAAAAGACCCAAGCAAGAACAAGGAAGAAGAGAGATCAATTCTCCTTCCCAATTCTCTGAAATCTCGGTTCAGTCTCTCAAGGAAAGTCACAAAAATTCAAAGCTCAAAGAAAGTGCAAAATTCAAAAGCTAAGCCAAAGGCAAGTCCAAAAGGTCCTAATTACATCAAACTAGCTTCTATTTATACACTTTCTATTCTTGGATTTTGGGATTTGGATGGGCTTTTGATTTGGTGAAGAAATGAATTAAAATGGGGTTTTAATTTGAATTTTCGGCCCATGAGAAGTTGCTCCCAGGAGGCTACCCTGCCCTTGTGGAGGGCAGGGCAGGATTTGGTGCATGTTGGTGCGGCCTTGGTGCGGTATGGTGCGTGTTTGTGCGCAAAACGCTGCCCTGCCCGCGCCAAGGGCAGGGCAGGAAAAATTGGTGCGCCAGATTCAAGCTGTGGTGCGCCAGATTTGAGTTTTGGTGCGCGCTGGTGCTGCCAGGAACGTGCCACGGTGCGCAGAATGCTGCCCTGCCCTCGCGGAGGGCAGGGCAGGAAAATTTGGTGCTGCCAGGATTGAGCTTGGTGCTTGCTGGTGCTGCCAGGAGTGTGCTTGGTGCGCCAGATTTTGAGCCTTGGTGCGCCAGATCCGTGCACCATCAAAATGCTGCCCTGCCCTCGCGGAGGGCAGGGCAGTGTTTCCAAAATGATGTCCCGTGTTCGAAACACGGCTGGAACACACACTCAATTAATTTCCTTGGTTTCTTGGCACGGCACTCAACCTTAGTTCCTTGCTTCTTCCTTGGTCCGTGTTCGATTCTTGTGGCATGCATGGGTGACATTTTTCCTTTGATTTTCTTCCTTGGTGAGCCCGATACTGCCCTTGTGGAGGGCAGGGCAAGGTTCTCTTCTTCTTGGTTCCAAGGCACACTTTTGTGCTCTGCCCTTGTAGTGGGCAGGGCAGAGTTGCCTTCCTTGTTTGGTTCCCTTATGTTGCCCTCCTAGAGGGCAGTGTGCCCTTGTGGAGGGCAATGTTTGCCTCCCCCTTTGCATGCGGCACACTTCCTCTTGCTTTGACCACACTTTCCTTTCCTTGGGCTACACTTCTTAGGCCACGCTTTTCCTTTTCTTTTCTTTTCTTCACCTATAATAAACCAAAACAACCACTCCAAGTATCACTAAATTCAAGAGGCTTATAAATCAATTAAAATTCAATTAAAATTAGCTTAAACCTCATAATTTAACATTAATTTCATGGTGGTTGCTTGATTTAGAGAAGTTATGCATTTTCACTCCAAATCACTTACTTAGGATGCAAGAAAGTGCATAAATGCTAACAAAACAAGTGAAATTAGCTTGAAAAATGGGTATATGATGACTTGTCATCACCTAGCCAGCTTCAAACCAGCTAATAACGCTTCGTATTCCACCTGGTTGTTTGAGGCTGGGAATCTGAATTTCAGGGAAAGCTCGAGTTGGGTTCCTTGGTTGCTTTTGATTATCACACCTGAACCGCTTCCGGTTTTATTCGAGGAACCGTCCACGTATATGTTCCACTCTATGGGAATTTCCGTGTGTCTGTGAATTCTGCGATGAAGTCGGCTAGGTATTGTGATTTAATGGCTGTCCGCACCTCGTATTGGAAGTCGAACTCGGACAACTTGATTGCCCACTGCAGGATTCTTCCTGCTAGATCTGTTTTCTGTAATATCCCTTTTATGGGCTGGTTGATCCGAACATTAATAGTGTGCGCTTGGAAGTATGGGAGAAGTCATCGGGATGTGAGTATCAGAGCGTAGGCAAACTTCTCTATTTTTTGGTAGTTCAGCTTGACCCCTGTAGTGCTTTACTAATGAAGTATACGGGTTGTTGTCCCCCTTCATCTTCTCTAATTAGTGCTGAGGCTATTGCTCGACTTCCTACTGCGAGGTACAGTATGAGTGGTTCTCCTTCCTGTGGTCGAGATAGGATAGGGGGCTATTGATGAGCGGATAATTTATACGCTTTTTGGCATTGTTTTTAGTATGTTTCTAGTATGTTTTAGTTAGTTTTTAGTATATTTTTATTAGTTTTTAGTTAAAATTCAATTTTCTGGACTTTACTACGAGTTTGTGTGTTTTTCTGTGATTTCAGGTATTTTCTGGCTGAAATTGAGGGACTTGAGCCAAAATCTGATTCAGAGACTAAAAAGGACTGCAGATGCTATTGGATTCTGACCTCCCTGAACTCGAAGTGGATTTTCTGGAGCTACAGAAGCCCAATTGGCACGCTCTCAACGGCGTTGGAAAGTAGACATCCTGGGCTTTCCAGCAATATATAATAGTCCATACTTTGCTCGAGATTTCATGGCCCAAACCGGCGTTCCAACTTAGCTCAGAAATGCCCGGCGTTAAACGCCGGAACTGGCACAAGAATGGGAGTTAAACGCCCAAACTGGCACAAAAGCTGGCGTTTAACTCCAAGAAGAGTCTCTACACAAAAATTCTTCAATGCTCAGCCCAAGCACACACCAAGTGGGCCCGGAAGTGGATTTTTATGTCATTTACTCATCCTTGTAAACCCTAGGCTACTAGTTCTCTATAAGTAGGACCTTTTGCTATTGTATTTCTCATCTTGGTTCTTCTGGTTCCCTCTCTGGGGCCGAAGCCAATGATCACACTATCACTTATGTATTTTCAATGGTGGAGTTTCTACACACTATAGATTAAGGTGTGGAGCTCTGTTGTACCTCGAGTATTAATGCAATTACTATTGTTCTTCTATTCAATTCAACTTGTTCTTGTTCCAAGATATCACTTGTTCTTCAACTTGATGAATGTGATGATCCATGACACTCATCATCATTCTCACCTATGAACGTGTGCTTGACAACCACCTCCGTTCTACCTTAGATTGGATGGATATCTCTTGGATTCTTTAACCGGAATCTTCGTGGTATAAGCTAGAATTGATGGCGGCATTCAAGAGAATCCGGAAGGTCTAAACCTTGTCTGTGGTATTCTGAGTAGGATTCAATGATTGAATGACTGTGACGAGCTTCAAACTCCTGAGGGCTGGGCGTTAGTGACAGACACAAAAGAATCACTGGATTCTATTCCAACCTGATTGAGAACCGACAGATGAATAGCCGTACCGTGACAGGGTGCGTTGAACATTTTCACTGAGAGGATGGGAGATAGCCACTGACAACGGTAAAACCCTTGCATACAGCTTGCCATGGAAAGGAGTAAGAAGGATTGGATGAAGACAGTAGGAAAGCAGAGAGACGGAAGGGACCAAGCATCTTCATACGCTTATCTGAAATTTCCACCAATGAATTACATAAGTATCTCTATCTTTATCTTTATGTTTTATTCGTATATCACCCATACCCATTTGAGTTTGCCTGACTAAGATTTACAAGGTGACCATAGCTTGCTTCATACCAAAAATCTCTATGGGATCGACCCTTACTCGCGTAAGGTTTATTACTTGGACGACCCAGTACACTTGCTGGTTAGTTGTGCGAAGTTGTGTTTATGCCATGGTATTGAACACCAAGTTTTTGGATTCATTACCGGGGATTATTTAAGTTGTGAAAAGTATTGATCACAATTTCGTCCACCAAGTTTTTGGCGCCGTTGCCGGGGATTGTTGAGTTTGGACAACTGACGGTTCATCTTGTTACTTAGATTAGGTATTTTTCTTCAGAATTCTTAAAGAACGAATTCTAGAGTTTCATGATGATCTGTTGAAGTCTGGCTGGCTGTGAAGCCATGTCTAATCTTATTGGACCGAGGTTTCAATTTATCATCATAAGAGCTTGTTGATTTCTATCAATCTTGCTGTTGGAGCAGTGATCTGCTAAGGCTTGGCTGGCCATTGGCCATGTCTAGTGTTTTGGACCGGAGCTTTCTTTGAAAGCTTGGCTGGCTATGAAGCCATGTCTAATTCCTGGACCGGAGTCTTAGACTAGCATTGCAATGATTCCTGGAATTCTCATTAAGAATTTTGATATCTTTATTTTCTTTTTCCACTTAATTTTCGAAAAAAACAAAAAATTACAAAGTCATAAAATCCAAAAAATATTTCTTGTTGAGTCTAGAGTCTCATGTTAAGTTTGGTGTCAATTGCATGTTTCTATTCTTTTTGCATTCATGCATGTGTCTTCATTAATCTTCAAGTTGTTCTTGATGATTTCATTGCTCTGATCTTTGAATTCTATTGACTTGAGTGTTTATGTGTCTCATATGCATTCTCATTTTGTTAAGTGTCAGTAGTTTACAAACTGCTATGTTTGGTGTCTTGCATGCATTGTTTTTTGATTTTAGTTGCATTTTGATTATTCCTCATTATAAAAAATCCGAAAATATTTTTAATTTGTGTCCTTTCAAGTCAATAATGCAGAGAATTGAAGATTCAGAACATACAGCAGAGAAATTATACAGAAAAAGCTGGGCGTTCAAAACGCCCAGTGAGGAAGGCAAACTGGCATTTAAACGCCAGCCAGGGTGCCTGGCTGGGCGTTTAACGCCCAAAAGGGTGGTAGTTTGGGCGTTAAACGCCAGAATGTGCACTATTCTGGGCGTTTAATGCCAGGATGGCACAAGAGGGAAGATTTTGTTTTCAAATCAAATTTTTTTTTAGTTTTTAAAATCTTTTCAAAATCAAATCTTTTTCAAATCAAATCTTTTCAATCAAATCTTTTTAAAAATCAATTTCTTTCTATTTTCAAGGATACTTGCTAACAATTAGTGATTTGATTCAACAATTCAAGTATGTTGCCTTTTCTGTTGAGAAAGGTTTAATGTTTGAATCATATCTTTTCTTGTTAGCCAAGTCATCAATTTTTAAAATCAAATCTTTCTAAAATCATGTCTTCTCAATCACATCTTTTTAAAACCAATTATATCTTTTTAATCACATCTTTTTCAAAATAGTTTTCAATCAAATCTTTTTAATTTCTGATTTCAAAATCTTTTTCAAAAATCATTTTTTTTACTTAGTTTTCGAAAATTAAAAACTATTTTTCAAAATATTTTTAAAATCTTTTACTTAATTTTCGAAAATTCTTCCCCTCTTCTCACATTCCTCTTCTACCTCTTCCTTCTATTTTTCTATTCCTCTGACACCTCAAGGAATCTCTATACTGTGACATAGAGGATTCCATATTTTCTTGTTCTCTTCTCTTTCATATGAGCAGGAGCAAAGACAAAAGCATTCTTGTTGAGGCTGATCCTGAACTTGAAAGGACCTTGAAGCGAAAGCTAAGGGAAGCTAAGGCACAATTCTCTGTAGAGGACCTAACAGAAATCTTCAAAGAAGAAGAACTCATGGCAACCGAAAACAACAACAATGCCAACAATGCAAGGATGGTGCTGGGTGACTTTACTGCACCTACTCCCGACTTTTACGGGAGAAGCATCTCTATCCCTGCCATTGGAGCAAAAAACTTTGAGCTTAAGCCTCAATTAGTTTCTCTAATGCAACAGAATTGCAAGTTTCATGGACTTCCATTGGAAGATCCTCATCAGTTTTTAGCTGAATTCTTGCAGATTTGTGACACTGTCAAGACTAATGGGGTTGACCCTGAGGTCTACAGACTTATGCTATTCCCTTTTGCTGTAAGAGACAGAGCTAGAATATGGTTGGACTCACAACCTAAAGAAAGCCTGAACTCTTGGGAAAAGCTAGTCAATGCCTTCTTGGCAAAGTTCTTTCCACCTCAAAAATTGAGTAAGCTTAGAGTGGAAGTCCAAACCTTCAGACAGAAGGAAGGAGAATCCCTCGTTGAAGCTTGGGAAAGATACAAACAATTGATCAGAAAGTGTCCCTCTGATATGCTTTCTGAATGGAGCATCATAGGTATTTTCTATGATGGTCTCTCTGAACTATCCAAGATGTCTTTGGATAGCTCTGCTGGAGGATCTCTTCATCTGAAGAAGACACCTACAGAAGCTCAAGAGCTCATTAAATTGGTTGCAAATAAATTCATGTACACTTCTGAAAGGAATCCTGTGAACAATGGGACAAATCAGAAGAAAGGAGTTCTTGAGATTGACACTCTGAATGCCATACTGGCTCAGAACAAAATATTGACTCAGCAAGTCAATATGATTTCTCAAAGTCTGTCTGGAATGCAAAATGCACCAGGTAGTACTAATGAAGCTTCATCTGAAGAAGAAGCTTATGATCCTGAGAATCCTTCAATGGAAGAGGTGAATTACATGGAAGAACCCTATGGAAACACCTATAATCCTTCATGGAGAAATCATCCAAATCTCTCATGGAAGGATCAACAGAGACCTCAACAAGGTTTCAACAATAATAATGGTGGAAGAAACAGGTTTAGCAATGGCAAGCCTTTTCCATCATCTTCTCAGCAACAGACAGAGAGTTCTAAGTAGAATACCTCTGACTTAGTAACCATGGTCTCTGATCTAATCAAAACCACTCAACGTTTCATGACTGAAACAAGGTCCTCCATTAGAAACTTGGAAGGACAAGTGGGTCAGCTGAGCAAGAAAATTACTGAACTCCCTCCTAATACTCTTCCAAGCAATGCAGAATCCAAAAGGAGAGTGCAAGGCCATCAACATGGCCGAATTTGGGGAGGAGGAAGAGGCAGTGAACGCCACTGAGAAAGACCTCAATGGACGTCCACTGGCCTCCAATGAGTTCCCTAATGAGGAACCATGGGAATCTAAGGCTCCCACTGGGACCATAGAGATTCCATTGAATTTACTTCTGCCATTCATGAGCTCTGATGAGTATTCTTCCTCTGAAGAGGATGAGTATGTCACTGAAGAGCAAGTTGCTAAATACCTTGGAGCAATCATGAAGCTAAATGACAAGTTATTTGGTAATGAGACTTGTGAGGATGAACCCCCTTTGCTCACCAAAGAACTGGATGACTTGTCTAGGCAGAAATTACCTCAAAAGAGACAAGATCCTGGGAAGTTCTCAATACCCTGTGCCATAGGCACCATGACCTTCAAGAAGGCCTTGTGTGACCTAGGGTCAAGTGTAAACCTCATGCCTCTCTCTGTAATGGAGAAGCTAGGGATCTTTGAGGTGCAAGCTGCAAAAATCTCACTAGAGATGGCAGACAACCCAGGAAAACAAGCTTATGGACTTGTAGAGGATGTTCTGGTAAAAGTTAAAAACCATTACATCCCTGCTGATTTCATAGTCCTAGAGACTGGGAAGTGCATGGATGAATTTATCATCCTTGGCAGACCCTTCCTAGCCACAGCAAGGGCTGTGATTGATGTGGACAGAGGAGAATTGATCATTCAAGTGAATGAAGAATCCCTTGTGTTTAAGGCTCAAGGAGATCCCTCTGTCACCATGGAGAGGAAGCATGAAGAGCTTCTCTCAAAACAGAGTCAAACAGAGCCCCCACAGTCAAACTCTAAGTTTGGTGTTGGGAGGCCACAACCAACTTCTAAGTTTGGTGTTGAACCCCCACATTCAAACTCTAAGTTTGGTGTTGGGAGGTTCCAACATTGCTCTGAGTATCTGTGAGGCTCCATGAGAGCCCACTGTCAAGCTACTGACATTAAAGAAGCGCTTGTTGGGAGGCAACCCAATGTTATATTTTATCTATTTTCCTTTGTTATTTTTTTTTTTTTTTTTTGTAGGATGATGATCATGAGAAGTCAAAAAATCAATTGAAAAAGCAAAAACAGAATGAAAAATAGAAAGAAAAATAGCACACACTGGAGGAAGAACCTGCTGGCATTTAAATGCCAGTAAGGCTAGCAGATTTGCGTTTAACGCCCAGTCTGGCACCATTCTGGGCGTTTAATGCCAGAAAGGGGCACCAGACTGGCGTTAAACGCCAGAAAAGGGCAAGAACTCGGCGTTAAACGCCAGAAATGGGCACTAGGCCGGCGTTTAACGCCAGAATTGGCATAAAGAGCAATTTTGCTCGCCACGTGGTGCAGGGATGACTTTTCCTTGACACCTCAGGATCTGTGGACCCCACAGGATCCCCACCTACCCCACCTCTCTCTCTCTTCTTCTTCACCCATTCACCAATCACCTCAACACCTCTTCCCCAAAAACCCTTCACCTATCAAATCCCATCTTTCTCTTTACCACTCATGTCCATCCTTCATAAAATCCCACCTACCTCACCATTCAAATTCAAACCACTTTCCCTCCCAAACCCACCCATATATGACCGAACCCTACCCCTCTCTCCCACCCTATATAAACCCATCTTCACTCCTTCATTTTCACACAACCTAAACACTACTTCTCCCCCTTTGGCCGAACCACAAAGCCATTCCCTTCTCCTTCATTTCTTCTTCTTCTACTCTCTTCTTTCTTCTTTTGCTCGAGGACGAGCAAACCTTTTAAGTTTGGTGTGGTAAAAGCATTGCTTTTTGTTTTTCCATAACCATTTATGGCATCCAAGGCCGGAGAAACCTCTAGAAAGAGGAAAGGGAAGGCAAAAGCTTCCACCTCCGAGTCATGGGAGATGGAGAGATTCATCTCAAGGGTGCATCAAGACCACTTCTATGAAGTTGTGGCCTTGAAGAAGGTGATCCCCGAGGTCCCTTTCAAACTCAAAAAGAATGAATATCCGAAGATCCGACATGAGATCCGAAGAAGAGGTTGGGAAGTTCTTACCAACCCCATTCAACAAGTCAGAATCTTAATGGTTCAAGAGTTCTATGCCAATGCATGGATCACCAAGAACCATGATCAAAGTGTGAACCCGGACCCAAAGAATTGGCTTACTATGGTTCGGGGGAAATACTTGGATTTTAGTCCGGAAAATGTAAGGTTGGCATTCAACTTGCCCATGATGCAAGGAGATGAACATCCTTACACTAAAAGGGTCAACTTTGATCAAAGGTTGGACCAAGTCCTCACAGTTATTTGTGAAGAGGGTGCCCAATGGAAGAGAGATTCAAGAGGAAAGCCGGTTCAATTGAGAAGGCATGACCTCAAGCCCGTAGCTAGGGGATGGTTGGAGTTTATCCAACGCTCAATCATTCCCACTAGCAACCGGTCCGAAGTTACCATAGATCGGGCTATCATGATTCATAGCATCATGATTGGAGAAGAAATAGAAGTTCATGAGGTTATAGCCCAAGAACTTTATAAGGTGGCGGACAAGTCCTCTACCTTGGCAAGGTTAGCCTTTCCTCATTTCATTTGTCACCTCTGTTATTCAGTTGGAGTTGACATAGAGGGAGACATCCCCATTGATGAAGACAGGCCCATCACTAAGAAGAGGATGGAGCAAACAAGAGACCCCTCTCATCATCAAATCCCTGAGATGCCTCAAGGGATGCACTTTCCTCCACAAAACTATTGGGAGCAACTAAACACCTCCCTATGAGAATTGAGTTCCAACATGGGACAACTAAGGGTGGAGCACCAAGAACATTCCATTCTCCTCCATGAAATTAGAGAAGATCAAAGAATCATGAGAGAGGAGCAACAAAGACAAGGAAGAGACATTGAGGAGCTCAAGCACTCCATAGGATCTTCAAGAGGAAGAACAAGCCGCCATCACTAAGGTGGACCCGTTCTTTAATTTCCTTGTTCTTTATTTTTCTGTTTTTCGAAAATTATGCTTATGTTTAGCTATGTTTGTGTCTTGTGATCATTAGTGTCTTAGTGTCTATGCCTTAAAGTTTTGAATGTCCTATGAATCCATCACCTTTCTTGAATGAAAAATGTTCTTAATTGAAAAAGAGAATAATTGCATGAATTTTGAATTTTATAACAGTTTAATTATTTTGATGTGGTGGCAATACTTTTGTTTTCTGAATGTATGCTTAAACAGTGCATATGTCTTTTGAATTTGTGGTTCATGAATGTTGGCTCTTGAAAGAATGATGAAAAAGGAGACATGTTACTGAGGATCTGAAAAATCATAAAAATGATTCTTGAAGCAAGAAAAAGCAGTGATTACAAAAAAAAAAAGAAAAGAAAACGAAAAAAAAGAGAGAAAAGAAAAAAATAAAGTTGTAATCCAAGGCAAAAAGAGTGTGCTTAAGAACCCTGGACATCTCTAATTGGGGACTCTAGCAAAGCTGAGTCACAATCTGAAAAGGTTCACCCAATTATGTGTCTGTGGCATGTATGTATCCGGTGGTAATACTGGAAGACAGAGTGATTTGGGCCACGGCCAAGACTCAATAAGTAGCTGTGTTCAAGAATCATCATACTTAACTAGGAGAATCAATGACACTATCTGGATTCTGAGTTCCTAAATAAGCCAATCATTCTGAATTTCAAAGGATAGAGTGAGATGCCAAAACTGTTCAGAGGCAAAAAGCTAAAAGCCCCGCTCATCTGATTAATACTGATCTTCATAGATGTTTTTGAAATTCATTGCATATTCTCTTCTTTTTATCTTATTTGATTTTCAGTTGCTTGAGGACAAGCAACAATTTAAGTTTGGTGTTGTGATGAGCGGATAATTTATACGCTTTTTGGCATTGTTTTTAGTATGTTTCTAGTATGTTTTAGTTAGTTTTTAGTATATTTTTATTAGTTTTTAGTTAAAATTAACTTTTCTTGACTTTACTATGAGTTTGTGTGCATTTCTGTGATTTCAAGTATTTTCTGGCTGAAATTGAGGGACTTGAGCAAAAATCTGATTCAGAGACTAAAAAGGACTGCAGATGCTGTTGGATTCTGACCTCCCTACACTCGAAATGGATTTTCTAGAGCTACAGATACCCAATTGGCTAACTCTCAACGGCTTTGGAAAGTAGACATCCTGGGCTTTCCAGAAATATATAATAGTCCATACTTTGCCCAAGCTTTGATGGCCCAAACCGGCGTTCAAAGTCACCCTCAGAATTTCCAGTGTTAAACGCCGGAACTGGCACAAGAATGGGAGTTAAACGCCCAAACTGGCACCAAAGCTGGCGTTTAACTCCAAGAAGAGTCTCTACACGAAAATGCTTCATTGCTCAGCCCAAGCACACACCAAGTGGGCCCGGAAGTGGATTTTTATGTCATTTACTCATCTCTGTAAACCTTAGGCTACTAGTTCTCTATAAGTAGGACCTTTTACTATTGTATTTTCATCTTTTGATCATGTTTTTATGATTGAACCCTCTTTGGGAGGCTGGCCATTCGGCTATGCCTAGACCTTGTTCTTATGTATTTTCAACGGTGGAGTTTCTACACACCATAGATTAAGGTGTGGAGCTCTGCTGTACCTCGAGTATTAATGCAATTACTATTGTCCTTCTATTCAATTCCGCTTGTTCTTGTTCTAAGATATCACTTGTTCTTCAACTTGATGAATGTGATGATCTGTGACACTCATCATCATTCTCACCTATGAACATGTGACTGACAACCACCTCCGTTCTACCTTCGATTGGGTGAATATCTCTTGGATTCCTGATACACGATGCATGGTTGATCGCCTGACAACCGAGTGCTCGCCTGACAACCGAGCCAGCCATTCCGTGAGATCAGAGTCTTCGTGGTATAGGCTAGAACTGATGGCGGCATTCAAGAGAATCCAAAAGGTTTAACCTTGTCTGTGGTATTCTGAGTAGGATTCAATGATTGAATGACTGTGACGTGCTTCAAACTCCTGAAGGCGGGGCGTTAGTGACAGACGCAAAAGAATCACTGGATTCTATTCCGGCCTGATCGAGAACCGACAGATGGATAGCCGTGCCATGACAGGGTGCGTTGAACATTTCCACTGAGAGGATGGGAGGTAGCCACTAACAACGGTGAAACCCTTGCTTAAGCTTGCCATGGAAAGGAGTAAGAAGGATTGGATGAAGACAGTAGGAAAGCAGAGAGACGGAAGGGACACAGCATCTTCATGCGCTTATCTGAAATTCCCACCAATGAATTACATAAGTATCTCTATCTTTATCTTTATGTTTTATTCGTATATCACCATTACCATTTGAGTTTGCCTGACTAAGATTTACAAGATGACCATAGCTTGCTTCATACCAACAATCTCCGTGGGATCGACCCTTACTCGCGTAAGGTTTATTACTTGGACGACCCAGTGCACTTGCTGGTTAGTTGTGCGAAGTTGTGTTTATGCCATGGTATTGAACACCACGTTTTTGGGGTTCATTACCGGGGATTATGAGAGTTGTGAAAAGTATTGTTCACAATTTCGCGCACCAAGTTTTTGGCGCCGTTGCCGGGGATTGTTCGAGTTTTCGGCAAGCTTTTGGTCCGGTAACATCAGTGCCAAATTTCTGATCCGGCAACAGCACCATGTTTTTGGAGCCGTTGCCGGGGATTGTTCGAGTTTGGACAACTGACGGTTCATCTTGTTGCTTAGATTAGGTATTTTTTTTCAGAATTCTTGAAGATGAATTCTAGAGTTTCATGATGATTTGTTGAAGTCTGGCTGGCTATGAAGCCATGTCTAATTTCATTGGACCGAGGTTTCAACTTATCATCACAAGAGCTTGTTGATTTCTATCAATCTTGCTGTTGGAGCAGTGATCTGCTAAGGCTTGGCTGGCCATTGGCCATGTCTAGTGTTTTGGACCGAAGCTTTCTTTGAAAGCTTGGCTGGCTGTGAAGCCATGTCTAATTCCTGGACCGGAGTCTTAGACTAGCATTGCACTGATTCCTGGAATTCTCATTAAGAATTTTGATACCTTTATTTTCTTTTCCACTTAATTTTCGAAAAATCCAAAAAAATTACAAAATCATAAAATCCAAAAATATTTCTTGTTTGAGTCTAGAGTCTCATTTGAAGTTTGGTGTCAATTGCATGTTTTTGTTCTTCTTGCATTCATGCATCTGTCTTCAGTGATCTTCAAGTTGTTCTTGATGATTTACTTGCTCTGATCTTTAAATTCTATTGACTTGAGTGTTTTGTTGTTTGTCATATGCATTCTCATGTTGTTAGTGTCAGTAGTATACAAACTGCTAAGTTTGGTGTCTTGCATGCATTGTTATTTGATTTTAGTTGCGTTTTGATTTTTCCTTATTATTAAAAAATCCAAAAATATTTTTAATTTGTGTCTTTTCAAGTCAATAATACAGAGAATTGAAGATTCAGAACATACAGCAGAGGAATTGCACAGAAAAAGCTGGGCGTTCAAAACGCCCAGTGAAGAAGGATAGACTGGCATTTAAACGCCAGCCAGGGTACCTGGTTGGGCGTTTAACGCCCAAAAGTGTAGCATTTTGGGCGTTAAACGCCAGAATGTGCACCATTCTGGGCGTTTAACGCCAGGATGGCACAAGAGGGAAGATTTTGTTTTCAAATCAAATTTTTTTCAAGTTTTCAAAGTTTTTCAAAATCAAATCTTTTTCAAATCATATCTTTTCAATCAAATCTTTTTCAAAATCAATTTCTTTCCATTTTCAAAGATACTTGCTATCAATTAATGATTTGATTCAACATTTCAAGTATGTTGCCTTTTCTGTTGAGAAAGGTTTAATGTTTGAATCATATCTTTTCTTGTTAGCCAAGTTATTAATTTCAAAATCAAATCTTTTTAAAATATTTTTCAAATCATATCTTCTCAATCACATCTTTTTAAAACCAATCATATCTTTTTAATCACATCTTTTTCAAAATAGTTTTCAATCAAATCTTTTTAATTTCTAATTTCAAAATCTTTTTCAAAAATCATTTTTTTACTTAGTTTTCGAAAATTAAAGACTATTTTTCAAAATGTTTTTAAAATCTTTTACTTAATTTTCGAAAACTTCTTTCCCTCTTCTCACATCCTTCTATTTATGGACTAACACTATTCCTTAATGCAAAATTCGAACTCCATCTTCTTTGATAAGTTCGAATTTTCTACTTCTGCCTTCTAATTTTCTTTTCCTCTGACACCTCAAGGAATCTCTATACTGTGACGTAGATGATTCCATATTTTCTTGTTCTCTTCTCTTTCATATGAGCAGGAGCAAAGACAAAAGCATTCTTGTTGAGGCTAATCCTGAACCTGAAAGGACCTTGAAGAGAAAGCTAAGAGAAGCCAAGGCACAATTCTCTGTAGAGGACCTAACAGAAATCTTCAAAGAAGAAGAACACATGGCAGCCGAAAACAACAACAATGCCAACAATGCAAGGAAGGTGCTGGGTGACTTTACTGCACCTACTCCCGATTTCTATGGGAGAAGCATCTCTATCCCTGCCATTGGAGCAAACAACTTTGAGCTTAAGCCTCAATTAGTTTCTCTAATGCAACAGAATTGCAAGTTCCATGGACTTCCATTGGAAGATCCTCATCAGTTTCTAGCTGAATTCTTGCAAATTTGTGACACTGTCAAGACTAATGGGGTTGACCCTGAGGTCTACAGACTTATGCTATTCCCTTTTGCTGTAAGAGACAGAGCTAGAACATGGTTGGACTCACAACCTAAAGAAAGCCTGAACTCTTGGGAAAAGCTAGTTAATGCCTTCTTGGCAAAGTTCTTTCCACCTCAAAAATTGAGTAAGCTTAGAGTGGAAGTCCAAACCTTCAGACAGAAGGAAGGAGAATCCCTCTATGAAGCTTGGGAAAGATACAAACAATTAATCAGAAAGTGCCCTTCTGATATGCTTTCTGAATAGGAGCATCATAGGTATTTTCTATGATGGTCTCTCTGAACTGTCCAAGATGTCTTTGGATAGCTCTGCTGGAGGATCTCTTCATCTGAAGAAGACGCCTACAGAAGCTCAAGAGCTGATTGAAATGGTTGCAAATAACCAATTCATGTATACTTCTGAAAGAAATCCTGTGAACAATGGGACTAGTCAGAAGAAAGGAGTTCTTGAGATTGACACTCTGAATGCCATATTGGCTCAGAACAAAATATTGACTCAAGAAGTCAATATGATTTCTCAAAGTCTGTCTGGAATGCAAAATGCACTAAGCAGTACTAAGGAAGCTTCATCTGAGGAAGAAGCTTATGATCCTGAGAACCCTTCAATGGAAGAGGTGAATTACATGGGAGAACCCTATGGAAACACCTACAATCCTTCATGGAGAAATCATCCAAATCTCTCATGGAAGGATCAACAGAGACCTCAACAAGGTTTCAACAATAATAATGGTGGAAGAAACAGGTTTAGCAATTGCAAGCCTTTTCCATCATCTTCTCAGCAACAGACAGAGAGTTCTAAGTAGAATACCTCTGACTTAGCAACCATGGTCTCTGATCTAATCAAAACCACTCAAAGTTTCATGACTGAAACAAGGTCCTTGGTGCACTAATTTGTGACTCGCACAACTAACCAGCAAGTGCACTGGGTCGTCCAAGTAATACCTTACGTGAGTAAGGGTCGATCCCACGGAGATTATTGGTTTGAAGCAATCAATATTTATTTTATTAATCTTAGTTAGGATGTCAACAAGGTTATTTGGATTTAATTGCAAGAAGTCAAAATATTTAAAATTGTAAGTTGGAATAATAGAGAATACTAGCGTTACTTGTTGTGCAGTAATGGGGAATATGTTGGAGTTTTGGAGATGCTTTGTCCTTTGACTTCAACTCTTCCTTGAAATCCTTCAACACACGCAAGGCTCCTTCCATGGCAAGCTCTATGTAGGGTGTCACCGTTGTTAGTGGCTACTTCCCATCCTCTCAGTGAAAACGTTCTTATGCTCTGTCACAGCACGGCTAATCATCTGTCGGTTCTCAATCAGGTTGGAATAGAATCCATTGATTCTTTTGCGTCTGTCACTAACGCCCAGCCCTCAGAAGTTTGAAGCACGTCACAGTCATTCAATCCCAGAATCCTACTCGGAATACCACAGACAAGGTTTAGACCTTCCGGATTCTCATGAATGCCGCCATCGATCCAGCTTATACCACGAAGATTCTGTTGGGGAATCTAAGAGATATTCATTCAATCTGATGTAGAACGGAGGTGGTTGTCAGGCACACGTTCATGGATTGAGGAAGGTGATGAGTGTCACGGATCATCACCTTCTTCACAATTAAGCGCGAATAAACATCTTAAATAAGAACAAGCGTGTTTGAATGGAAAACAAAGGAATTGTATTAATTCATCGAGACGCTGCAGAGCTCCTCACCCCCAACAATGGAGTTTAGAGACTCATGCCGTCAAAAAGTATGTAATTCAGATCTGAAAATGTCATGAGGTACAAGATAAGTCTCTAAAAGTTGTTTAAATAGTAAACTAGTGACCTAGGTTTACAGAAAATGAATAAACTAAGATAATTGGTGCAGAAATCCACTTCTGAGGCCCACTTGGTGTGTGCTGGGGCTGAGACTAAAGCTATCCACGAGTAGAGGCCTTTCTTGGCGTTAAACTCCAGGTTATGACGTGTTTTGGGCGTTCAACTCCGGATCATGACGTTTTTCTGGCGTTTAACTCCAGACAGCAGCATGAACTTGGCGTTCAACGCCAAGTTACGTCGTCTATCTTCGCGCAAAGTATGGACTATTATATATTGCTGGAAAGCCCTGGATGTCTACTTTCCAACGCCGTTGAGAGCGCGCCAATTGGACTCCTGTAGCCTCAGAAAATCCATTTCGAGTGCAGGGAGGTCAGGATCCAACAGCATCAGCAGTCCTTTTTCAGCCTAAGTCAGATTTTTGCTCAACTCCCTCAATTTCAGCCAGAAAATACCTGAAATCACAGAAAAATACACACACTCATAGTAAAGTCTAGAAATATGATTTTTGCCTAAAAACTAATAATATTCTACTAAAAACTAATTAAAACATACTAAAATCTACATGAAATTACCCCCAAAAAGCGTATAAAATATCCGCTCATCACAACACCAAACTTAAACTGTTGCTTGTCCTCAAGCAACTAGATGAATAAAATAGGTTCTAACAGAAATTAAGAAGTAATAATATTTTAGAGTTTTAAATGAAGCTCAGATTCTTATTAGATGAGCGGGGCTTGTAGCTTTTTGTTTCTGAACAGTTTTGGCATCTCCCTGTATCTTTTGAATTTCAGAATGATTGGCATCCTTAGGAACTCAGAATTCAGATAGTATTATTGACTCTCCTAGTGTAGTGTGTTGATTCTTGAACACAGTTATTTATGAGTCTTGGCCGTGGCCCTAAGCACTTTGTCTTCCAGTATTACCACCGGATACATAAATGCCACAGACACATAACTGGGTGAACCTTTTCAGATTGTGACTCAGCTTTGCTAGAGTCCCCAGTCAGTGGTGTCCAGAGCTCTTAAGCACACTCTTTTGCTTTGGATCACGACTTTAACCACTCAGTCTCAAGCTTTTCACTTGGACCTTCATGACACAAGCACATGGTTAGGGACAGCTTGGCTTAGCCGCTTAGGCCTGAATTTTATTTCCTTGGGCCCTCCTATCCATTGATGCTCAAAGCCTTGGATCCTTTTTTTACCCTTACCTAGGGCTCATGGCTTGTTTTTTTTTTTTAACTGCTTTTTCTTGCTTCAAGAATCAATTTCATGATTTTTCAGATCATCAATAATATTTTTCGTGTTCCTCATCCTTTCAGGAGCTAATATTCATCAAATTCAAAGTACAAATTATGCACTGTTCAAGCATTCATTCAGAGAACAAAAAGTATTGCCACCACATATAATTAATTATAATTTTTATTATTGAGAACTCGAAAAATATAGATTACTTCTTTATTCTAAAAAAATCTACTACTTTATTCATGCCTGATGATGATGAGAAAAATAAATTATAGCTTAATTGGAAATAAAATCAAAATAGACATACTAATTATTACTAAATATCTCCTAAGGTGAATTTCTATAATAATACTATTACTAAGCTAAAGCAGAAAAATTAGAACTCAGCAACCTGTTGTTTTGAGGAGTAGATGTTCCTCTAATCTGTGGGGTGTTGTTCAAGGATTAATTTTTGGCGCTTCAGCTCCCTTAGATCACGCCCTTGCTCCTCTTGTTCTTTGAGTAGTTTGCAAATCATGCTACTTTGATTATTCTGTTCTTCCTTTATTTGATCCATAGCTTCTTGCAATATGGAAATAGAAGCCTCAAGATGTTCCCAATATTCGAATTGGGGCAGTTCTGGGAGGGCTTCTTGTGCTCTCCTCTTGGTTGAATCATCTTGTTGCTGTTGTCTGACCATTGATATTCCAGTAATGGGCTTTTCAATTATGATATATTCAGTTATTCCCATCTTTACTCCAGCATCTTTGCAAAGCATAGAAATTAGGCTTGGATAAGCCAATTTGGCGTCCTTAGAATTCCTGTTTGCTATTTTATATAGCTCACAGGAGATCAGCTGATGGACTTCCACTTCTTTTCCCAACATGATGCAGTGAATCATTACTGCTCTTTTAATAGTGACTTCAGAACGGTTGCTGGTGGGCAATATGGAACGCCCTACGAAATCCAGCCAACCTCTGGCTACTGGTTTCAGATCTTCCCTTTTGAGTTGAACTGGGATGCCAGTCATGCTGGTGGTCCACTTGGCCCCAGGGATGCATATGTCCTCCAGAACCTTGTCCAGCCCTTTATTGACCCTCATCATTCTCCTGTTAAAGGAGTCTAGGTCATCTTTCAGTTGGGGAAGCTTAAATATCTCCCTGATCTTGTCAGAATTGGTATGAATGATCTTTCCTCTGACTACAGTTCGATGGTCAAAGAGAGCAGCTCCAATGATTCTTTGCCTTTCTGTCTGCCATAGATTAGCATAAAATTCCTGAACCATGTTCTTCCCCACTTTCGTTTCAGGATTGGCCAGAATTTCCCAATTCCTGTTTCGAATTTGCTCTTGGATCTCCGGATATTCATCTTCTTTCAGATCAAATCTGACTTCCAGGATCACTGATCTGTGACTCATTATCTTGTAGTAATGGTCTGAATGTTCTTTAGTTAAGAACTTCCCTTGATTCCAAAGTGGCTTTGGAGTGCTTTCTTTCTTGCCTCTTGGGTTGGGTTGTTTCCCTTTAGGAGCCATGATCTTGAGTGGGTATGTTTTTGTGATCACGGATAAACACACCAAACTTAGAGCTTTGCTTGTCCTCAAGCAAAAGAGAAGAAAGAAGAGGGATAGAAGCAGAGCAAGTGTTGGATGGGGATGATGAGGAGGGCGCCGAATACAATATATAGGGAGGGGGGTGGGAAATTTTCGAAAATAAGAAGGAGATAAGATAGAAGATATGATTTATAAAAGATAGATATGATAAGAAAAAGATATAGTTTTAAAAAGAGAAAGATATAAATCATAATTTAAAAGATAAATTTGAAATATTTAATTTTGAAAAAGATTTTAAAAAGATAATTGAGTTTTGAAAATAAACTTAAAAGAGTTGGATTGGATTGGAAAACCATTTGGCTTTATGAATTAAGATATATTTAATATTTTTGAAGAAGGGATTTTAGAAATTAGGATTTTTAGAAACCAGGGTTTTTGGAAAACTAACTTTGATATGATTGATAACAATTTGGAATATGTTGATGCAAGAAATCATGAATTGAAACATAAAAATTTTGAAAAATTAGGATTAAAAACGAATTTGTTACCTCCTCCCACCATCCTGGCGTTAAACGCCCACATGGTGCATGTTTTGGGCGTTTAACGCCCACATGTTGCTTCTCCTGGGCGTTCAACGCCCATCTGGTGCTTCTTTCTGGCGTTGAACGCCAGGAAGTCCTTTGTCACTGGGCGTTTTTCTGAACGCCCAGGATGCTAGCAGACTGGCGTTAAACGCCCAGAAGGTGCATCTTTCTGGCGTTTAACGCCCAGAAGATGCTCATTTCTGGCGTTTAACGCCCAGAAGGCTACCCTTACTGGCGTTAAACGCCCAGTGGGTGCTTCTTTTGGGCGTTTAACGCCCAAAGTATTTCTTACTGGCTTTTTCGTGCCAGTGAGCTTCCAAATTTCCCTGTAACTCTGTGACTTCAACCAATTGCTATTTCACCTTTGAAGATACTTGGACTCAAACCTGTAAAGAAAAGGAAATTTATTTAATTAGTAAATAAAGTTTGTAAATGGCTGGGTTGCCTCCCAGCAAGCGCTTCTTTAATGTCATTAGCTGGACTATCACTGATCTTCAATTAAGTCTCAGTCTTGAGCATTCTTGCTCGAAATTACCTTCAAGATAGTGTTTAACTCTTTGTCCATTAACAATGAACTTTTTGTTAGAGTCACTATCCTGAAGTTCTATGTATCCATATGGTGATACGCTTGTGATTACATATGGACCTCTCCACCGGGATTTTAATTTCCCAGGGAATAATTTGAGCCTTTAATTAAATAACAGAACTTTCTGCCCTGGCTCAAAGACTCTGGATGACAATTTCTTATCATGCCATCTTTTTGCTTTCTCCTTGTAAATTTTTGCATTCTCGAAAGCATTCAGTCTAAATTCCTCTAGCTCATTTAACTGGAGCAATCATCTTTCTCCAGCTAACTTGGCATCAAGGTTCAGGAATCTGGTTGCACAGTAGGCCTTGTGTTCCAGTTCCACTGGCAAGTGACACGCCTTTCCATACACAAGCTGGTATGGAGAGGTCCCTATGGGGTTCTTGAATGCTGTTCTGTATGCCCACAGAGCATCATCCAAGCTTCTTGCCCAATCCTTTCTACGGTTAATTACAGTCCGTTCCAGGATTCTTTTAAGTTCTCTATTTGAGACTTCAGCTTGCCCATTAGTTTGTGGGTGATATGGAGTAGCCACCCTGTGGTTGACTCCATAACGTACCAGAGTAGAGTAAAGCTGTTTATTACAGAAATGAGTGCCCCCATCACTGATTAACACTCTAGGGATACCAAATCTGCTGAAGATATGTTTCTAGAGGAATTTTAACACTGTTTTAGTGTCATTAGTGGGTGTTGCAATAGCCTCCACCCATTTGGATACATAATCCACTGCCACCAGAATATAAGTGTTTGAATATGATGGTGGGAAAGGACCCATGAAGTCGATACCCCATACATCAAACAACTCAATCTCCAAGATTCCTTGTTGAGGCATGGCATAACTGTGAGGTAAGTTGCCTGATCTTTGGCAACTGTCACAATTAAGCACAAACGCTCGGGAATCTTTATAGAGAGTAGGCCAGTAGAAGCCACTTTGGAGGACTCTTGTGGCTGTTCGTTCACTTCCAAAATGTCCTCCATACTGTGATCCATGGCAATGCCAAAGGATCTTCTGTGCTTCTTCTTTGGGCACACATCTACGGATTACTCCGTCTGCACATCTCTTAAAGAGATATGGTTCATCCCAAAGATAGTACTTTGCATCTATGATTAATTTCTTTGATTGCACCCTACTGTACTCTTTGGGTATGAATCTCACTGCCTTGTAGTTTGCAATGTCTGCAAACCATGGCACTTCCTGGATGGCAAACAGTTGCTCATCCGAAAAGGTTTCAGAGATCTCAGTGAGAGGGGGGACGCCCCTTCCACTGGTTCTATTCGGGACAGGTGATCTGCCACTTGATTCTCTGTCCCTTTTCTGTCTCTTATTTCTATATCAAACTCTTGCAGAAGCAACACCCATCTGATGAGTCTTGGTTTTGAATCCTGCTTTGTGAGTAGATATTTAAGAGCAGCATGATCAGTGTACACAATCACTTTTGATCCTACTAAATAGGATCTGAATTTGTCAATGGCGTAAACCACTGCTAGTAGCTCTTTTTCTGTGGTTGTGTAATTCTTCTGTGCATCATTCAAAACACGGCTGGCATAGTAAATGACGTGCAGAAGCTTGTCATGCCTTTGTCCCAATACTGCACCAATTGCATGGTCACTGGCATCACACATCAATTCAAATGGTAATGTCCAGTCTGGTGCAGAGATGATTGGTGCAGTAACCAATTTAGCTTTCAGAGTCTCAAATGCCTGCAGACACTCTTTATCAAAGATAAATGGCGTGTCAGCAGCTAGCAGGTTGCTCAGAGGTTTGGCGATTTTTGAAAAATCCTTTATGAACCTCCTATAGAATCCTGCATGCCCCAGAAAGCTTCTGATTGCCTTAACATTAGCAGGTGGTGGTAATTTTTCAATTACTTCTACCTTAGCTTGATCCACCTCTATTCCCTTGTTCGAAATTTTGTGCCCAAGGACAATTCCTTCAGTCACCATAAAGTGACATTTTTCCCAGTTTAAAACCAGGTTAGTCTCTTGGCATCTTTTCAGAACAAGTGCTAAATGGTTAAGGCAGGAGCTAAATGAGTCTCCAAATACTGAAAAGTCATCCATGAAGACTTCCAGGAACTTTTCCACCATATCAGAGAAAATTGAGAGCATGCACCTCTGAAAGGTTGCAGGTGCATTGCACAGGCCAAATGGCATCCTTCTGTATGCAAATACTCCAGATGGGCATGTGAATGCCGTTTTCTCCTGATCTTGGGGATCTACTGCAATTTGATTATAACCTGAATATCCATCCAGGAAGCAGTAGTATTCATGACCTGCTAGTCTTTCTAGCATCTGGTCTATGAATGGTAGAGGAAAATGATCCTTTCTGGTGGCTGTATTGAGCCTTCTATAATCAATACACATACGCCACCCTGTAACTGTTCTTGTAGGAACCAGTTCATTTTTTTCATTATGAATCACTGTCATGCCACCCTTCTTAGGGACAACTTGGACAGGGCTCACCCAGGGGCTGTCAGAAATAGGATAAATAATCCCAGCCTCTAGTAATTTAGTGACCTCTTTCTGCACCACTTCTTTCATAGCTGGATTCAGCCGCCTTTGTGGTTGAACCACTGGCTTGGCGTCATCCTCCAGCAAGATTTTGTGCATGCATCTGGCTGGGCTAATGCCTTTAAGATCACTAATGGACCACCCAAGAGCTGTCTTGTGTGTCCTTAGCACTTGAATTAGTGCTTCCTCTTCCTGTGGCTCTAAGGTAGAGCTTATAATTACAGGAAAGGTGTCACCTTCTCCCAGAAATGCATATTTCAGGGATGGTGGTAATGGTTTGAGTTCGGGTTTTGGAGGTTTTTCCTCTTCTTGAGGGATTTTCAGAGGTTTTATTATCTTCTCTGATTCCTCCAAATCAGGCTGAACATCTTTAAAGATGTCCTCTAGCTCTGATTCGAGACTCTCAGCCATATTGACCTCTCTTACTAGAGAGTCAATAATATCAACACTCATGCAGTCATTTGGGGTGTCTGGATGTTGCATGGCTTTGACAACATTCAACTTGAACTCCTCCTCATTGACTCTCAAGGTCACTTCCCCTTTTTGGACGTCAATGAGGGTTCGGCCAGTTGCTAGGAAAGGTCTTCCTAGAATGAGAGTTGCACTCTTGTGCTCCTCCATTTCCAGCACCACAAAGTCAGTAGGAAAGGCAAATGGCCCAACCTTGACTATCATGTCTTCAATCACTCCTGATGGGTATTTAATGGAGCCATCAGCAAGTTGAAGACATATCCTGGTTGGTTTGATTTCTTCAGCTAAACCAAGCTTTCTGATAGTAGATGCAGGTATTAGGTTGATACTTGCCCCAAGATCACATAAAGCTTGCTTGGCACAAGTACCCTCTAATGTGCATGGTATCATAAAGCTCCCAGGATCTTTAAGCTTCTCAGGTAAGCTTTTCAGAATGACTGCACTGCATTCTTCAGTGAGGTAAACGTTTTCAGTTTCCCTCCAATCCTTCTTATGACTTAAGATTTCTTTCATGAACTTAGCATAAGAGGGTATTTGCTCAAGTGCTTCTGCAAACGGAATCTTTATTTCAAGAGTTCTGAGATAGTCTGCAAAGCGAGCAAATTGCTTATCCTGTTCCGCTTGGCGGAGTTTTTGAGGATAAGGCATTTTGGCTTTGTATTCCTCAACCTTAGTTGCTGCTGGTTTATTACCTACAGAAGTGGGTTGGGAAGCCTTTTTAGAAGGGTTGTTATCAGCACTTGTATGTGACTGATCACCCACTGGCATTTGAATGCCAGGGGTGGAAGCTGGAGTGGCGTTAGATGCCACCTCCTTATTTGTTACTGGCGTTTGAACGCCAGAACCATGTTCCCTTTGGGCGTTCAACGCCAGATTCATGCTTGTTTCTGGCGTTGAACGCCAGGAATGAGCATGGTCTGGGCGTTCAGCGCCAGCATCATTCCTCTCTGGGCTCTGATTGTCCTCAGAGGGATTTTGAGTAGACATCTGTTCATTTCTTGGCTTCCTGCTGCTTTGAAGTGAGGTATTTAATGTTTTCCCACTTCTTAATTGAACTGCTTGGCATTCTTCTGCTATTTGTTTTGACAGTTGCTTTTCTGTCTGCTTTAATTGCACTTCCATATTTCTGTTGGCCATTCTTGTTTCCTGTAATATTTCCTTGAATTCGGCTAGCTGCTGAGTTAGAAAGTCTAATTGCTGATTGAATTCATTAGCCTGATCTACAGGACTGAGTTCAGCAGTTACTGTTTTAGCTTCTTCTTTCATGGAAGATTCACTGCTTAGGTACAGATGCTGATTTCTGGCGACTGTATCAATAAGCTCTTGAGCTTCTTCAATTGTTTTTCTCATATGTATAGATCCACCAGCTGAGTGGTCTAGAGAAATCTGAGCTTTTTCTGTAAGCCCATAATAGAAGATGTCTAATTGCACCCATTCTGAAAACATTTCAGAGGGGCATTTTCTTAGCATCTCTCTGTATCTCTCCCAGGCATCATAAAGGGATTCATTATCTCCTTGTTTGAAGCCTTGGATGCTTAGCCTTAGCTGTGTCATCCGTTTTGGAGGGAAATAGTGATTCAGGAATTTTTCTGACAGCTGTTTCCATGTTTTTATGCTGTTCTTAGGCTGGTTATTTAACCACCTCTTAGCTTGATCTTTTACAGCAAATGGAAACAGTAATAATCTGTAGACATCCTGATCTACTTCCTTATCATGTACTGTATCAGCAATTTGCAGAAATTGTTCCAGAAACTCTGTAGGTTCTTCATGTGGAAGACCAGAATACTGGCAGTTTTGCTGCACCATGATAATGAGCTGAGGATTTAGCTCAAAGCTACTAACTCCAATGGAGGGTATACAAATACTACTCCCATATGAAGCAGTAGTGGGGTTAGCATATGACTCCAGAGTCCTCTTGGACTGTTCATTCCCCCTTAATTCCATAATGGAATAAAAGAGATGGTGTGTATGTTGCTATTGTCTAAAAAAAAAAAATAAATTTGTATAAAATAAAATAAAAACGAAACAAAAGCAATTGAAAAATAATTTGAAACTGAAATCTGAATTTTAAAAAAAATTTCGAAAAAAAATAGTTCAAAATTAATTGGAAAATAGAAAATTTTTTTGAATATTGAATTTTATGATGAAAGAGAAAAACACACAAAAGACACAAGACTTAAAATTTTTAGATCTAGTGCTCCTTGTTTTCGAAAATTTTTGGAGGGAAAACACCAAGGAACACCAAACTTAAAAATTTTAAGATCAAGACACAAGAAAGACTCAAGAACACCTTGAAGATTCACAAGAACACCAAGAACAAAAGAAAGAACACCAAACTTAAAATTTTTAGAAAACCAAGACAAATTTTCGAAAATTATATCAAAATTAACAAGAAAACACCAAACTTAAAGTTTGGCACAGATTAAATCAAGAAAAATTATTTTTGAAAAAGATTTTCAAAAGAACTGGTGCCCAATTGCCAAGAACATAAGCCAACGCTATAACCAACTGAGTTAAAAATGTAATGTATTTTAAAGATGTATTATTTTTGTGGGTAAAAGTATAATTTTTGAAAGTTAATGTTTTGAAAAAGCACAAGAAAAACAAGAAAAGACACAAAACAAGAAAAACTCAAGATCAAACAAGAAAAATAACCAAGAACAACTTGAAGATCAATGAAGAACAAAGAACACAAGTTCGAAAATTTAAAGAAAAATATCAAATATGCAATTAACACCAAACTTAGAATAAGACACTAAACTCACGAAAAATTAACAATTAATTAAAAAAAAAAAATTTTTTTGAAAAGAAATTTTTGAAAATAAACTATCCTATCAGAATTTGATGACTCTAAAACAACAAAAAGGAACTATTCCTAATCTAAGAAATAAAATAAGCCTTCAATTGTTCAAACTCAATAATCCCCGGCAACGGCGCCAAAAACTTGGTGCACGAATTTGTGATTCGCACAACTAACCAGCAAGTGCACTGGGTCGTCCAAGTAATACCTTACGTGAGTAAGGGTCGATCCCACGGAGATTATTGGTTTGAAGCAATCAATATTTATTTTATTAATCTTAGTTAGGATGTCAACAAGGTTATTTGGATTTAATTGCAAGAAGTCAAAATATTTAAAATTGTAAGTTGGAATAATAGAGAATACTAGCGTTACTTGTTGTGCAGTAATGGGGAATATGTTGGAGTTTTGGAGATGCTTTGTCCTTTGACTTCAACTCTTCCTTGAAATCCTTCAACACACGCAAGGCTCCTTCCATGGCAAGCTCTATGTAGGGTGTCACCGTTGTCAGTGGCTACTTCCCATCCTCTCAGTGAAAACGTTCCTATGCTCTGTCACAGCACGGCTAATCATCTGTCGGTTCTCAATCAGGTTGGAATAGAATCCATTGATTCTTTTGCGTCTGTCACTAACGCCCAGCCCTCAGGAGTTTGAAGCACGTCATAGTCATTCAATCCCAGAATCCTACTCGGAATACCACAGACAAGGTTTAGACCTTCCGGATTCTCATGAATGCCGCCATCGATCCAGCTTATACCACGAAGATTCTGTTGGGGAATCTAAGAGATATTCATTCAATCTGATGTAGAACGGAGGTGGTTGTCAGGCACACGTTCATGGATTGAGGAAGGTGATGAGTGTCACGGATCATCACCTTCTTCACAATTAAGCGCGAATAAACATCTTAGATAAGAACAAGCGTGTTTGAATGGAAAACAAAGGAATTGTATTAATTCATCGAGACGCTGCAGAGCTCCTCACCCCCAACAATGGAGTTTAGAGACTCATGCCGTCAAAAAGTATGTAATTCAGATCTGAAAATGTCATGAGGTACAAGATAAGTCTCTAAAAGTTGTTTAAATAGTAAACTAGTGACCTAGGTTTACAGAAAATGAATAAACTAAGATAATTGGTGCAGAAATCCACTTCTGGGGCCCACTTGGTGTGTGCTGGGGCTGAGACTAAAGCTATCCACGAGTAGAGGCCTTTCTTGGCATTAAACTCCAGGTTATGACGTGTTTTGGGCGTTCAACTCCGGATCATGACGTTTTTCTGGCGTTTAACTCCAGACAGCAGCATGAACTTGGCGTTCAACGCCAAGTTACGTCGTCTATCTTCGCGCAAAGTATGGACTATTATATATTGCTGGAAAGCCCTGGATGTCTACTTTCCAATGCCGTTGAGAGCGCGCCAATTGGACTCCTGTAGCTCCCGAAAATCCATTTCGAGTGCAGGGAGGTCAGGATCCAACAGCATCAGCAGTCCTTTTTCAGCCTAAGTCAGATTTTTGCTCAACTCCCTCAATTTCAGCCAGAAAATACCTGAAATCACAGAAAAATACACACACTCATAGTAAAGTCCAGAAATATGATTTTTGCCTAAAAACTAATAATATTCTACTAAAAACTAATTAAAACATACTAAAATCTACATGAAATTACCCCCAAAAAGCGTATAAAATATCCGCTCATCAGTCCTCCATTAGAAACTTGGAGGCACAAGTGGGTCAGCTGAGCAAGAAAATTACTGAACTCCCTCCTAGTACTCTTCCAAGCAATACAGAAGAAAATCCAAAAGGAGAGTGCAAGGCCATTAACATGGCCGGATTTTGGGAGGAAGGAGAGGCAGTGAACGCCACTGAGGAAGGCCTCACTGAACGTCCACTGGCCTCCAATGAGTTCCCCAATAAGGAACCATGGGAATCTGAGGCTCAAAATGAGACCATAGAGATTCCATTGGACTTACTTCTGCCATTCATGAGCTCTGATGAGTATTCCTCCTCTGAAAAGGATGAGTATATCACTGAAGAGCAAGTTGCTAAATACCTTGGAGCAATCATGAAGCTAAATGACAAGTTATTTGGAAATGAGACTTGGGAGGATGAACCCCCTTTGCTCACCAAAGAACTGGATGACTTGTCTAGGCAGAAATTACCTCAAAAGAGACAGGATCCTGGGAAGTTTTCAATACCTTGTACCATAGGCACCATGACCTTCAAGAAGGCCTTGTGTGACTTAGGGTCAAGTGTGAACCTCATGCCTCTCTCTGTAATGGAGAAGCTAGGGATCTCTGAGGTGCAAGCTGCAAAAATCTCACTAGAGATGGCAGACAATTCAAGAAAACAAGCTTATGGACTTGTAGAAGATGTTATGGTAAAAGTTGAAGACCATTACATCCCTACTGATTTCATAGTCCTAGAGACTGGGAAGTGCATGGATGAATCCATCATCCTTGGCAGACCCTTCCTAGCCACAGCAAAGGCTGTGATTGATGTTGATAGAGGAGAGTTGATCATTCAAGTGAATGAAGAATCCTTGGTGTTCAAGGCTCAAGGATATCCCTCTGTCATCATGGAGAGGAAGCATGAAGAGCTCCTCTCAAAACAGAGCCAAACAGAGCCCCCACAGTCAAACTCTAAGTTTGGTGTTGGGAGGCCACAACCAACTTCTAAGTTTGGTGTTGAACCCCAACATTCAAACTCTAAGTTTGGTGTTGGGAGGTTCCAACATTGCTCTAAGTATCTGTGAGGCTCCATGTGAGTCCTCTGTCAAGCTACTGACATTAAAGAAGCGCTTGTTGGGAGGCAACCCAATGTTATATTTTATCTATTTTCTTTTGTTATTTTATCTTTTTTGTAGGTTGATGATCATGAGAAGTCACAAAATCAATGAAAAAAGTAAAAACAGAATGAAAAACAGGAAGGAAAATAGCACACCCTGGAGGAGAGCGTGCTGGCGTTTAAACGCCAGTGAGGCTAGCTGTTGGGCGTTTAACGCCCAGTCTGGCACCATTCTGGGCGTTTAACACTAGAAAGGGGCACCAGACTGGCGTTAAACGCCAGAAAAGGGCAAGAAGCTGGCGTTAAACGCCAGAAATGGGCACCAGCCCGGTGTTTAACGCCAGAATTGGCTAAAAACGCAATTTTGCATGCCATTTGTTGCAGGGATGACTTTTCCTTGACACCTCAGGATCTGTGGACCCCACAGGATCCCCACCTACCCTACCACTCTCTCTCTCTTCTTTACCCATTCACCAATCACCCCAACACCTCTTCCCCAAAAACTCTTCACCTATCAAATCCCATCTTTCTCTTCACCACTCACATCCATCCTTCATAAAACCCCACCTACCTCACCATTCAAGGGAAGGCAAAAGCTTCCACCTCCGAGTCATGGGAGATGGAGAGATTCATCTCAAGGGTGCATCAAGACCACTTCTATGAAGTTATGGCCTTGAAGAAGGTGATCCCCGAGGTCCCTTTTTCACTCAAAAAGAGTGAATATCCGGAGATCCGACATGAGATCCGAAGGAGAGGTTGGGAAGTTCTTACCAACCCCATTCAACAAGTCGGAATCTTAATGGTTCAAGAGTTCTATGCCAATGCATGGATCACCAAGAACCATGATCAAAGTGTGAACCCGGACCCAAAGAATTGGCTTACTATGATTCGGGGGAAATACTTGGATTTTAGTCCGGAAAATGTAAGGTTGGCATTCAACTTTCCTATGATGCAAGGAGATGAACATCCTTACACTAGAAGGGTCAACTTTGATCAAAGGTTGGACCAAGTCCTCACAGTCATTTGTGAAGAGGGCACCCAATGGAAGAGAGATTCAAGAGGAAAGCCGGTTCAATTGAGAAGGCATGACCTCAAGCCCGTGGCTAGGGGATGGTTGGAGTTTATCCAACGCTCAATCATTCCCACTAGCAACCGGTCTGAAGTTACCATAGACCGGGCCATCATGATTCATAGCATCATGATTGGAGAAGAAATAGAAGTTCATGAGGTCATAGCCCAAGAACTCTATAAGGTGGCGGACAAGTCCTCTACCTTGGCAAGGTTAGCCTTTCCTCATCTCATTTGTCACCTCTGTTATTCGGTTGGAGTTGACATAGAGGGAGACATCCCCATTGATGAGGACAAGCCCATCACTAAGAAGAGGATGGAGCACACAAGAGACCCCACTCATCATGAGATCCCTGAGATTCCACAAGGGATGCACTTTCCTCCACAAAACTATTGGGAGCAACTAAACACCTTCCTAGGAGAATTGAGTTCCAACATGGGACAACTAAGGGTGGAGCACCAAGAACATTCCATCCTCCTCCATGAAATTAGAGAAGGTCAAAGAATCATGAGAGAGGAGCAACAAAGACAAGGAAGAGACATTGAGGAGCTCAAGCACTCCATAGGATCTTCAAGAAGAAGAACAAGCCGCCATCACTATGGTGGACCCGTTCTTTAATTTCCTTGTTCTTTATTTCTCTGTTTTTCGAATTTTAGTGCTTATGTTTATCTATGTTTGTGTCTTGTGATCATTAGTATCTTAGTGTCTATGCCTTAGAGTTATGAATGTCCTATGAATCCATCACCTTTCTTGAATGAAAAATGTTCTTAATTGAAAAAGAGAAGAATTGCATGAATTTTGAATTTTATAACAGTTTAATTATTTTGATGTGGTGGCAATACTTTTGTTTTCTGAATGTATGCTTAAACAGTGCATATGTCTTTTGAATTTGTGATTCATGAATGTTGGCTCTTGAAAGAATGATGAAAAAGGAGAAATGTTACTGAGGATCTGAAAAATCATTAAAATGATTCTTGAAGCAAGAAAAAGTAATGATTCAAAAAAAAAAAGAGAAAAACGAAAAAAAAGAGAGAAAAAAAAGAGAAGAAAATAATAAAGTTGTGATCCATGGCAAAAAGAGTGTGCTTAAGAACCCTGGACACCTCTAGTTGGGGACTCTAGCAAAGCTGAGTCACAATCTGAAAAGGTTCACCCAATTATGTGTCTGTGGCATGTATGTATCCGGTGGTAATACTAGAAGACAGAGTGCTTTGGGCCACGGCCAAGACTCAATAAGTAGCTATGTTCAAGAATCATCATACTTAACTAGGAGAATCAATGACACTATCTGGATTCTGAGTTCCTAAAGAAGCCAATCATTCTGAATTTCAAAGGATAGAGTGAGATGCCAAAACTGTTCAGAGGCAAAAAGCTAAAAGCCCCGCTCATCTGATTAATACTGATCTTCATAGATGTTTTGAAATTCATTGCATATTCTCTTCTTTTTATCTTATTTGATTTTCAGTTGCTTGAGGACAAGCAACAATTTAAGTTTGGTGTTGTGATGAGCGGATAATTTATACGCTTTTTGGCATTGTTTTTAGTATGTTTTTAGTATGATCTAGTTAGTTTTTAGTATATTTTTATTAGTTTTTAGTTAAAATTCACTTTTATGGACTTTACTATGAGTTTGTGTGTTTTTCTGTGATTTCAGGTATTTTCTGGCTGAAATTGAGGGACCTGAGCAAAAATCTAATCCAGAGACTAAAAAGGACTGCAGATGCTGTTGGATTCTGACCTCCCTGCACTCGAAGTGGATTTTCTGGAGCTACAGAAGCCCAATTGGCGCGCTCTCAACGGCGTTGGAAAGTAGACATCCTGGGCTTTTCAGCAATATATGATAGTCCACACTTTGCCCAAGATTTGATGGCCCAAACCGGCATTCAAAGTCACCCTCAGAATTTCCAGCGTTAAACGCCGGAACTGGCACAAGAATGGGAGTTAAACGCCCAAACTGGCACCAAAGATGGCGTTTAACTCCAAGAAGAGTCTCTACACAAAAATGCTTCATTTCTCAGCCCAAGCACACACCAAGTGGGCCCGGAAGTGGATTTTTATGTCATTTACTCATCTCTGTAAACCTTAGGCTACTAGTTCTCTATAAGTAGGACCTTTTACTATTGTATTTTCATCTTTTGATCATGTTTTTATGATTGAACCCTCTTTGGGAGGCTGGCCATTCGGCCATGCCTAGACCTTGTTCTTATGTATTTTCAACGGTGGAGTTTCTACACACCATAGATTAAGGTGTGGAGCTCTGCTGTACCTCGAGTATTAATGCAATTACTATTGTCCTTCTATTCAATTCCGCTTGTTCTTGTTCTAAGATATCACTTGTTCTTCAACTTGATGAATGTGATGATCCGTGACACTCATCATCATTCTCACCTATGAACGTGTGACTGACAACCACCTCCGTTCTACCTTCGATTGGGTGAATATCTCTTGGATTCCTGATACACGATGCATGGTTGATCGCCTGACAACCGAGTGCTCGCCTGACAACCGAGCCAGCCATTCCGTGAGATCAGAGACTTCGTGGTATAGGCTAGAACTGATGGCGGCATTCAAGAGAATCCAGAAGGTCTAACCTTGTCTGTGGTATTCTGAGTAGGATTCAATGATTGAATGACTGTGACGTGCTTCAAACTCCTGAAGGCGGGGCGTTAGTGACAGACGCAAAAGAATCACTGGATTCTATTCCGGCCTGATCGAGAACCGACAGATGGATAGCCGTGCTGTGACAGGGTGCGTTGAACATTTCCACTGAGAGGATGGGAGGTAGCCACTGACAACGGTGAAACCCTTGCTTAAGCTTGCCATGGAAAGGAGTAAGAAGGATTGGATGAAGACAGTAGGAAAGCAGAGAGACGGAAGGGATACAGCATCTTCATGCACTTATCTGAAATTCCCACCAATGAATTACATAAGTATCTCTATCTTTATCTTTATGTTTTATTCGTATATCACCATTACCATTTGAGTTTGCCTGACTAAGATTTACAAGATGACCATAGCTTGCTTCATACCAACAATCTCCGTGGGATCGACCCTTACTCGCGTAAGGTTTATTACTTGGACGACCCAGTGCACTTGCTGGTTAGTTGTGCGAAGTTGTGTTTATGCCATGGTATTGAACACCACGTTTTTCGGGTTCATTACCGGGGATTATGAGAGTTGTGAAAAGTATTGTTCACAATTTCGCGCACCAAGGCTGGGCGTTAGTGACAGACGCAAAAAAATCACTGGATTCTATTCCAACCTGATTGAGAACCGACAGATGAATAGCCGTACCGTGACAGGGTGCGTTGAACATTTTCACTGAGAGGATGGGAGGTAGCCACTGACAACGGTGAAACCTTTGCATACAGCTTGCCATGGAAAGGAGTAAGAAAGATTGGATGAAGACAGTAGGAAAGCAGAGAGACGGAAGGGACCAAGCATCTTCATACGCTTATCTGAAATTCCCTCAATGAATTACATAAGTATCTCTATCTTTATCTTTATGTTTTATTCGTATATCACCCATACCCATTTGAGTTTGCCTGACTAAGATTTACAAGGTGACCATAGCTTGCTTCATACCAACAATCTCTGTGGGATCGACCCTTACTCGCGTAAGGTTTATTACTTGGACGACCCAGTACACTTGCTGGTTAGTTGTGCGAAGTTGTGTTTATGCCATGGTATTGAACACCAAGTTTTTGGATTCATTACCGGGGATTATTTAAGTTGTGAAAAGTATTGATCACAATTTCGTCCACCAGCTATCCCAAGAATTCTTTGAAGTTTCGAAAGGCTTGTTCACATTCCGTTGTCCACTCGAAGCTCTTCCCCTTCCTTAAGGTAGCATAGAAGGGGAGGGATCTTATTGCTGACCCTGCTAGGAATCTGGACAAGACTGCGAATCTCCCATTGAGTTGTTGTACCTCTTTGATGCAGGTTGGGCTTTTCATGTTGAGTATGGCCTGGCATTTATCTGGATTTGCCTCGATTCCTCTTTGTGTGAGCATAAAGCCCAAAAATTTACCTGCTTCTACTGCGAAGGTGCATTTAGCCGGGTTGAGTCGCATGTCGTGCTTCCGTATGTTGTTGAACACTTGAACCAAGTCGGTTAGTAATGTTTCTTCACTTTGTGTCTTTATCAACATGTCATCCACATAGACCTCCATGATTTTTCTGATGTGGTCTGAGAAGACTTTATTCATTAGCCTTTGATAAGTGGCTCCCGCGTTCTTAAGGCCGAAAGGCATCACGATGTAGCAATAATTTGCTTTTGGTGTGAGAAACGAGGTTTTTTCCTGATTCGGTGGATACATTGGGATCTGGTTGTACCTTGAGTATGCGTCCATGAACGAGAGATACTTATATCCCGATGAGGCATCTACTAGAGCGTCGATGCTTGGGAGTGGATAAGGGTCTTTTGGGCAGGCTTTGTTGAGGTCGGTGTAGTCGGTGCACATTCGCCACTTCCCGTTTGACTTTCGCACCAAGACGACATTTTCTAGCCATAGTGGGTATTTAACTTCTCTTATGAAGCCTGCCTCTAGTAGTGCTTGTACTTGTTCTTCTACAGCCTGAGATCGTTCTGGCCCGAGTTTTCTTCATCTTTATTGTACCGGCCAAGATCCCGGGTAGACTGCCAACTTGTGGCTCATTAGTTCGGGATCTATGCCTGGCATGTCGGCAGCTTTCCATGCGAAGAGATCAACATTATCTCGTAGGAACCGTATTAGTGACTCCTTTGCGTCTCCATTCAGGATCGTGCCAATATTAGTTGTTTTATCCGAGGTATCTCTGATCTGGACTCTTTCTATTTCTCCTTCGGGCCGTGGGCGGAGTTCTTCTCGTCTCTGAACTCCGCCAAGTTTGATTGTGTGGAACTCTCCTCCTTCGCCTCGGAGGCTTAGACTTTCGTTATAACAACGCCGCGCCATCTTTTGATCTGCTTTTATTGTAGGTATCCCTTCTGCAGTTGGGAATTTCATACATAGATGTGGAGTTGAAACTATTGCGCCGAGTTGATTTAACGTTGTCCGACCTATTAAGGCATTGTAGGCTGAGCTTACGTCGACCACGATATAGTCTATCTTAAGTGTTCTGGATTGGTTCCCCTTTCCGAAGGTTGTATGTAACGATACGTATCCAAGTGGCTGTGCTGGGGTATCCCCAAGTCCGAACAGGCTGTTCGGGTATGCTCTTAGTTCTTTTTCTTCTAAGCCGAGCTTGTCGAAGGCAGATTTGAATAAGATGTCGGCAAAGCTTCCTTGGTCAATTAATGTACGGTGGAGGTTGGCGTTTGCCAATATGATTGTGATGACCATGGGGTCGTCGTGTCCTGAGATGATTCCGGATGCATCCTCTTTGGTAAACGTGATTGCTGGGATGTTTGGCGCCTCCTTCTTTCCTTCGACATGGTATACTTCTTTGAGGTGTCGCTTGCGGGATGATTTGGAGATTCCTCCTTTAGCAAATCCGCCGTGTATCACGTGGACGTGTCTCTCCGGTGTGTGGGGTGATTGTTCAGATCGTCCGACATCTTCATCCCTTCTTCTTTTTCTTGGTTCTTCATCCTGATTGGCCAAGAATCGATCTAGTTTTCCTTCCCTTAATAATTTCTCTATGACGTTTTTCAAGTCAAAGCATTCGTTGGTGGAATGTCCTTGGACTCGATGATACTCACAGTATTCGTTCCGATTTCCTCCTCCCCTTTTGCCTTTGAGTGGTCGAGCTGGGGGGTATTTTTTCCGTATGGCAGACTTCTTTGTAAACATCTACCAAGGATACCCTAAGAGGGGTGTAGTTATGATATTTTTTGATTTTCTCCCCGGAGCGATCTTCCTTTTTCTTGGATTCTTTATCTTTATCTCGGTAGGCCGAACCGAACCTCGAGGCTTCCCCAAGTCGAGAATTCTCCTCTATGTTGATGTTCTTCTGTGCCCGTTCTTGTACTTCATCTAGGGATGCTGGGTACTTCTTTGATATAGATTGGCTAAATGGTCCTTCTCGTAGGCCATTTATGAGGCCCATGATGGCAGCTTCTGTTGGTAGACTTTGTATGTCCATGCATGTTTTGTTGAATCTTTCCATGTAGTTGCGAAGACTCTCCTGATCTCCTTGCTTGATTCCTAGTAGGTTGGGTGCGTGTTTGGCTTTGTCCTTTTGTATGGAAAATTTGGCCAGGAACTTTTTGGCTAGGTCGTCGAAACTCGAGATGGATCTTGGAGGTAGGTTGTCGAACCATCTAATGGCTGTCTTGGTAAGAGTTGTTGGAAAGGCTTTGCAGTGAACTGCATCTGAGGCATCAGTGAGGTACATCCTACTTTTGAAGTTGCTGAGATGGTGGTTGGGGTCCGAGGTGCCGTCCTACAGAGTCATATCCAGAAGTTTAAAATCTTTTGGGATTTTGGTCTTCATAATTTCCCTGGTGAATGGATCTTGATCTTTGTGAAAGCTATCCTCTGGGATGGATCGAGTAGCTTTAGTTTTGAGATCAGCTTCGAGTTTCATAAGCTTATCTTCTAATTCTCGATGCCGCCTTATCTCCCGATGTAGATCCTCTTCTTTTTCGCGTTGATGTTGGGCTTCTTTCTCAAGTTGCTTTAATCGATTTTGAAGCGCTTCTATCACCCCCGGATTTGATGAATTTTTGTCTCCATTGGGTTCCGGAATATCTTTAAGCATAGCATCCATGTTCTTGTGTGGCGTTCTATCTTCCAAACCTGAGTCGTGGTCGTTGTCATGGTTGTCCGCCATGGTGTTGGGATGATTTCTAGGTCCCCGGCAACGGTGCCAATGTTCTGAGGGTTACCTGAAACTGTGGGTCGATCTCGGTCGAGATCTTTTATGTTGGCCAGAATTGATGTGTCCGGCAGGTGTATAGCGGCCGGAGCTGGTGTGTTCGACTTGTGGAACTGAAAGTGCTGCTGATCCTTCGTCCCCGGAGGATGGGGGGTACCTGCAAGGGACTCCGATGCTTAAGTTAGCAAGGGTATTAAGCAGGTATTGAGTAGAATCAGAGTATGAGTTATACCTGGGTGCTCCAGAGTATTTATAATGGTGAGATGTGGCCTCCTGTGGATAAGATAAGTTAGTTATCTTATCTTATCTTTATCTTATCTTCCAATGAGGTCATCTTATCTTTCAAGGGAACCACCCTTCTCTAGTAGGCTTAGGCTGCCTTAGGATCTGGGGCGTGTTCCTCTATTTGGGCCCTTTGTTTGGGCTTTCTCGTGATTTGGCCGAGCTCTTTTAGAAGAGGTCGAATTGTCCTGACCTGAAGAGGTCGGTTGCTTTGTCTGTAGAACATCTCGGGTCGGACAACTCGACCCAGGATATGAACATCCCTATTTCATAAATTTAAACTTTGTGCGCATGCACACGAGAGGTGTTCCGATGACCTTGGCGACCTTTTTCATGGTTCATCCTCTGAGTTTTCGAGGTTCAACTAATCCCACGGAAGCAGATAACTGGTTCCAAGCTATGGAACGCGCATTGCAAGCGCAGCATATCCCATATAACCAATACGTAGAGTTTGCTGCTTACCAACTTCGGGAAGAGGCCCAGCATTGGTGGCAGGCAGAATGCCACTTGCTACAGCTCCAGAATGCAGATGTTCCTTGGAATGTGTTCCAAACGGCCTTCTACAAGAAGTATTTTCCTGAGTCTGCAAGGGAAGCAAAGGAAATGGAACTTCTGCAGCTGAAGCAAGGTTCCTTGCCTGTGGCAGATTATACGAGCAAGTTTGAGGAACTTTGTAGGTTCTCTAGGGCATGTCAGGGTGCCCCGAAAACCTACAAGAGCTAGAACTATATCACTGATGAGCGGATAATTTATACGCTTTTTGGCATTGTTTTTAGTATGTTTTTAGTATGTTTTCGTTAGTTTTTATTACATTTTTATTAGTTTTTAGTTAAAATTAACTTTTCTGGACTTTACTATGAGTTTGTGTATTTTTCTGTGATTTCAGGTATTTTCTGGCTGAAATTGAGGGACCTGAGCAAAAACTGATTCAGAGGCTGAAAAGGACTGCAGATGCTGTTGGATTCTGACCTCTCTGCACTCGAAGTGGATTTTCTGGAGCTACAGAAGCTCAATTGGCGCGCTCTCAGTTGTGTTGGAAATTAGACATCGTGGGCTTTCCAGCAATGGATAATAGTCTATACGTTGCCAGCGATTTGATGGCCCAAACAGGCATTCTAAGTCAGCTCAAGAATTCTGGCGTAAAACGCCGGAACTGGCACAAGAATGGGAGTTAAATGCCCAAACTGGCACAAAAGCTGGCGTTTAACTCCAAGAAGAGTCTCTACTCGAAAATGCTTCAATGCTCAGCCTAAGCACACACCAAGTGGGCCCGGAAGTGGATTTTTATGTCATTTACTCATATTTGTAAACCCTAAGCTACTAGTTCTCTATAAGTAGGACCTTTTGCTATCGTATTTTCATCTTTGGATCAATTTAGATCTTAGGATCATCTTTTGATCACTTTAGATCTTAGATCAGATCTTGATTTTTCTGGTTACCTCTCTGGCGCCGAAGCCAATGATCACCATTATCACTTATGTATTTTCAACGGTGGAGTTTCTACACACCATAGATTAAGGTTTGGAGCTCTGCTGTACCTCGAGTATTAATGCAATTACTATTGTTCTTCTATTCAATTCAGCTTATTCTTGTTCTAAGATATTCATTCGCACCCAAGAACATGATGAATGTGATGATTATGTGACGCTCATCATCATTCTCACTTATGAATGCGTGCCTGACAACCACTTCCGTTCTACAAGCAAACAAGGCTTGAATGTTTATCCCTTGGATTCCTTAATCAGAATCTTTGTGGTATAAGCTAGAATTGATGGCGCCATTCAAGAGAATCTGGAAGGTCTAAACCTTGTCTGTGGTATTCTGAGTAGGGTTCAAGGATTGAATGACTGTGACGAGCTTCAAACTCGCGATTGTGAGGCGTTAGTGACAGACGCAAAAGAATTACTGGATTTTATTCTGACATGATCGAGAACCGATAGCTGAATAGCCGTGCTGTGACAGAGCGCGTTGAACATTTTCACTGAGAAGACGGGATTGTAGCCATTGACAACGGTGAGACCCAACATACAGCTTGCCATGGAAAGGAGTAAGAAGAATTGGATGAAGACAGTAGGAAAGCAGAGAGACGGAAGGGACAAAGCATCTCCATACACTTATCTGAAATTCTCACCAATGAATTACATAAGTATCTTTATCTTTATTTTATGCTTTATTCATAAATCATTCATAACCATTTGAATTTGCCTGACTGAGATTAACAAGATGACCATAGCTTGCTTCATACCAACAATCGTCGTGGGATCGACCCTTACTCGCGTAAGGTTTATTACTTGGACGACCCAGTGCACTTGCTGGTTAGTTGTGCGAAGTTTTGATAAAGAGTTGAGATTACAATTGTGCGTACCATGTTGATGGCGCCATTGATGATCACAATTTCGTGCACCAAGTTTTTGGCGCCGTTGCCGGGGATTGTTTGAGTTTGGACAACTGACGGTTCATCTTGTTGCTTAGATTAGGTATTTTTCAGAATTTTTAAGAACGAATTCTAGTGTTTCAAGGTGATGTTCTTATCATCACCAAAGCTGATTGATCTTCATCAATTTAGCTCTTGAATGCAATGTCCTGCTGAAGCTTGGCTAGCCATGTCTAATTCCTTTAGATTGAAGCTTTAGACTAACATTGCATGATTCCTGGAATTCTTATTAAAAGTTTTGATCCTCTTTATTTTCTTTTTCCACATAATTTTCGAAAAAACCAAAAAAAAATTACAAAATCATAAAAACCAAAAATATTTCTTGTTTGCGTCTAGTGTCTCATTTTAAGTTTGGTGTCAATTGCATGTTTCTGTTCTTCTTGCATTTATCATGTGTCTTCATTGATCTTCAAGTTGTTCTTGATGATTTACTTGCTCTGATCTTTAAATTCTCTTGTTTTGTGTGTTTTGTTGTTTCTCATATGCATTCTCAATTTGTTAGTGTGAGTAGTATACAAACTTCTAAGTTTGGTGTCTTGCATGCATTGTTTATTTGATTTTAGTTGCATTTTGATTTTTCCTCATCATTAAAAATCCAAAAAAAATTTTAATTTGTGTCTTTTCAAGTCAATAATACAGAGAATTGAAGATTCAAAACATACAGCAGAGGAATTACACAGAAAAAGCTGGGCGTTCAAAACACCCAGTGAAGAAGGAAAACTAGCGTTTAAACGCCAGCCAGGGTGCCTGGCTAGGCGTTTAACACCCGAAAGGGTAGCAATTTGGGCGTTAAATGCCAGAATGTATACCATTCTGAGCATTTAACGCCAGGATGGATGGTGCGCGAAATTGTGAACAATACTTTTCACAACTCTCATAATCACCGGTAATGAACCCCAAAAACGTGGTGTTCAATACCATGGCATAAACACAACTACGCACAACTAACCAGCAAGTGTACTGGGTCGTCCAAGTAATAAACCTTACGCGAGTAAGGGTCGATCCCACAGAGATTGTTTGTATGAAGCAAGCTATGGTCATCTTGTAAATCTTAGTCAGGTAGACTCAAATGGATATGGGTGATATACGAATAAAACATAAAGATAAAGATAGAGATACTTATGTAATTCATTGGTGGGAATTTCAGATAAGCGCATGAAGATGCTGTGTCCCTTCCGTCTCTCTGCTTTCCTACTGTCTTCATCCAATCCTTCTTACTCCTTTCCATAGCAAGCTTATGCAAGGGTTTCACCGTTGTCAGTGGCTACCTCCCATCCTCTCAGTGGAAATGTTCAACGCACCCTGTCACGGCACGGCTATCCATCTGTCGGTTCTCGATCAGGCCGGAATAGAATCCAGTGATTCTTTTGCGTCTGTCACTAACGCCCCGCCTTCAGGTGTTTGAAGCACGTCACAGTCATTCAATCATTGAATCCTACTCAGAATACCACAGACAAGGTTAGACCTTCCGGATTCTCTTGAATGCCGCCATCAGTTCTAGCCTATACCACAAAGACTCTGATCTCACGGAATGGCTGGCTCGGTTGTCAGGCGAGCACTCGGTTGTCAGGCGATCAACCATGCATCGTGTATCAGGAATCCAAGAGATATTCACCCAATCTAAGGTAGAACGTAGGTGGTTGTCAGGCACACGTTCATAGGTGAGAATGATGATGAGTGTCACGGATCATCACATTCATCAAGTTGAAGAACAAGTGATATCTTAGAACAAGAACAAGCGAATTGAATAGAAGAACAATAGTAATTGCATTAATACTCGAGGTACAGCAGAGCTCCACACCTTAATCTATGGTGTGTAGAAACTCCACCGTTGAAAATACATAAGAACAAGGTCTAGGCATGGCCGAATGGCCAGCCTCCCAATGATCTAAGATAGCATAAGAATAAAGATAGCTACCCCGATATCTAAATACAATAGTAAAAAGTCCTACTTATAGAGAACTAGTAGCCTAAGGTTTACAGAGGAGTAAATGACATAAAAATCCACTTCCGGGCCCACTTGGTGTGTGCTTGGGCTGAGCAATAAAGCATTTTCGTGTAGAGACTCCTCTTGGAGTTAAACGCCAGCTTTTGTGCCAGTTTGGGCGTTTAACTCCCATTTTGGTGCCAGTTCCGGCGTTTAACGCTGGAAATTCTGAAGGTGACTTTGAACGCCGGGTTGGGCCATCAAATCTTGGGCAAAGTATGGACTATCATATATTGCTGGAAAGCCCAGGATGTCTACTTTCCAACGCCGTTAAGAGCGCGCCAATTGGGCTTCTGTAGCTCCTGAAAATCCACTGGGAGGTCAGAATCCAACAGCATCTGCAGTCCTTTTCAATCTCTGAATCAGATTTTTGCTCAGGTCCCTCAATTTCAGCCAGAAAATACCTGAAATCACAGAAAAACACACAAACTCATAGTAAAGTCCAGAAAAGTGAATTTTAACAAAAAACTAATAAAAATATACTAAAAACTAACTAGATCATACTAAAAACATACTAAAAACAATGCCAAAAAGCATACAAATTATCCGCTCATCACAACACCAAACTTAAATTGTTGCTTGTCCTCAAGCAACTAAAAATCAAATAAGATAAAAAGAAGAGAATATGCAATGAATTCCAAAAACATCTATGAAGATCAGTATTAATCAGATGAGCGGGGCTTTTAGCTTTTTGCCTCTGAACAGTTTTGGCATCTCACTCTATCCTTTGAAATTCAGAATGATTGGCTTCTTTAGGAACTCAGAATCCAGATAGTGTCATTGATTCTCCTAGTTAAGTATGATGATTCTTGAACATAGCTACTTATTGAGTCTTGGCCGTGGCCCAAAGCACTCTGTCTTCCAGTATTACCACCGGATACATACATGCCACAGACACATAATTGGGTGAACCTTTTCAGATTGTGACTCAGCTTTGCTAGAGTCCCCAACTAGAGGTGTCCAGGGTTCTTAAGCACACTCTTTTTGCCTTGGATCACAACTTTATTTCTTTCTTTTTTTTTCTTTCTTTTTTTTTTGTTTCCTTCTTTTTTTTGTATTCACTGCTTTTTCTTGCTTCAAGAATCATTTTTATGATTTTTCAGATCCTCAGTAACATGTCTCCTTTTTCATCATTCTTTCAAGAGCCAACATTCATGAACCACAAATTCAAGATACATATGCACTGTTCAAGCGTACATTCAGAAAACAAAAGTATTGCCACCACATCAAAATAATTAAACTGTTATAAAATTCAAAATTCATGCAATTCTTTTCTTTTTCAATTAAGTACATCTTTCATTTAAGAGAGGTGATGGATTCATAGGACATTCATAACTTTAAGGCATAGACACTAAGACACTAATGATCACAAGATTCAAACATAGCTAAGCATAAGCATAAAATTCGAAAAACAGGAAAATAAAGAACAAGGAAATTAAAGAACGGGTCCACCTTAGTGATGGCGGCTTGTTCTTCCTCTTGAAGATCCTATGGAGTGCTTGAGCTCCTCAATGTCTCTTCCTTGTCTTAATTGCTCCTCTCTCATGATTCTTTGATCTTCTCTAATTTCATGGAGGAGAATGGAATGTTCTTGGTGCTCCACCCTTAGTTGTCCCATGTTGGAACTCAGTTCTCCTAGGGAGGTGTTTAGTTGCTCCCAATAGTTTTGTGGAGGAAAGTGCATCCCTTGAGGAATCTCAGGGACCTCATGATGAGTGGGATCTCTTGTGTGCTCCATCCTCTTCTTAGTGATGGGCTTGTCCTCATCAATGGGGACGTCTCCCTCTATGTCAACTCCAACTGAATAACAGAGGAGACAAATGAGATGAGGAAAGGTTAACCTTGCCAAGGTAGAGGACTTGTCCACCACCTTATAGAGTTCTTGGGATATAACCTCATGAACTTCTATTTTTTCTCCAATCATGATGCTATGAATCATGATAGCCCGGTCTATAGTAACTTCGGACCGGTTGCTAGTGGGAATGATTGAGCGTTGGATAAACTCCAACCATCCTCTAGCCACGGGCTTGAGGTCATGCCTTCTCAATTGAACCGGCTTTTCTCTTGAATCTCTCTTCCATTGGGCGCCCTCTTCACATATGATTGTGAGGACTTGGTCCAACCTTTGATCAAAGTTGACCCTTCTAGTGTAAGGATGTTCATCTCCTTGCATCATGGGCAAGTTGAATGCCAACCTTACATTTTCCGGACTAAAATCCAAGTATTTCCCCCGAACCATGGTAAGCCAATTCTTTGGATCCGGGTACACACTTTGATCATGGTTCTTGGTGATCCATGCATTGGCATAGAACTCTTGAACCATTAAGATTCTGACTTGTTGAATGGGGTTGGTAAGAACTTCCCAACCTCTCCTTCGGATCTCATGTCGGATCTCCGGATATTCACTCTTTTTGAGTTTGAAAGGGACCTCGGGGATCACCTTCTTTAAGGCCACAACTTCATAGAAGTGGTCTTGATGCACCCTTGAGATGAATCTCTCCATCTCCCATGACTCGGAGGTGGAAGCTTTTGCCTTCCCTTTCCTCTTTCTAGAGGTTTCTCCGGCCTTGGATGCCATAAATGGTTATGGAAAAACAAAAAGCAATGCTTTTACCACACCAAACTTAAAAGGTTTGCTCGTTCTCGAGCAAAAGAAGAAAGAAGAGAGTAGAAGAAGAAGAAATGAAGTAGAAGGGAATGGCTTTTGTGTTCGGCCAAAAAGGGGAAGAAGTGGTGTTTAGGTTGTGTGAAAATGAAGGAGTGAAGATGGGTTTATATAGGGGTGGGGGGAGGGTTATGGTTCGGCTATAGGAGGGTGAGTGTGGGAGGGAAAGTGGTTTGAATTTGAAGGGTTTTTGGGGAAGAGGTGTTGAGGTGATTGGTGAAGAAGAGAGAGAGTGGTAGGGTAGGTGGGGATCCTGTGGGGTCCACAGATCCTGAGGTGTCAAGGAAAAGTCATCCCTGCACCAAATGGCATGCAAAATTGCGTTTTGAGCCAATTCTGGCGTTAAACGCCAGGCTGGTGCCCATTTCTGGCGTTTAACGCCAAGTGCTTGCCCTTTTCTGGCGTTTAACGCCAGTCTGGTGCCCCTTTCTGGCGTTAAACGCCCAGAATGGTGCCAGACTGGGCGTTAAACGCCCATCTGCTAGCCTTACTGGCGTTTAAACGCCAGCAGGTTCTTCCTCCAGGGTGTGCTGTTTTTCTTTCTGTTTTTCATTCTGTTTTTGCTTTTTCAATTGTTTTTGTGACTTCTCATGATCATCAACCTACAAAAAACATAAAATAACAAAGAAAAATATATAAAATATAACATTGGGTTGCCTCCCAACAAGCGCTTCTTTAATGTCAATAGCTTGACAGTGGGCTCTCATGGAGCCTCACAGATGCTCAAAGCAATATTGGAACCTCCCAACATCAAACTTAGAGTTTGAGTGTGGGGGTTCAACACCAAACTTAGAAGTTGGTTGTGGCCTCCCAACACCAAACTTAGAGTTTGACTGTGGGGGCTCTGTTTGGCTCTATTTTGAGAGAAGCTCTTCATGCTTCCTCTCCATGGTGACAGAGGGATATCCTTGAGCCTTAAACACAAAGGATTCTTCATTCACTTGAATGATCAATTCTCCTCTATCAACATCAATCACAGCCTTTGCTGTGGCTAGGAAGGGCCTGCCAAGGATGATGGATTCATCCATGCACTTCCCAGTCTCTAGGACTATGAAATCAGCAGGGATGTAATGGTTTTCAACTTTTACCAGAACATCCTCTACAAGTCCATAAGCTTGTTTTCTTGAGTTGTCTGCCATCTCTAGTGAGATTTTTGCAGCTTGCACCTCAAAGATCCCTAGCCTCTCCATTATAGAGAGGGGCATGAGGTTTACACTTGACCCTAGGTCACACAAGGCCTTCTTGAAGGTCATGGTGCCTATGGTACAAGGTATTGAAAACTTCCCAGGATCCTGTCTCTTTTGAGGCAGTTTCTGCCTAGACAAGTCATCCAGTTCTTTGGTGAGCAAAGGAGGTTCATCCTCCCAAGTCTCATTTCCAAATAACTTGTCATTTAGCTTCATGATTGCTCCAAGGTATTTAGCAACTTGCTCTTCAGTGACATACTCATCCTCTTCAGAGGAAGAATACTCATCAGAGCTCATGAATGGCAGAAGTAAGTCCAATGGAATCTCTATGGTCTCATTTTGAGCCTCATATTCCCATGGTTCCTCATTGGGAAACTTATTGGAGGTCAGTGGACGTCCATTGAGGTCTTCCTTAGTGGCGTTCACTGCCTCTTACTCCTCTCCTAATTCGGCCATGTTGATGGCCTTGCACTCTCCTTTTGGATTTTCTTCTGTATTGCTTGGAAGAGTACTAGGAGGGAGTTCAGTAACTTTCTTGCTCAGCTGACCCACTTGTGCCTCCAAATTTCTAATGGAGGATCTTGTTTCAGTCATGAAACTTTGAGTGGTTTTGATTAGATCAGAGACCATGGTTGCTAAGTCAGAGGTATTCTGCTTAGAACTCTCTGTCTGTTGCTGAGAAGATGATGAAAAAGGCTTGCTATTGCCAAACCTGTTTCTTCCACCATTATTATTGTTGAAACCTTGTTGAGGTCTCTGTTGATCCTTCCATGAAAGATTTGGATGATTCCTCCATGAAGGATTATAGGTGTTTCCATAGGGTTCTCCCATGTAATTTACCTCTTCCATTGAAGGGTTCTCAGGATCATAAGCTTCTTCTTCAGATGAAGCTTCCTTAGTACTACCTGGTGCATTTTGCATTCCAGACAGACTTTGAGAAATCCTATTGACTTGTTGAGACAATATCTTGTTCTGAGCCAATATGGCATTCAGAGTATCAATCTCAAGAACTCCTTTCTTCTGATTTGTCCCATTGTTCACAGGATTCCTTTCAGAAGTGTACATGAATTGGTTATTTGCAACCATTTCAATTAGTTCTTGAGCTTCTGTAGGCGTCTTCTTCAGATGAAGAGATCCTCCAGCAGAGCTATCCAAAGACATCTTGGATAGTTCAGAGAGACCATCATAGAAAATACCTATGATGCTCCATTCAGAAAGCATATCAGAGGGACACTTTCTGATTAATTGTTTGTATCTTTCCCAAGCTTCATAGAGGGATTCTCCTTCCTTCTGTCTGAAGGTCTGGACTTCCACTCTAAGCTTACTCAATTTTTGAGGTGGAAAGAACTTTGCCAAGAAGGCATTGACTAGCTTTTCCCAAGAGTTCAGGCTTTCTTTAGGTTGAGAATCCAACCATGTTCTAGCTCTGTCTCTTACAGCAAAAGGGAATAGCATAAGTCTGTAGACCTCAGGGTCAACCCTATTAGTCTTGACAGTGTCACAGATTTTCAAGAATTCAGCTAAAAACTGATGAGGATCTTCCAATGGAAGTCCATGAAACTTGCAATTCTGTTGCATTAGAGAAACTAATTGAGGCTTAAGCTCAAAGTTGTTTGCTCCAATGGCAGGGATAGAGATGCTTCTCCCATAGAAGTCGGGAGTAGGTGCAGTAAAGTCACCCAGCACCTTCCTTGCATTGTTGGCATTGTTGTTGTTTTCGGCTGCCATGTGTTCTTCTTCTTTGAAGATTTTTGTTAGGTCCTCTACAGAGAGTTGTGCCTTAGCTTCTCTTAGCTTTCGCTTCAAGGTCCTTTCAGATTCAGGATCAGCCTCAACAAGAATGCTTTTGTCTTTGCTCCTGCTCATATGAAAGAGAAGAGAACAAGAAAATGTGGAATCCTCTATGTCACAGTATAGAGATTCCTTGAGGTGTCAGAGGAATAGAAAAATAGAAGGAAGAGGTAGAAGAAGAATGTGAGAAGAAGGGAAGAATTTTCGAAAATCAAGTAAGAGATTTTTAAAACATTTTGAAAAACACTAATTGATTTTCGAAAACCAAGAGTGGAAAAGAAATCAAGTGATTTTTGAAAAAGATTTTGAAATTAGAAATCAAAAAGATTTGATTGAAAATTATTTTGAAAAAGATGTGATTATGATTGATTTTAAAAAAGATGTGATTGAGAAGATATGATTTGAAAAACATTTTTTTTAAAAAGATTTGATTTTACACATTAATGACTTGGCTATCAAGAAAAGATATGATTCAAACATTAAACCTTTCTCAACAGAAAAGGCAACATACTTGAAATGTTGAATCAAATCATTAATTGATAGCAAGTATTTTTGAAAATGGAAAGAAATTGATTTTAAAAAATATATGATTGAAAAGATATGATTTGAAAAAGATTTGATTTTGAAAAATTTGAAAACTTAAAAAAAAAATTGATTTGAAAACAAAATCTTCCCTCTTGTGCCATCCTGGCGTTAAACGCCCAGAATGGTGCACATTCTGGCGTTTAACGCCCAAAACACTACCCTTTTGGGCGTTAAACGCCTAGCCAGGCACCCTGGCTGGCGTTTAAACGCCAGTCTATCTTCTTCACTGGGCGTTTTGAACGCCCAGCTTTTTCTGTGTAATTCCTCTGCTGTATGTTCTGAATCTTCAATTCTCTGTATTATTGACTTGAAAAGACACAAATTAAAAATATTTTTGGATTTTTAATAGTGAGGAATAATCAAAATGCAACTAAAATCAAATAACAATGCATGCAAGACACCAAACTTAGCAGTTTGTATACTACTGACATTAACAACATGAGAATGGATATGAGAAACAACAAAACACTCAAGTCAATAGAATTCAAAGATCAGAGTAATGAAATCATCAAGAACAACTTGAAGATTAATGAAGACACATGCATGAATTCAATAAGAACAGAAACATGCAATTGACACCAAACTTATCATGAGACTCTAGACTCAAACAAGAAATATTTTTGGATTTTATGATTTTGTAAAATTTTTTTTTTTGGTTTTTTCGAAAATTAAGAAAATAAAGATATCAAAATTCTTAGTGAGAATTCCAGGAATCATCGCAATGTTAGTCTAAAGCTTCAGTCTAAAGAAATTAGACATGGCTGAACAAGCTTCAGCAGGACATTGCATTCAAGAGCTAGATTGACGAAAATCAATCAGCTTTGGTGATGATAAGGACATCACCTTGAAACACTAGAATTCATTCTTAAGAACTCTGAAGAAAAATACCTAATCTAAGCAACAAGATGAACCGTCAGTTGTCCAAACTCAACAATCCCCGGCAACGGCGCCAAAAACTTGGTGCTGTTGCCGGATCAGAAATTTGGCACTGATGTTACCGGACCAAAAGCTTGCCGAAAACTCGAACAATCCCCGGCAACGGCGCCAAAAACTTGTGAACAATACTTTTCACAACTCTCATAATCCCCGGTAATGAACCCCAAAAACGTGGTGTTCAATACCATGGCATAAACACAACTTCGCACAACTAACCAGCAAATGTACTGGGTCATCCAAGTAATAAAGCTTACGCGAGTAAGGGTCGATCCCACAGAGATTGTTGGTATGAAGCAAGCTATGGTCATCTTGTAAATCTTAGTCAGGTAGACTCAAATGGATATGGGTGATATACGAATAAAACATAAAGATAAAGATAGAGATACTTATGTAATTCATTGGTGGGAATTTCAGATAAGCGCATGAAGATGATGTGTCCCTTCCATCTCTCTGCTTTCCTACTGTCTTCATCCAATCCTTCTTACTCCTTTCCATAGCAAGCTTATGCAAGGGTTTCACCGTTGTCAGTGGCTACCTCCCATCCTCTCAGTGGAAATGTTCAACGCACCCTGTCACGGCACGGCTATCCATCTGTCGGTTCTCGATCAGGCCAGAATAGAATCCAGTGATTCTTTTGCGTCTGTCACTAACGCCCCGCCTTCAGGAGTTTGAAGCACATCACAGTCATTCAATCATTGAATCCTACTCAGAATACCACAGACAAGGTTAGACCTTCCGGATTCTCTTGAATGCCGCCATCAGTTCTAGCCTATACCACGAAGACTTTGATCTCACGGAATGGCTGGCTCGGTTGTCAGGCGAGCACTCAGTTGTCAGGCGATCAACCATGCATCGTGTATCAGGAATCCAAGAGATATTCACCCAATCTATGGTAGAACGGAGGTGGTTGTCAGGCACACGTTCATAGGTGAGAATGATGATGAGTGTCACAGATCATCACATTCATCAAGTTGAAGAACAAGTGATATCTTAGAACAAGAACAAGCGAATTGAATAGAAGAACAATAGTAATTGCATTAATACTCGAGGTACAGCAGAGCTCCACACCTTAATCTATGGTGTGTAGAAACTCCACCGTTGAAAATACATAAGAACAAGGTCTAGGCATGGCCGAATGGCCAGCCTCCCAATGATCTAAAATAGCATAAGAACAAAGATAGCTACCCCGATATCTAAATACAATAGTAAAAGGTCCTACTTATAGAGAACTAGTAGCCTAAGGTTTACAGAGATGAGTAAATGACATAAAAATTCACTTCCGGGCCCACTTGGCGTGTGCTTGGGCTGAGCAACGAAGCATTTTCGTGTAGAGACTCCTCTTGGAGTTAAACGCCAGCTTTTGTGCCAGTTTGGGCGTTTAACTCCCATTTTGGTGCCAATTCCGGCGTTTAACGCTGGAAATTCTGAAGGTGACTTTGAACGCTGGGTTGGGCCATCAAATCTTGGGCAAAGTATGGACTATCATATATTGCTGGAAAGCCCAGGATGTCTACTTTTTAACGCCGTTGAGAGCGCGCCAATTGGGCTTCTGTAGCTCCAGAAAATCCACTTCGAGTGCAGGGAGGTCAGAATCCAACAGCATCTGCAGTCCTTTTCAGTCTCTGAATCAGATTTTTGTTCAGGTCCCTCAATTTCAGCCAGAAAATACCTGAAATCACAGAAAAACACACAAACTCATAGTAAAGTCCAGAAAAACAGCACACCCTGGAGGAAAGCTTACTGGCGTTTAAACGCCAGTAAGGGCAGCAAATGGGTGTTTAACACCCAGTCTGGCACCATTCTGGGCGTTTAACGCCGGGAAAGGGCAAGATACTGGCGTTAAATGCCAGAAATGGGCACCAGCCCGGTGTTTAATGCCAGAATTGGCATAAAGAGCAATTTTGCTCGCCACTTGGTGCAGGGATGAATTTTCCTTGACACCTCAGGATCTGTGGACCCCACAGGATCCCCACCTACCCCACCACTCTATCTCTTCTTCACCCATTCACCAATCACCTCAATACCTCTTCCCCAAAAATCCCTCACCTATCAAATCCCACTATTCTCCTCACCACTCACATCCATCCTTCCTTACCTACCTCACCATTCAAATTCAAACCACTTTCCCTCCCAACCCACCCTCACATGACCGAACCCTACCCCTCTCTCCACCCCTATATAAACCCATCTTCACTCCTTCATTTTCACACAACCTAAACACTACTTCTCCCCCTTGGCCAAACCACAAAGCCACCTCCATCTCCTCTATTTCTTCTTCTTCTACTCTCTTCTTTCTTCTTTTGCTCGAGGACGAGCAAACCTTCTAAGTTTGGTGTGGTAAAAGCATTGCTTTTTGTTTTTCCATAACCATTTATGGCATCTAAGGCCGTAGAAACCTCTAGAAAGAGGAAAGGGAAGGCAAAAGCTTCCACCTCCGAGTCTTGGGAGATGGAGAGATTCATCTCAAGGGTGCATCAAGACCACTTCTATGAAGTTGTGGCCATGAAGAAGGTGATCCCCGAGGTCCCTTTCAACCTCAAAAAGGGTCAACTTTGATCAAAGGTTGGACCAAGTCCTCATGGATACCACTAAGAAAAGGATGGAGCAAACAAGAGATCCTCAAGGGATGCACTTTCCTCCACAAAACTATTGGGAGCAAATCAACACCTCCCTAGGAGAATTGAGTTCCAACATGGAACAACTAAGGGTGGAGCACCAAGAACATTCCATTCTCCTCCATGAAATTAGAGAAGATCAAAGAATCATGAGAGAAGAGCAACAAAGGCAAGGAAGAGACATTGAGGAGCTCAAGCACTCCATAAGATCTTCAAGAGGAAGAACAAGCCGCCATCACTAAGGTGGACCCGTTCTTTAACTTCCTTGTCCTTTATTTTCCTATTTTTCAAAAATTATGCTTTATGTTTTATTTATGTTTGTGTCTTATGATCATTAGTGTCTTAGTGTCTATGCCTTAAAGTTATGAATGTCCTATGAATCCATCACCTTTCTTAAATGAAAAAATATTCTTAATTGAAAAAGAGAAGAATTGCATGAATTTTGAATTTTATAGCAGATTAATTATTTTGATGTGGTGGCAATACTTTGACTTCTAAATGTATGCTTGAACAGTGCATATGTCTTTTGAATTTGTTGTTCATGAATGTTGGCTCTTGAAAGAATGATGAAAAAGGAGACATGTTACTGAGGATCTGAAAAATCATAAAAATGATTCTTGAAGCAAGAAAAAGCATTGAATTCAAAAAAAAAAAGAAAAAAAACAAAAAAGGGGAAAAGAAAAAGAAAAAAAATATAAAGTTGTGATCCAAGGCAAAAAGAGTGTACTTAAGAACCCTGGACACCTCTAATTGGGGACTCTAGCAAAGCTGAGTCACAATCTGAAAAGGTTCACCCAGTTATGTGTCTGTGGCATGTATGTATCCGGTGGTAATACTGGAAGACAGAGTGCTTTGGGCCACAGCCAAGACTCATAAAGTAGCTATGTTCAAGAATCATCATACTTAACTAGGAGAATCAATAACACTATCCGTATTCTGAGTTCCTAGAGAAGCCAATCATTCTGAATTTCAAAGGATAAAGTGAGATGCCAAAACTGTTCAGAGGCAAAAAGCTAAAGCCCCACTCATCTAATTAATACTGATCTTCATAGATGTTTTTGGACTTCATTTCATATTCTCTTCTTTTTATCTTATTTGATTTTCAGTTGCTTGGGGACAAGCAACAATTTAAGTTTGGTGTTGTGATGAGCGGATAATTTATACGCTTTTTGGCATTGTTTTTAGTTTGTTTTTAGTATGTTTTAGTTAGTTTTTATTACATTTTTATTAGTTTTTAGTTAAAATTCACTTTTCTGGACTTTACTATGAGTTTGTGTGTTTTTTTGTGATTTCAGGTATTTTCTGGCTGAAATTGAGGGACCTGAGCAAAAATCTAATTCAGAGGCTGAAAAGGACTGCAGATGCTGTTGAATTCTGACCTCCCTGCACTCGAAGTGGATTTTCTGGAGCTACAGAAGCCCAATTGGTGCGCTCTCAATTGTGTTGGAAAGTAGACATCCTGGGCTTTCCAGCAATGTATAATAGTCCATACGTTGCTGACGTCAAGATTTTTACGAGTAAAGAATGTCATAAAAACAGTCGCGTTGTAGATATAGTCTCTAAACCGACAAAAATCCTTTCGTACAAACGTTTTGGGTGTCACAAGTAACAAACCTCTTTAGAAATTGTTAACCGAGTATTCAACCCTCGGGTCGTCTTCTCAAGGAACTGTGAGGAAGTATGTTCTTATTATTGGTTATAAAGGATGTAATCGGGGTTTAGAAGGTGAGAAGCAAGTAATTTAAATGATGAGTGAATTAAATGGCAATTAAAAATAAATAATAATTGTAAAACAACTTTTGACAAGATAAGGGAATTTAAAGGTCTAACTTAGTTATCTCTCTCAACTATAATAAAAGTTGAATCAAAACTCCACTTGGTCAACCTTTACCAGGGCAAAGGAAAGTCAAGGGACTAATTAAATTGACCTTTGAATCCTAATTATTGCCTAAGAAAAGGTTGGGATTATTTAGGTTCAGCTCAATTAGCAAGATAACGATTATTAATTACGTTGAGTTTAATAACTGTTGAGTTACTAAATTCCTAATCAGAACCAAAAGGGAAAAAAAAGTAAAATTGCTGGAATAATAAAAATATCCTTGGATGAGAAGCAAAGGCAATTTAATTCAAAGAGAATAATTATAAACTGAAAATACCTCAATTATCATTAAATAAAAATGTCATCAACAGCCAATTGGGCAACATCAATCAAACATAATAAAGGCTTCAGAGTAATCAAAATATAAAAGAGAAATTAAATAGTAAAAAAGAATATTAAACCTGGATCGAGAGTCAGTCTAGAAAGAGAAGTCCTAAATCCTAAGAGAGAAAGAGACCTCTCTCTCCAAAACTACATCTAAAACATGAAAAGTAAATTATGAGACGCCTGATTATGAATGGATGCATTCCCCCACTTTATAGCCTCTAATCTGTGTCCTCTGGGCTGAAAACTGGGTCAGAAACAGTCCAGAAATCACATCCAGTGCTTTCTAGTCCGTACAGGTCGCGGAAAAGTGACGCGGCCGCATGGCTCACGCGGCCGTGCGGGTTGCCTTCCTGCCAGGTCACGTGTCTGCGTGACTCACGCGTTCGCGTCGCCTGGCGTCAGGGCAGCTATGGCAAATTATATATCAAATCGAAGCTCCGGACGTTAGCTTTCCAACGCAACTCGAACCGCGTCGTTTGGACCTCTGTAGCTAAAGTTATAGCCGTTTGAGTGCAAAGAGGTCAGGCTGGACAGCTTAGCAATTTATCTAACTTATTGTATTTCTTCCATTTTTGCATGCTTTCTTTCCATCCTCTGAGCCATTCCTGCCTTAAAATCTCTGAAAATACTTAACACACATATCAAGGCATCTAATGGTAATAAAAGAGGATTAATAATAAGCAAATATAAGATCAAAGAAGCATGTTTTCAATCAAAGCACATAATTAGGAAGGCAATTGTAAAACATGCGAATAGTATGAATAAGTGGGTGAAGAGTTGATAAAATCCACTCAATTGAGCACAAAATAAACCATGAAATAGTGGTTTATCAGTTGCCTGAGATTTGATGGCCCAAACAGGCGTTCCAAGTCAGCTCAAGAATTCTGGCGTAAAACACCGTAACTGGCACAAGAATGGGAGTTAAATGCCCAAACTGGCACAAAAGCTGGCGTTTAACTCCAAGAAGAGTCTCTACACCAAAATGCTTCAATGCTCAGCCCAAGCACACACCAAGTGGGCCCGGAAGTGGATTTTTATGTCATTTACTCATATTTGTAAACCCTAAGCTACTAGTTCTCTATAAGTAGGACCTTTTGCTATTGTATTTTCATCTTTGGATCAATTTAGATCTTAGGATCATCTTTTGATCACTTTAGATATTAGATCAGATCTTGGCTCTTCTGGTTCCCTCTCTGGGGCCGAAGCCAATGATCACCATTATCACTTATGTATTTTCAACGGTGGAGTTTCTACACACCATAGATTAAGGTGTGGAGCTCTGCTGTACCTCGAGTATTAATGCAACTAGCATTGTTCTTCTATTCAATTCAGCTTATTCTTGTTCTAAGATATTCATTCGCACCCAAGAACATGATGAATGTGATGATTATGTGACGCTCATCATCATTCTCACTTATGAACGCGTGCCTGACAACCACTTCCGTTCAACAAGCAAACAAGGTTTGAATGTTTATCTCTTGGATTCCTTAATCAGAATTTTCGTGGTATAAGCTAGAATTGATGGCGGCATTCAAGAGAATCCGGAAGGTCTAAACCTTGTCTGTGGTATTCTGAGTAGGGTTCAAGGATTGAATGACTGTAACGAGCTTCAAACTCGCGATTGTGGGGCGTTAGTGACAAACGCAAAAGAATCACTGGATTCTATTCCGACATGATCGAGAACCGACAGCTGAATAGCCGTGCTGTGACAGAGCGCGTTGAACATTTTCACTGAGAGGACGAGATTGTAGCCATTGACAACGGTGATGCCCAACATACAGCTTGCCATGAAAAGGAGTAAGAAGAATTGGATGAAGACAGTAGGAAATCAGAGAGATGGAAGGGACAAAGCATCTCCATACACTTATCTAAAATTCTCACCAATGAATTAAATAAGCATCTCTATCTTTATTTTATGCTTTATTCATAAATCATTCATAACCATTTGAATCTGCCTGACTGAGATTTACAAGATGACCATAGCTTGCTTCATACCAACAATCTCCGTGGGATCGACTCTTACTCGCATAAGGTTTATTACTTGGATGACCCAGTGCACTTGCTGGTTAGTTGTGCAAAGTTGTGATAAAGAGTTGAGATTACAATTGTGCGTACCATGTTGATGGCGCCATTGATGATCACAATTTCGTGCACCAATCACGTATCAAAGGGGTTTGAAGGACGACATCATGACTGCTGTGGCTCCTATGGAGATTCGTATTTTCTCTGATTTGGTGAACAAGGCAAGAGTGGTTGAAGAATACGCAAAAATGGTAGCCTCGTCAAAGGAGACTTCTGGAGGAAATACTAGTAGGGATCGTGACAATCATCTCGGACTAAGGGGACAGAACTTTAAAAGAAATGACTACACTCCTCAACATCTGCGAGGTCAAGGGGATTTCAGAAAGAACAACAATGCTCAGTTCCACATGACAAAGGGAGATGGTCGATGCTACACTTGTGGATTACCAGGGCGCCTTGCTAAGGACTGCCATAGAGGGAGGAACCGAGGTATGGGTAAGAGTCAGCAACCAGGCCGTATGTTTGCTTTGGCGTCACATGAGGCGACGGGGTCAGATCCTCCGACGAGCGGTAAGCGTATGCTTTGAGTCTTATATTGCCTGAACCTGAGGTAGTTTGGTTTTATCTTTTTGCAAGTCGTCATTAGGATTACAAGGGCGTAGAGTTGTGTTGGGAGTAAACTATGGGGAAAGGAGGATTCTAGCGGCGATAGCTGAGGATTTTGGACTTGTGATGATGAACGATCTGAGTTGGCGTGCCGAAATAGTTACCAGGTATGACTAGAAGTCTTGGCGGTTTCCTGTGTGGGTGATGGGTGTGGTTCAGCACTAGTGGCAACGGAAATACCGAGTAACGTCCTTGCGGTTTTTAACTATGATTTTTGCCGTTTTAAGATTTAGAGTGATTTTTAAATCTGTTTGGAGCTTTGGTTTAACTGATTTGGTTTTGAAACTAGGATTTGAACTTTTGATCAAATGACATTATTTAAAAAAAAAGGAAAAGCGAGTCCTAAGATTTTGTTCACTTGTGATTTTGGTTTGTAAATTTTAACGTATCCAAAAGGAATTCAAATGGAAAGGTTTTGATTTAAGGATTTCAATGGATTTAGGAAAATCATGCTTTAAAATGATTGATTTACCAATAAAAGTTTTTTGACTCTTTTGATAAGGTTTTAACAATGGACTCATTTAGATTGGACTTGTTTTAAAGGTTTTGACAAATATTACAAATTCGGTATTTTGGTTTAAAAGAAAGGATTTTCGGATTTCTAGTGACGATAATCAGAGTGACGCAGTGGAAGTTGTAAACCAAGTTGTCGAAGTGTGAGTTCTGGGAGGAATAAGTGAAGCTCTTAGGTCATGTGGTGAGCAAGGGAGGAATAGCCGTACTTATAAGGTAGAAACGGTAATGGGATAGGAAAGATCGACAACGGTGACGAAAATCAGAAGCTTCTTTGGTTTAGCTAGATATTATCGGAGATTCATTGAAGGATTTTCCCGGATTGCATTACCGATGGCCAGGTTGACAAGAAAGGAAGCGCCTTTTGTTTAGATGTCAGAGTGTGCAGAGAGTTTTAAGACTTTGAAGCAGAAGTTAACTTCAGCACCTGTTTTAATCATGTTGGAACTGCATGAACTGTTCGAAGTATACTATGACACTTCTTTGAAGGGTTTAAATTGCATGTTGATGCAACACTTGAGTGTGATGACTTATGCATCGCATCAGCTGGGACGCATGAGGTGAACTATTCAACTCATGATCTAGAATTAGCGGCGATTGTGTTTGCATTGAAGATTTGGAGGCCCTACTTGTACGGGGTGAGGTTTAGCATCTTTTCTGATCAGAAAGAACTTAGTACACACTAGAGAAATTGGATGAAGTTGCTTAAGAACTACGATTTTGAACTGAGTTATCACCCTAGGAAGATGAATGTGGTATCAGTCGCATTGAGTCAGACGTCTTTAACAATTTCTTGGATGAGAATCAAGGAAGATGAGCTAGTGGATAAGTTTGTAGATTTTAAGCTGGACATTGGTGAAGTTGTCGGAAGAACTTGTTTGAACCAGTTGCTGATTTCAAGCATGATTAAAATGGAGATTCAGAGGGCTCAGGAAGATGAGCTGAAGCTTCAGAAATTGTTGCAACCAGTTGGTGATAGGAGGCGTGAAGAATTCGCTAAGGGGGTGAAAGATTGAGGAGAGATAAGGGGAGAGTTTGCACACAGGATGTCGAAAGTTTGAGACAAGACTTGTTGTCGGGAGCTCACTATAGTAGATTTTCTGTTCATCCCAGAAGCACGAAGATGTTCTGGTGGCCTAGGATGAAAGGTGATGTAGCTATAATGGCATCCAAGTATTTGACGCGTCAGAAGGCGAAGATAGAGCATCAGAAGCCATCAGGAACGATACAGCCTCTTGAGATTCCTCAGTGGAAGTGGGCTATGATGCGATTTGATTGATCGTGGTTTGCTTAACCAAAATCTGCTCATTTTCTGCCTATCCGAGTGAACTATTCTATGGAGGGGTTGGCGAGAGAGAACGTCGACACGGTAGGATGATGGTGAAGGCAGCTTGTTGGATTAGCAACGTTGAGAGTAGGATGCCTCGTGGGGTATATATGTATATTCTATCGTGTAATTCGGATTTTCGAGGGCCAAAATCTTTTTAAGGAGAGGAGGATGTAAGAACCTGCGTTTTCACATAAAATCATTTTAATAAAGTAATTTTAGTACCCAGATTAGATTTAAAATTTAGAAGTTTTAATTTGAAAATGTAAATGTGAAATTTGATTTCAGTGAATCTTTTTGAGTTGGAAAATGTATTTTCTTTCGAAAAGTTTCTGTGAAAATGCATACTGGCGTTTAAGCTGACAGTATCGGCTCTAGTCTATCAAGTACAACATATTTTAGAAAATAATATTTTGAAAAGTGATTTATTGTTTTGAAAGGATAAAAATAATTTAGAATCGAAAACCGAACACTAATCTTAAAAGTTTTGGCCCAAAGTGGGCCAAACAAACCAAAAACGCTAACGAAATGGACCGAGCCCAAACCAGGCCCAAGGTCCAACATATATAAGCTCATTTAATGAGCATTTCAGCCCATTCTCCCCCATTTTGATGAGAGAGCCGCGGTTTTGAAGAGAGGAGAGGAGGAAGAGAGTGCAATATTCACCTCCACTTCTGGAAGCCATAACTTTTGATCCGGAGCTCCGATTGACGAGCGATTTGCAACCACGCGAAGCTCATGTCAAGCTCTACGTTTCTGTCTAAACAAACCTGGTAAGAAACCGCATCTCACTTCCTAGTTTTGTGCCCTAGTATTCTGAGTTTTTGAGGTTATGGTTTTGTGTAGATTTTGTGGTTTTGGTTGTTTAGGTAATCTCTAGTAGTGGGTAATTGATGGATTTTATCCCTATTCTCATTGGATAAGATAAGGAACATCTTTATCCTTGTGGTTTGGTATAGTATGAGCTTTAGTAGTTGATGTATGTCTATGTTGTATGTATGAAGCTTGTTTTTGGAATTGGTGGTGGCTTTTGGTGTGGAGCTTGGTGGAAGCTTGATTGGAATCAAGTTTTGTAACACCCTACCATACTTAATCTTATGCTTAAGTCATAAGACTGAGATAGTAAGGTATTACAACCTCTAAAAATAGTAATATATATATAATAATAGAGAAAAGATACTAAACTTGGAGCCTTGAAAAACGGGTAAAACAAAATCGCAAAACAAAAAGCGCAACGCTCAGGAAAGGATTACTTGCGTGATAAGAAACCTAATAGGAACATGATAAAGTTAAGCAAAAGAATAAAGGAAAGCCAAAGAAATAGCATAACTAGCCCCTGACTTAGCTTGCGAAGCTAAGGCTGGCCAGAGTATATATATATATATACACACATATGAACATACATAGGTATCCCTAAAATATACCAAAATACCAAAATAAACTCCTATCTCTCCCTCAACCTCTAAGAGGAGCAGCATACATGTTACTTGGAGAGTTATCTAAATACATATATACATGTATACAAATAGAAAACCAAAATACACCCAAGGACTACTTCGCTTCCCAGGATCCAGACGCCTAGCAAGGAGCCTCTCGATCTGCATCTGAAAAACAACAATACAATATGGAATGAGAACCGGAGGTTCTCAGCATGGTAAAAGTGCCACACGCATAATAAATAAGGTCCTGAGAATGCCATAGGCAATCCTAGAACTCGTTATACAATTGTCCAACTTAATTACTAAACAGAAGCTATAACAGGGGTAGGTATTCTAAATCTACCTAACTTACTCAATTTCAATCCTAATCTAACACCAAACGATTTCTCCTTTTCTTCCATCCCTCCATCATCCACAATGCAACAGAAACAAGCAACCAAACAAGGTCACGCACAAGTAATGAGCAGATAGTACAAATAGCAAGTATAACAGATAGCAGGTGATATATATCAATTAGGCAAACCCAGGAAACGCATAGCAATCAAAACAAACAAATGCATATGATGCATGCCTGTCCTATGGCTGATGAGACCCATCTGTCAGTTATCCAGCCAACCCGACAAGTCCAAAAACCTTAGACTGTCCCCCATCTCACATCCCCAAGTGTCTATGCATAGAGTTCACATTCAATCATCATATAAATCACTCAATGCGGGTTATCCATACCCTGGAATTTATACGTGCCCGGTCACCCTTATGACGTAGGGTTAACAGAATATCGAGAATCAACCTGGAACACGTGGTGGTGAGCCAAGGTTTTTACCCAAGAAAACTCGTATCTCAGATATCATCATTCATAAGCCATTTCATAGTCATAATCATTATTTAATCATTTATCAAGCCATGGCATGTTAACTCATTTTATTAACAACCTCTCTTTAACATTTTTCATCATCATTCCCTTATAATTCACCTCAATTACCCCTTCCGAGTCTTGACCAAACTATTTATCAAACTCTTCTCAACCTTTTTAATATTGAATAATCTTAAAATCAACCTAACTCTAACATTAAATCAATCACATCACACAAAGATTAAACTTTAACTTCTCAAACCCATGAATATCACTAAGACATCCTCGACACTCTGTTTTCTTTTCTTTTTTAAATATAATAAATAAACTCAGAATTGCACAAACTTTATGTCCAGGTGTTCATCTTGAAATAAGCTTTCTAACAAACCAAGGATCATAATTTTCTGATTTCTCTAGCCTCAGGAATAAAGGAAAAACCGTGACTGCTCTGCAGTGCATAAAACCAGAAAAACAGCAGCAGCATGTGATATTCAAAATTCAATATAAAATCCAAGTTAAATCCAATGACTTTAAAAATTAATGTAATTAAACTTCACTCATCCAGATTTCTTTCTCAATTGGTTCTGAGTTAATACCATTTTTAATTAAGAATTTACATTACCTAGAATTTAAGTAAAAATGAGTCAAAATCGGTTTTAGAAACCAACAAGCTTAGTACCTTTCAATTTAAATAACTTTTATTACAAAACTACAATTAATCTAAATTTTGGTTTTGAAATTCCTATCTCATCCAGAAACATGTGTGTCTTGGTTGCAACCCAATTTCTATTCAATTCTAAGAGTTACAAGTATTAGAAGTTGATGCATAGCTTGCTAAAATCTGTTTCTTTTCAACTTTGACCACCAATATTCAAAAATTCACAACTCCCAATCCTCAACTCTTAAAATTCTGAAGTTTTAGAGTAATAAAGAAAGTTAACCAAATTTTATAAGAAAATTGGTTTCGCTCCAAAACTCAACTCATAGAAGTCGCAACAAGACAAACAATTTGTTGCCCTGTTTGACCTTTTCTACTGCAAGACAGATTTAACAACCTAACTTTAAAAATTTGCCATAAATTTTATATTTAACAAAAAGATCCCAAATTTTCCAGTTTAGTTCCTTATATTCCCAAGTTTAGCCCAAACTTAGTCTCATATAATTTTGATCATTACATAATTAGTTACAGCATATGCAATACCACCACAACACAACTCTACATCCTTATTAACAAACACCAATCCTAATCCATCATAAATAAATATAAGAGCACACCATTGATGACTTCCACACCTCATAATTCCAATATATATATATATATATATATATCCCCAACAAATCTATTCCAACAACATTACAAGGCTAATCATTAAATACAACAAACAATTCAACTCATCCTATGGTTCCTCTAACCTAAGTTTTCACAACACCGTAAATATTAAATGTGTGAAACTTAAACCATACCTTGGCCGATCACTTAGTTCACCCAAGGCAGCCTCACAACTCAAAATTACAGCCCCAAAACAAGCCTTGGTCATCAACAAACCTCCAAGTAATCCCAATTCAATTCCAATGCTTATATACCCACTTAATCTACACCTAATACATATACATGTTCCAATTTCAGATTTCTCATCATAAATACAAGATTGGGCTAGGGTTTAGGTTGTCCTTACCGTGCCCACACACGTAACAACTCGAGCTCAATAAGCTCTGCAAGCTAAATTAAACCTAAAACACCAAATTATACAAAATCTCAACACCAAAGCCCAATAAATTCAGAACTGGAAATGAGAAAATTGAGGAAGAAAGAGTGGCTTTCTTACCTTACAATGTTATGCACTTTGTAGAGCTCGACGCCGTGGTCGCGTGGTCGCAAACGGATCATCAATCGGAGTTCGGAGCGAGAAGTTATATGGATTTGAATGAAATCAAGGGTTTTGGAATCTTCAACATGTTCTTCCCCATTTTGGCTCTGCCCAGTGTAATCTGCATGCTGAATGGAAATGAAATGAGCTTCAGCTCATTATATAAAGTGAGTTGGTTGGGCCCACGGGCCCGGTTCAGTTCGTTCGGCTCAATTTTGGGCCAAATTTTTTGAAAATGATATTAAAATTCTTGTTTTGATGAGCTCTATCCTATTTTTATATTAGTTTTGCATATTTAATTTTCCTATTGAAAATTCGATTTATTGACTTATTATATACCGATTTTAGCAGGGTTTACATCCTACCTACCAAATTAGGAATTTTGTCCTCAAAATTCAGAGTGCGTTACCTGAATAGAGGTGTGGGTTGTCCTTCCGCATCTCTGTCTCAAGCTCCTAGGTATATTCTTCAATACCAGCCCAACACCAAGCTACTTTCACTAAGAAAATCTCTTTCCCGTGTAAACGCTAAATGCTGGTATCATTAATTCTAACGAGAGTTATTGGAAACGTCAGATCTTCTCTCACTTGAACTAATTCCGGTTTTAAGACATGACTAGGATCAAAATTGTATTTACGAAGCTGCGATACGTGGAACACGTCATGCAGGTTCGAACAATGTGGTAGTAAAGAGATCCTATACGCCACTGGTCCGATGTGATGGGATTTAGCTTTTTAGTTTTTGATTGATCATCCGATTCTAGTTCGCTGAAGTGATCTTCAGAAATAGGTATCCCCTTCCTTCCAACTTGAGAAGTCTTCTTAGATCCACCTAACTCTTTTGTCGGTTTTCATAGTGAGAATTCTAACTTAGATTTGCGTAACTCTTCCTCCGTTGTTTCGGCTGTCAAATTCAGGAACTAAGACGTTTGATATTCCAGTTTTTGGTTAATTCAATGGTGTTTAGCGTACTGTGAAGTCTCACCTTCTCCTTGATGTATAGTCTCTTTGATATCCCCAATAAGTGGTTTACTCCGATGGGCAACACAGGCCTGGTCGCTTGATCCACAATTCCCTAACAGTATCACCTTTTGTCCTAGTCTTCAGTAACCTATTATGAAATCAATGGCTATTCCCTTTTATCTTTAATGTAGAACCTTCGACAGTTGTGGCATTTCGAACAATTTCTGGTGGTCTCTCATTTCTTTCTCATACGTCAAACTTGTAATCACATAGATTTCCACCTCCTTCTTCATTTCTGTCTGCTCAAAATATCTTCTTTGATTTGTGGTAGGTTTTAGAAATCTCAATGTAACTTTGAAAATTTTCTCTTGTAAGCTTCGAACAACAGTTTATTATTTTAACTTCCGACCTCAACACATAACCCTCTCTTGGTGTCTTCTGGATTCAACCGGTTTCAGTACTCTTAGTAGCCCATTATCACCGTTATTGCACTCCTTAAGTCTTTGACTTTACGATCTCTATTTCGACATTAAACATATAAATCTTTTCTTAGTTCCCTTTCGTTTGCCAGACTTCGACATCCTCGGCAGGTCTTTATCGTCCCCTCACGCTTCCTGCATTTCGTCTTTGCTATGTTTTAAAACCGCAATAGATTTAGTTTGACTCCTTTAGCTATACCCTTAATATCCAATTTAAAGTTCCAACTTATCTAGCCTTCCATTCTCCAAAATTTATATCCAAGCATTTCCCCAAAAACCTCTTACTCAGGGCATCTGTTACCACTTCACGATGTTGTATTTACACATATCCTAAACCCTTCTGGTAATGTATCGCACTAATTCCGAGTTGTTAAATAAGTTTGGGTATTCTAATTACTGGATTTGGGGTTAATCATTCTCTTGGAGTTTGAAAGCTCTCTTCATATTTGGGTATCTATGTAACCGGTGTATTTCTAGCGCATTAAACTAATCATAGGCTTTGTGGTCGACAAGAATTTAAAGCTCCAAAACTCTTTTTGACGGCGCACGCTTACCTGCTTCATCTTCTGTATCCAAAAGTCATGCTCTCAAGGAATCAACATCTCCACAGTCACAACTATATTTTATACGTGATACTAATATAGGCTCGAGTTAATTTTCTAAAGGACATTAAGCTCAAAAAATGAATGAGCAATACAAATGGTGTTCGTAATGAGTCAAAAAGGAAATCTTGTACACGGTTGATCAGGATTATACCAAAATAATGGAATGCACAAGGAGAGGAACCAAGGTGCATCTCAAGAAAAGAGTTCAAATTAGAGACCTTTGGTAGGAAGAATAGAGCGTACAGAGTCAAAGAAGTCTCAGCTGATTCTGAAGAACATGGTTTGCGAATAGGGGCAACTATAGTCATAGCGAGCATACAAGATTCAAGGATTACGCGCTTATACCAAGACAAGCTCAGACTCATCCTGGAAGAAACAATATTCATGCGCACAAGGAGTAAAGCTAGAAAGGTAGTTAAGCTATTTAGGAAGAGCTCCGGATTGAATGTCAATGTAGGTTTCAAAAGAAGGATTAGATCGAGTCGCGAAGGTTCGTTAGCACACTCTCTCTGCATAAGGTTTCCTACCATTCTCTTCCTTCTTCTCCAGCATAACCGATGCTTCCCACAAAGAAATAGTTGGTTAGGTGATTCCCTCTTCTAGTACTCCCTTCCACTCAATCCTAAATTCTACCGGTTATAATGATGTCTTCACTTGTGGTGCGATTGAAGTTAATCCGGTTTCTGGTAGTAAGCCTATCGCAAACTTGCTTTCTCTCTGGAATGGAAGTTTTGACACACCTTCAAGAATTGTCTTAGAAACTCTCTCGTATAGAGATTTGGTTTCATCTCCACTTACCTCTAAACAATTAACATCTAAAGGTTGTGTTCGCTCTACTCCTCTTCCTCAAAGTTTCACCATCACTGAATTCCAAACAATAACTCCGCATAACCCTCAACACTCCTGATTCCTTAGATATGGTCCAACCTGCTTCCACTACGTCATTTAATCCTTAACCTTCAAAAGTCTAACCACCCTGATTCCACTGCGTCATTCTGACTCTCACCCTTTAAGAACCTAGTCACTCATCTAAGTTAGTTAAGTATCGCTCCATCTTAACAACTAGTAGTCCTCGACTAACCATCGGTTCGGACTCCACGATCATCAAAACTTGTCGTGCTTCACAAATGGATCATACATATATTAATGATATGCAATGTAGTTAAAAACTCAACTGCTAGCTTATGATTACCTCGGGTCTGAAGATCAGATTCGACTACATCCTGGCCTTTCTTGTGTGGACAGTCTTGAGCTATATACCCCGGCTTCATGTACTTGTAATATACGCCTAATCCGGCCCTGCACGGTCTGTTTGGATTGTACTTCTTGCACCTTGGGCACCTTAAATCATCCAATTGAGTACTAGTTTTCCCTTTAGCATTCGGATCCGGACGGTTATCGTTCCTTCGGTCATTGCTCCAGTGCTGAGAATGTGAAGCGACAAAGCGATTCTTTTTGAAAGTTTGGCTCCTTGGTGTAATCTTTCCCTTTTTCTTTGTGAAGGGTTCTCGGTGATCACTTCTTGCTACCTCAGCTCTCCTTAAGCTTTATCCCGTTGCTTGACCCACATTAACCTCCTCCAGATAACTCAGTGGTACCCCTGTATTTAGAGCATTATGTCCACCTTCATATTCATTATCATCATTGTTGCCAGTTCCAGCTTGTGGTTCCATCCCATCCATTACTCGGATGGTTGCGGTAGAAACAGTACCAATGGCAGCAGCAACACTCGTCATTGCGGTCACAATATCGGTCAAACTATCTATTGGTATGGTTACCTCATTAGCTCTCCGTCCTTGATCCCGATTACGCTCATGACTGCGCCCACGTGACGCCATTTGGTTTCTGTTCACACCAAACAAGTGATATCAAGGTGATCAGTCTGAATATCACTAGTTTAGTATTTCAAAGTCCCAAATGCATGCTCATGAGCATTCATGCCTCATATATCAGTTAGATACCCTAAATAGCATGTATAGACACCCAGAGTATACCCAGAGGCATAATCAGTCCGTCCCTCAGGCTCTATAGAAACAAAATGCTCTGATACCATAATGTAACACCCTACCATACTTAATCTTGTGCTTAAGTCATAAGACTGAGATAGTAAGGTATTACGACCTCTAAAAATAGAAATATAATAATAATAATAATAATAATAATAATAATAATAATAATAATAATAATAATAATAATAATAATAATAATAATAATAATAATAATAATAATAGAGAAAAGATACTTAACTAGGAGCCTTGAAAAACGGGTAAAACAAAATCGCAAAACAAAAAGCGCAACGCTCAGGAAAGAATTACTTGCGTGCTAAGAAACCTAATAGAAACATGATAACGTTAAGCAAAAGAATAAAGGAAAGCCAAGGAAACAGCATAACTAGCCCCTGACTTAGCCTGTGAAGCTAAGGCTGGCCAGAGGATATATATATACATATGAACATACATAGGTATCCCTAAAATATACCAAAATACCAAAATAAACTCATATCTCTCCCTCAACCTCTAAGAGGAGCAGCATACATAAGTTACTTGTAGAGTATGTGATGAGCGGATAATTTATACGCTTTTTGGCATTATTTTAAGGTAGTTTTTGGTAGGATCTAGCTACTTTTAGGGATGTTTTTATTGTTTTTATGCAAAATTCACATTTCTGGACTTTACTATGATTTTGTGTGTTTTTTTGTGATTTCAGGTATTTTCTGGCTGAAATTGAGGGACCTGAGCAAAAATTTGATTCAGGCTGACAAAGGACTGCTAATGTTGTTGGATTCTGACCTCCCTACACTCGAAATAGATTTTCTGGAGACATAGAACTCCAAATGGCGCGTTCTTAACTGCGTTGGAAAGTAGACATCTAGGGCTTTCCAGCAATATATAATAGTCTATACTTTATTTGAGTTTAGACGATGCAAACTGGCATTCAATGCCATTCCATGCTGCATTCTGGAGTAAAACGCCAGAAACACGTCACACCAGAGTTAAACGCCAACTAGACCTTACAACTTGGCATTTAACCCCAAGAGAAGCCTCTGCACGTGTAAAGCTCAAGCTCAGCCCAAGCACACACTAAAGTAGGCCCCGGAAGTGGATTTCTGCACTTAGACATATTTCTGTAAACCCTAGTAACTAGTTTAGTATAAATAGAACTTTTTACTATTGTATTGAGTGTCTTTTGACCATTCGGTCTTTTTCCCTATTTTCGAATTCACATGCTATTTGGGGAGACTGGCCATTTGGCCATGCCTAGACCTTACACTTATGTATTTTCAACGGTGGAGTTTCTACACACCATAGATTAAGGTGTGCAGCTCTGCTGTACCTCGAGAATTAATGCAATTACTATTGTTCATCTATTCAATTCAAGCTTATTCTTATTCTAAGATATTCGCTGCACTTCAACCTGATGGATGTGATGATCTGTGACACTCATCATCATCCATCCTTATGAACGTGTGCCTGACAACCACTCCCGTTCTACCTTAGATCGAGTGCGTATCTCTTGGATTCCTTAATAAGAGTCTTCGTGGTATAAGCTAGAATTATTGGCGGCCATTCCTGAGAATCCAGAAATTCTAAACCTTGTCTGTGGTATTCTGAGTAGGATTCAGGGATTGAATGACTGTGATGAGCTTCAAACTCGCGATTGTTGGGCGTAGTGACAGACGCAAAAGAATCAATGGATTCTGTTCCGACATGATCGAGAACCGACAGATGATTAGCCATGCTGTGACAGAGCATTTGGACCATTTTGACTGAGAGGATGGGAAGTAGCCATTGACAACGATGATGCCCTATATACAGCTTGCCATGGAAAGGAGTAAGAATGATTGGAGGAAGGCAATAGGAAAGCAGAGATTCAACAGGAACAAAGCATCTCCATACACTTATCTGAAATTCCCACCAATGATTTACATAAGTATCTCTATCTTTATTTTATGCTTTATTTATTATTATTTTCGAAAACCATTATAACCATTTGAATCCGCCTAACTGAGATTTACAAGATGACCATAGCTTGCTTCATACCAACAAAATCTCCGTGGGATCGACCCTTACTCATGTAAGGTATTACTTGGACGACCCAGTGCACTTGCTGGTTAGTTGTGCGAAGTTGTGACAAAGTGTGATTCACGTTTGAGAGCTCCAAGTCTATTGGCGCCATTGTTGATGATCACAATTAACGCGCACCAAGTTTTTGGCGCCGTTGCCGGGGATTGTTTGAGTTTGGACAACTGACAGTTCATCTTGTTGCTCAGATTAGGTAATTTTCTTTTCAAAAAGTTTTCAAAAATTTTTCAAAAAATTTTCTCTTTGTTTTCATTTTTCAAAAAAAATTTCAAAAAATACAAAAAAATTTATAAAATCATAAAAACCAAAAATTTTTGTGTTTCTTGTTTGAGTCTAGTGTCAATTTTTATGTTTGGTGTCAATTGCATGTTTTAAAAACTTTTGCATTTTTCGAAAATTCATGCATGTGTTCTTCATGATCTTCAAGTTGTTCTTGGAAAGTCTTCTTATTTGATCTTCATATTTTCTTGTTTTGTGTCTTTTGTTGTTTTTCATATGCATTTTTGAATTCATAGTGTCTAAACATGAAAAATTTCTAAGTTTGGTGTCTTGTATGTTTTCCTTTTCTTGAAAATTTTTCAAAAATAGTTCTTGATGTTCATCTTGATCTTCAAAGTGTTCTTAGTGTTCATCTTGACATTCATAGTGTTCTTGCATGTTTTCTTTGTTTTGATCTTAATTTTTCATGTTGTGAGTCATTTTTGTGTTTTTCTCTCTCATCATTAAAAATTCAAAAAAATCAAAAAAATATATTTTCCTTGGTTTACTCATAATTTTCGAAATCTTTCGGTTGACTTAGTCAAAAATTTTTAAAATAAGTTGTTTCTTGTTAGTCAAGTCAAGATTTCAATTTTAAAAATCCTATCTTTCCAAAATCGTTTTTAAAAATCAAATCTTTTTCATTTTTCTTTTATGATTTTCGAAAATTTGAAAAATATTTTTCAAAATCTTTTCTTATCTTTATTTCATAATTTTCAAAAACTTTACTAACAATTAATGTGATTGATTCAAAAATTTGAAGTTTGTTACTTTCTTGTTAAGAAAGGTTCAATCTTTAAATTCTAGAATCATATCTTTTAGTTTCTTGTTAGTCAAGTAACTAATTTTAACCTTAAAACTCAAATCTGTTTCAAAATATCTTTTTCAAAAATTTAATTTCAAAATATCTTTTCAAACTTCTTATTTTTTCAAAATTGATTTTCAAATCTTTTTTCAATAATATCTTTTTTAAAAACTTTTACATTTTTCGAAAATTCATGCATGTGTTCTTCATGATCTTCAAGTTGTTCTTGACAAGTCTTCTTGTTTGATCTTCATATTTTCTTGTTTTGTGTTTTTTGTTGTTTTTCCTATGCATTTTTGCATTCATAGTGTCTAAGCATTGAAGATTTCTAAGTTTGGTGTCTTGTATGTTTTTCTTTTCTTGAAAATCTTTCAAAAATAAGTCTTGATGTTCATCTTGATCTTCAAAGTGTTCTTGGTGTTCATCTTGACATTCATAGTGTTCTTGCGTGCATCATGTGTTTTGATTCATAATTTTCATGTTGTGAGTCATTTTTGTGTTTTTCTCTCTCTTCATTAAAAATTCAAAAATAAAAAATATCTTTTCCTTATTTTTCTCATAATTTTCGAAATCTTTGGGTTGACATAGTCAAAAATTTTTAAAATAAGTTGTTTCTTGTTAGTCAAGTCAAGATTTCAATTTTAAAAATCTTATCTTTTCAAAACTTTTTCAAAAATCAAATCTTTTTCAGTTTTTTTCATATTTTCGAAAATTTTAAAATTTATTTTCAAAATCTTTTTCTTAATTTCATAATTTTTGAAAACTTTACTAACAATTAATGTGATTGATTCAAAAATTTGAAGTTTGTTACTTTCTTGTTAAGAAAGGTTCAATCTTTGAATTCTAGAATCATGTCTTTTAGTTTCTTGTTTGTCAAGTAATCAATTTTAATTTTTAAAAAAATCAAATCTTTTCCAAAATATCTTTTTCAATCATATCTTTTTCAAAATCAATTTCAAAAATCTTTTCTAACTTCTTATCCTTTCAAAATTGATTTTCAAATCTTTTTCCACTAACTAATTGACTTTTTGTTTGTTTCTTATCTTTTTTAAAACTACCTAACTACTTTTCTCTCTCTAATGTTTGAAAATTACCTCCCTCTTTTTCAAAAATTCTTTTAATTAACTAATTGTTTCAAATTCTAATTTTAATTTTATTTCTTCTTTTAATTTTTGAAAATCACTAACCATTTTTTCAAAACAATTTTTTTGAAATTCTCTCCCTCTCATCTTCTTTTATTTATTTATTTAATTACTAACACTTCTCTTCATCTTAAAAATTCGAACCCTCACTTCTTCTTTGTGTTCAAAATTCTCTCTTCTCCTTCTTCTATTCTTCTTCTTCTACTCACATAAAAGAATCTCTATACTGTAACATAGAGGATTCCTCTTTCTTTTCTGTTCTCTTCTTTTTCATATGAGCAGGAGCAAGGACAAGGACATTCTTGTTGAAGCAGATCCTGAACCTAAAAGGACTCTGAAGAAGAAGCTAAGAGAAGCTAAAGCACAACAATCTAGAGAAAACCTTACAGAGAATCTCGAAATAGAGAGAGACATGGCCGACCCCAATAACAATGGTGGAGGCACAAGGAGGATGCTTGGTGACTATAATACACCTACTTCCAAATTTGATGCAAGAAGCATCTCAATCCCTGCAGCAAATAATTTTGAGCTGAAACCTCAACTAGTTGCTCTAATGCAACAGAACTGCAAGTTTCATAGACTTCTATCAGAAGATCCCTATCAGTTTTTAACTGAGTTCTTGCAGATCTGTGAGACTGTTAAGACTAATGGAGTAGATCCTGAGTCTACAGGCTCATGCTTTTCCCTTTTGCCGTAAGAGACAGAGCTAGAACATGGTTGGACTCACAACCTAAAGATAGCCTGGACTCTTGGGATAAGCTGGTCACGGCCTTCTTGGCTAAGTTCTTTCCTCCTCAAAAGTTGAGCAAGCTTAGAGTGGATGTTCAGACCTTCAAACAAAAAGATGGTGAATCCTTCTGACCAAAAGATACAAGCAGATGACCAAAAGATGTCCTTCTGACATGCTTTCAGAGTGAACCATTTTGGATATATTCTATTAAGGTCTATCTGAGTTCTCTAAGATGTCACTGGACCATTCTGTAGGTGGATCCATTCACCTAAAGAAAACGCCTGTAGAAGCTCAAGAACTCATTGACATGGTTGCAAATAATCAATTCATGTACACTTCTGAGAGGAATCCTATTAGTAATGGGACGCTTCAAAGGAAGGGAGTTCTTGAAATTGATGCTCTGAATGCCATATTGGCTCAGAACAAAATGTTGGCTTAGCAAGTCAACATGATTTCTCAAAGTCTGAATGGATGGCAAAATGCATCCAACAGTACTAAAGAGACATCTTCTGAAGAAGAAGCTTATGATCCTGAGAATCCTGCAATGGCAGAGGTGAAATACATGGGTGAACCCTATGGGGACACCTATAATTCCTCATGGAAAAATCATCCAAATTTCTCATGGAAGGATCAACAAAAGCCTCAACAAGGCTTTAACAATGGTGAAAGAAACAGGCTCAGTAATAGCAGGCCTTTTCCATCATTTTCTCATCTTCACATGCATTTCCAAATCAAGTATTGGTAGGATTATAGTCACATATCCATCCAAACCCAATTTTGTGCAGCATGAGAAAGCATTTCTAGCATGATCTCTTCATTCCTCTTCCAAGGTTCCGAAGAGATCCAAGTATGAATAGTTTCTTTTCCAAGATAACTACCCAATTGGATGAAGATTGAAAGCTTTCTAGTAAAATCAAGAGAAAAGATAGAAGAAGAAGAATGAAAACTAATATTGATCCATCAAATTGCAGCAGAGCTCCCTAACCCAATGAAAGGGGTTTAGTTGTTCATAGCTCTGGAAAATGAATACAAAGATGGAGAATACATCATGAAAGTAAAACTAGAAGTTACAGAGAAAGTAAAAAATACAGAGAGTAGTTCTATGCCCCAGGCTCCTAAAGTTTCCAACCCCCATCTAATTCAAAGCTACTCCTATATATACTACTCTTCTGATCTTCTAGTTGGCTCTTCAAGTCTTGGGTATAGGCCTCTGGATCTTGAGTTTGAAGTAGTTATCCACTTTATTGGGCTTAGCTTTGCTTGCAGAGAGAAAATGTGAAGTAGGCAGGGACTTTGGCTTAGGACGTTAGTGGTGTCAACGTTAAGTGAAAGTGTGGGTTCGAGAACGTTAGTGACAATCATCTTTTTCACTAACGTTGACTTCAATGTTAGAGTTCAACGTTGACGTTCCTAACCCAAATATGATCATGTTGACTTCAATGTTAGTGGCATTAACGTGACCACTAACGTTGCCTCTTGGCCCTTCGCATATGTTATTGGGACTTACCTTTCCCAATAACGTGGTGAGTCACCCCTTCTCCTTACGTTAGAGTCTACGTTAACTAGGTTAACGTGGCTTCTAGCGTAGTAATGCCAATTCTTCGATAGCGTTAGTGACACTTACCTTTGTCACTAACGTTCCAATGTGCCCCTACTTCCCACGTTAGAGTCCACGTTATCTAAGTTAATGTGGCTTCTAACGTAGTCATGCTAGCCATCTCCAACATTAGTGACAAAGGTGAGTGTCACTAACGTTGGCTCATCATCTCTTTATCTACGTTAGCTTCCACGTTAACAAAGTTAACGTGGGAGTTAACGTTGCTCATGGTAGCTCTTGGTGGTTCACCCCAACGTTAGTGACAAAGGTAAGTGTCACTAACGTTGGCAATCAATTGCTCTCTCCACGTTAGCTTCCACGTTAACTAAGTTAACGTGGCTTATGGAGGCTTGGCCAACGTTAGTGACAAAGGTGAATGTCACTAACGTTGGCTTCTCTTTTGCTTTCCAACGTTAGAGTCCACGTTAACTAAGTTAACGTGGCAACTAACGTGGCCAATTATGAGCTTGGTCCAACGTTAGTGACAAAGGAGAGTGTCACTAACGTTGGCCTTGTTGTCTTCTTCCACATTAGAGTTCACGTTAACTTAGTTAACGTGACTCTTAACGTGGGCTGTGATGGCTTCGAGGGCGTTATTGGTGATTACTTTTCTCACTAACTTTGCAAGCTAGCTCCCATTCCACGTTAGAGGTCATGTTAGTTGAACTAATGTGAATGCTAACGTGGTTCTTCTTTGCTTCCTTTGTCCTGAAATCAAGCAGAAAAGCGCATCAAAGTTCTAATCCAAGTCATGAGATATGCATCATCCAATTTGTCATATAATTCATGCAAAATTCTCATGAAATCATGTAAAATGCACGATGTATGCTTGAAACAAGATGTAAGTGAATATCTACCCAAAACTAGCTTGTTTCTTAAGAAAATACATGAAACTACCTTAAAAACAGTAAAGAAAGGTTAGTGAAACTGGCCAAAATGCCTTGGCATCATACGTGCCCGGTCACCCTTACGACGTAGGGTTAACAGAGTATCGAGAATCAACCTGGAACACGTGGGGGCGAGCCACGGTTTTTACCTAGAAAAAATCGTATCTCAGATATCATCATTCATAAGCCATTTTATAGTCATAATCATTATTTAATCATTTATCAAGCCATGGCATGTTAACTCATTTTATTAACAACCTCCCTTTCACATTTTTCATCATCATTCCCTTATAATTCATCTCAATTACCCCTTTCGAGTCTTGACCAAACTATTTATCAAACTCTTCTCAACCTTTTTAATATCGAATAATCTTAAAATCAACCTAACTCTAACATTAAATCAATCACAACACACGAAGATTAAACTTTAACTTCTCGAACCCATGAGTATCACTAAGTCATCCTCGACACTCTGTTTTCTTTTCTGTTTTTAATATAATAAATGAACTCGGAATTGCACAAACTTTATGTCTAGGCATTCATCTTGAAATAAGCTTTCTAGCAAACCAAGGATCATAGTTTTCTGATTTTTCTAACCTCAGGAATAAAGAAAAAACTGTGACTGCTCTGCAGTGCATAAAACCAGAAAAACAACAGCAGCATATGATATTCAAAATTCAATATAAAATCCAAGTTAAATCTAATGACTTTAAAAATTAATGTAGTTAAATTTCACTCATCCAGGTTTCTGTCTCAGTTGGTTCTGAGTTAATACCATTTTTAATGAAGAAGTTACATTACCTGGAAGTTAAGTAAAACTGAGTCAAAATCTGTTTTAGAAACCAACAAGCTTAGTACCTTTCAATTTAAATAAATTTTATTACAAAACTACAATTAATCTAAATTTTGGTTTGGGAACTCCTAGCTCATCAAGAAACAAGTGTGTCTTGGTTGCAACCCAATTGCTATTCAATTCTAAGAGTTACAAGCATTGGAAGTTGATGCATAGCTTGCTGAAATCTGTTTCTTTTCAGCTTTGACCACCAATATTCAAAAATTCACAACTCCCAATCCTCAACTCTTAAAATTCTGAAGTTTTAGAGTAATAAAGCAAGTTAATCAAATTTTATAACAAAATGGGTTTTGCTCCAAAATTCAACTCATAGAAGTTGCAACAAGAAAAACAAGTTGCTGCTCTGTTTGACCTTTTCTGCTGTAAGACAGATTTAACAACCTAAATTTAAAAATTTGCCATAAATTGTATATTTAACAAAAAGATCCCAAATTTTCCAGTTTAGTTCCTTATATTCCCAAGTTTATCCCAAACTTAGTCTCATGCAATTTTGATCATTACATAATTAGTTACAGCATATGCAATACCACCACAACACAACTCTACATCCTTATTAACAAACACCAATCCTAATCCATCATAAATAAATATAAGAGCACACTATTAATGACTTCTACACCTCATAATTCTAATATATATATCCACCAACAAATCTATTCCAACAACATTACAAGGCTAATCATTAAATACAACAAACAATTCAACTTATCCTATGGTTCCTCTAACCTAAGTTTTCACAACACCGTAAATATTAAACGTGCGAAACTTAAACCATACCTTGGCCGATCACTTAGTTCATCCAAGGCAGCCTCACAACTCAAAATTACAGCCCCTCCAAGCTCAATCAAACAGCCCCAAAACAAGCCTTGGTCATCAACAAACCTCCAAGTAATCCCAATTCAATTCAATGCTTATATACCCACTTAATCTACACCTAATATATATACATGCTCCAATTTCAGATTTCTCATCATAAATACAAGATTGGGCTAGGGTTTAGGTTGTCCTTAGCGTGCCCACACGCGTAACAACTCGAGCTCAATACGCTCTGCAAGCTAAATTAAACCTAAAACACCAAATTATACAAAATCTCAACACCAAAGCCCAATAAATTCAGAACTGGAAATGAGAAAATTGAGCAAGAAATCGTGGCTTCCTTACCTTACAATGTTATGGGCTTTGTAGAGCTCGATGCCGCGGTCGCGTGGCCGCAAACGGATCGTCAATCGGAGCTCGAAGCGAGAAGTTATGTGGATTTGAATGAAATCAAGGATTTTGGATTCTTCAACTTGTTCTTCCCCATTTTGGCTCTGCCCAGCGTGTTCTGCATGCCGAATAGAAATGAAATAAGCTTTAGCTCATTATATATAGTGAGTTGGTTGGGCCCACTGGCCCGGTTCGGGTTCGGTTCGACCGGTTTGGCTCGTTCGGCTCAATTTTGGGCCAAATTTTTCGAAAGTGATATCAAAATTCTCATTTTGACGAGATCTATCATATTTTGATATTAGTTTTGTATATTTAATTTTCCTATTGAAAATTCAATTTATTGACTAATTATATATCAATTTTAACGGGGTTTACAAGTTTGGTGTTTGAGCATATTGGGAATCGGCCAAGATATAGTTTCGGTTTCCTTTATGTAATATGTAATGTTTCTAGAAACTTAGGCTAGTTGACCTTAAGATAGGATTAAATGATATGAGTGTATGAGTAATTATGTGTGAATTGATGTTAATTGTTGGTGTATGGGATTATTGTGGATGATGATGATTGTTGGAGATTATTGATGTTGATGAGTATTGAGGATGATTATTTATATTGATGAATAATGAGAATTTTGAGAAATTAAAGTGATGAGTTAATGTAAAATGTTTAGGGTGGGTTACAATGAAGGATATTGATGATTATGATGTTTGATGACATATATTGATGATGATTTTGATTGTTGGTTATTGTGGTTGTTGAGGATTGTTGGGTGCTATTAGTGTTGATGAGCTTTATGATGGATTTGATTAATAATGGATAGGGTTTGATAATGACTATTGGAATATATGAGGAATTATTTTGGGTAGTTGAGGTTGTTGTTGATTGATTTTGATTATGAGTGTGGATTTATGATTAAATGGGAAATTATGGATTTGGTAGTGAGATATGGTATAATGGTTGAGGAATTTAAGTGAAACTGAGAAGAATGATATGAAGAGGTAAGGTGTTGTGTGTGGTAGTGGTTTATGATGATTGGGTAGGTTTTGATTTGGTTTTGAATGAAAAGTTGGTTAGAATTGAAGTTTTGAGGTTTTTGGTAAAAACTGGTTTTTAGTGAACTTTGAAGGGTCATAACTTATGCCTTAATTTTCAAAAGTTGCTGAAATTTGTTTAGAATTAAAGTTCATCAAAAAACCTTCGATTTGATATAAAGTTTGTAAAATTTTGGATTTTTGTAGAGGAAGTTATGATTATTCAAAGTTGGTTTAAAAATTTGAAATTCTGCAAAGTTGCAGAATTTCAAGATTTCTGATATGTGTGCACGTACAGCCTTGTACGCACGCACAACCATGCGAAAAAGTTATTCTTTGCAAACGAATAGACCTGTGCGCTGATGACAAGTCATCATATACCCATTTTTCAAGCTAATTTCACTTGTTTTGTTAGTCTTTATACACTTTCTTGCATCCTAAGTAAGTGATTTGGAGTGAAAATGCATAACTTCTCTAAATCAAGCAACCACCATAAAATTTATGTTAATTCATGAGGTTTAAGCTAATTTTAATTGAATTTTAATTGATTTATAAGCCTTATGAATTTAGTGATACTTGGAGTGGTTGTTTTGGTTTATTTTAGGTGAAGAAAAGAATAAAAGAGAAAAGCATGGCCTAAAGAAAGCGTGACCCAAGGAGAAGGAAGCGTGGTCAAAGGAAGTACAAGTGTGCCGCATGCAATGGGGGAGGCAAGCATTGCCCTCCACAAGGGCATACTGCCCTCTAGGAGGGCAACATAAGGGAACAAGACAAAGAAGGCAACTCTGCCCTGCCCACTACAAGGGCAGAGCACAAATTTGTGCCTTGGAATCAAGAAGAAGAAAATGTTGCCCTGCCCTCCACAAGGGCAGTATCGGGCTCACCAAGGAAGAAAATCAAAGGAAAAATGCCTATGATGCTTGCCACAAGAGTTGAACACGGGACCATGAGGAAGCAAGGAACTAAGTTCCATTACCGTGCCAAGAAACCAAGGAAAATGAATGAGCGTGTGTTTCTGCCCGGATTCGAACGCGAGACTTCATTTTGGAAACACTGCCATGCCCTCCGCGAGGGCAGGGCAGCATTTTGATGGTGCATGAATCTGGCGCACCAAGGGACATTTCTGGCGCACCAAATCACTATCCTGGCAGCACCAGCGCGCACCACAGCACGATCTTGGCAGCACCAACTTTTTCTGTCCTGCCCTCCGCGAGGGCAGGGCAGCATCCTGTGCACCAAGGCACCATTCTGGCGCACCATGGCATGATTCTGGCAGCATCAGCACGCACCGTGGCACATTTCTGGTGCACCAATTTTTCCTGCCCTGCCCTCCGCGAGGGCAGGGCAGCGTTCTGCACACCAGACCGCACCAGACCGCACCAAGCAAGCACCAACATGCACCAAATCCTGCCCTGCCCTCCACAAGGGCAGGGCAGCCTCTTGGAAGCTATTATTTTGGGCCGAAAATTCAATTAAAATCCCAATTGAATTCATTTCTTCACCAAATCAAAAGCCCATCCAAATCCCAAAATCCAAGAATAGAAAGTGTATAAATAGGAGCTAGTTTGATGTAATTAGGACCTTTTCCTTTACCTTTGGCTTGACTTTTGAATTTTGCACTTTCTTTGAGCTTTGAATTTCTTGCAACTTTTTCTAAGAGACTTGACCGAGATTTCAGAGGATTAAGGGGGAATTGATTGATCTCCTTCCTCGTCCTTGCTCGGGCAATTTCACTCCTCTGTTTCTGAGTTTTGGGTGCGAGAAATTGAGGAAATTCTGTCTCAATTCCCATTCAAAATCTCTTCAAATCTTTTTATGCGCAATTGAATTTCATTTCTGTTCCTTTACTGCTGTTTCTTCAATTTTCTGCAAATTGCTTTGATAACTTGGATCTGGGAAGGAAATTGAGATTTAGGCTCTGCTACCTAATCTCTTGAGTCCTGAGATCATAATTTACTTGGGTTCTTCTGTGAACCTTGCTGCACTTTACTTTAATTTTCTGTTTAAGCTTTCATTGCTTCCGATTCAATTCCTGCTCTATTAACTGTGGCAATTTACTTTCTCTTTGTTTATATTCTGCAATCCCAGTCCTCAAATCCCTTTTATATTCAAGCCATTTACATTTCTTGCCATTTAAGTTACCGCAATTTATATTTCATGCACTTTAAGTTTCAGTTATTTACTTTCTTGTTCTTTAAGATTCAGCAAGTTTACTTTCCTGCTCTTTAATTTACTGCAATTTCCCCTTCCCCCTTTTCATTCCAAGCAATTTAGTTTCTGTTAAATACAACCCACTCAACCAAAACTTGATTCGCTTGACTAAATCAACCACTAAACTAAAATTGCTCAATCCTTCAATCCATGTGGGATCGACCTCACTCATGTGAGTTATTATTACTTGATGCGACCCGGTACACTTGCCGGTGAGTTTTGTGTTGGATCGTTTTCCATGCGCACGCATAAGTCAGGAAGGGACGTCTGTTACGGGCGCCTGCACAGCTTGTGCGAGTGAACAGACTTTATAAATTTTTTTACCTGTGCGTATGCACGCCCCTGTCCATACGCACACTTTCAAAATTTTCCTGGGTGTGCGCACACACACGCCTGTGCGGACACACCCGCCCTATTTCTCAAATTTTATTTTGTTTTCAACTATTCTACCTTCCCAACAAGGTTGTAAGCTTCTATAACACCATTTTAAGACTCTTGGACTTAGTTTAGAGCATTGAAATATGGGAAAGGTCCTAGGGGATTAAGTTGGGTTTTCCTTTAAAAAGTTAGCAAATGGAGGTTTAGGTTTCTGGTGTATTGTGGATGAGTTAGTTGAGAGGGAAGGAAGAGTGGTGCATATGGTGATTGTTGACAATGAATTGGGAAATTGATGAACTAATGAGCTCAAAATGGAAGTGATGAATTGATGATAGTTATTATGAGTTGAAGACTCAAAGAGGATTGATAATCTTTTCTGCTATAAGAGTGTGCCAGGCACTATATCCTTGGGTTATGCATACAAGTGTGCCCGGCACTATATCTGTCGTGAATAGCGTGTGCCCGGCACTATATCCGTTGGTCAATAGAGTGTGCCCGACACTATTCGTGGGAGCGACAGAAACGTGACATCCGAAAGGATGTGCCGAGTTGGCATTTATGGACCGAGAAGTGATATCACGAGCCAATAAAATAGACATTCATCATGTGCATTTTCTATCTATTTGTATGCTTTGCCGACTTGTAATTGTATGCCTAAATGAATAACATGCCTATTTGCTTACTTGAACTACTTTCTCTACATGCTTCTACTTGTGTTTTACGTGCTTGCATTTATATTGTGATTGTCTGGTGCTGAGGAGGTTAGGTAGGTGGTGGTGATGGGATCGCACGGAGGTTAGGTTGGCAACGGTTGTGGGATACAGTGGTGTGAACAGTTTTAGTTAGAATTTCCCTAGGTTTAGACAACACTGGTTTATGGTTTAAGTTCTTTATATATATTTATTTATTTTGTTCTAAGCTTGAATATCAGTATGTGATGTGAAGTTCTAGGATTGCCTACGGCGTTCCAGAGCCTTATATCTTACATCATTGGGCATTGTTACCTTATTGAGAACCTCCGATTCTCATTCTATACTTTGTTGTTGTTTTCAGATGCAAGTCATAATTCACCTTGGTGAAATTGCAGATATGGTGACCGAGCGGAGTATGGTTCTTTCTTTGTATGCTTCTATTTTACTTTTGTCATAGTATACTCTCATCTTTTGTATATTTATCTTTATAGCCTTAGAGGCTTATTTGAGAGATAGGTTGTATAAGCTATTTTCAATTCTAAAACTCTATATCCGTCTATTTGTAACTAGTCGGCTTAAATTTCACAAGCTGCGGCTAGTTCTCTACGATTTTTATATTCTTATATTTATATATGTTTTATTCTCTTATACCTATACCTTGTACTTTATGCGTTAGCTTCGTGTGATCGTTTCCGCGCTTTCGTAATTCTATTTTTGAGTTCAATCCTTCATCAGGCTTCTAGAATATATTACTTCCTTCTATATATATGTGTATAATCCTTAGAACTATCGTAAGCTCTGATTAACCTTTGTTTTACGGCTAGAGGTAAAGCTTAGGGTAATTGGGGTGTTACATTTAATGGTATCAGAGCGGTTCATCCTTGTGAGCTTGAGGGATGGACCGGTTGTGCTTCATTGCATACTCTGTGTGTGTCTTTTCTTTGATGCTATTACGTTATCTACTTGATATTTCATAGCTTGCTTGTTTATGAGTGCCTGTTTAAGGTTAATGAAGCACTAGGCTTTTGATATTGAAACTGATCACCTTGATATCAATTGTTTAGTGTAGACAGGAACCCTAATGGCTAATCGCGGACGAGGTCGTACGCGTTCACGAGGAGAAAGTAGGAATGAGCAACCGGCCAATAACCATGCCAAGTTCATGGCATTAATGACGAATCTTGCAAACATCAAAGAGGCTACCACTACTGCGACTCTGCAAACTGTGCAGAGGTTAGGCCAACCGGCCGGAAATGGAAACAAAAATGGTGAAGGAAATGCAAATGAGAATGCGGGAGGAAACGAAGATAACACGGGAGGTGCTCCGATGACCTTGGCGACCTTTCTCAAGGTTCATCCTCCAAGTTTTCGAGGTTCAACTAATCCCACAGAAGCGGATAACTGGATCCAAGCTATGGAACGCGCCTGCAAGCGCAGCATGTCCCACATAACCAATACGTAGAGTTTGCTGCTTACCAACTTCGGGAAGAGGCCCAGCATTGGTGGTAGGCAGAATGCTGCTTGCTATAGCTCTAGAATGTAGATGTTCCTTGGAATGTGTTCCAAACGGCTTTCTACAAGAAGTATTTTCCTGAGTCTGCAAGGGAAGCAAAGGAGATGGAACTTATGCAGCTGAAGCAAGGTTCCTTGTCTATGGCAGATTATACGAGCAAGTTTGAGGAACTTTATAGGTTCTCTAGGGCATGTCAGGGTGCCCCAAAAACCTATGAGAGCTGGAAGTGTATCACGTATCAAAGTGGTTTGAAGGACGACATCATGACTGCTGTGGCTTCTATGGAGATTTGAATTTTCTCTGATTTGGTGAACAAGGCAAGAGTGGTTGAAGAATACGGGAAAATGGTAGCCTCGTTAAAGGAGACTTCTGGAGAAAATACTAGTAGGGAGCGTGACGATCATCTCGGACCAAGGGGACAGAACGTTAAAAGAAATGAACACACTCCTCAACATCTACGAGGTCAAGAGGATTTCAGAAAGAACAACAACGCTCAGTTCCACATGGCAAAGGGAGATGGTCGATGCTACACTTGTGGATTACCAGGGCACCTTGCTAAGGACTGCCATAGAGGGAGGAACCGAGGTATGGGTAAGAGTCAGCAACCAGGCCGTGTGTTTGCTTTAGAGGCACGTGAGGCGACGGGGTCAGATCCTCCGACGAGAGGTAAGCGTATGCTTTGAGTCTTATATTGCCTGTACCTGAGGTAGTTTGGTTCTATCTTTTTGCAAGTCGTTGTTAGGATTACAAGGGCGTAGAGTTGTGTTGGGAGTAAACTATGGGGAAAGGAGGATTCTAGCGGTGGTAGCCGAAGATTTTGGACTTTTGATGACGAACGATCCGAGTTGGACTGCCGGAATGGTTACCAGGTATGACTAGAAGTCTTGGCGGTTCTCTGTGTGGGCGATGGGTGCGGTTCAGCACTAGTGGCAACGGAAATATCGACTAACGTCCTTGCGGTTTTTAACTATGATTTTTGCCGTTTTAAGATTTAAAGTGATTTTAAAATCTGGTTTGGAGCTTTGGTTTAACTGATTTGGTTTTGAAACTAGGATTTGAACTTTTGATCAAATGACATTATTAAAAAAAGGAAAAGTAAGTCCTAAGATTTTGTTCACCTGTGATTTCGGTTTGAAATTTTAACGTATCCAAAAGGAATTCAAATGGAAAGGTTTTTATTTAAGGGTTTCAATGAATTTAGGAAAATCATGATTTAAAATTATTAATTTACCAATAAAAGGTTTTTGACTCTTTTGATAAGGTTTTAACAATGGACTTATTTAGATTGGACTTGTTTTAAAGGTTTTGAAAAGTATTACAAATTCGGTATTTTGGTTTAAAAGAAAGGATTTTCGGATTCCTAGTGACGATAATCAGAGTGACGCAGTGGAAGTTGTACGCCAAGTTGTTCAATTGTGAGTTCTGGGAGGAAGAAATAAAGCTCTTAGTTCATGTGGTGAGCAAGGGAGGAATTGCCATAGATCCTTATAAGGTAGAAATGGTGATGGGATGGGAAAGATCGACAACAGTGACGGAAGTCAGAAGCTACTTGGGTTTAGCTGGATATTACCGGAGATTCATTGAAGGTTTTTCTCGGATTGCATTACCGATGGCTAGGTTGATAAGAAAGGAAGCGCCTTTTGTTTGGATGTCGGAGTGTGCAGAGAGTTTTCAGACTTTGAAGTTGAAGTTAACTTCAGCATCTGTTTTAATCTTGTTGGAACCGCATGAACCGTTTGAAGTATACTATGACGCTTCTCTACAGGGTTTAAGTTGCGTGTTGATGCAACACCAGAGTGTGATGGCTTACGCATCGCGTCAACTGTAAGACCCAAGACTTTTGGAAAAGTCCTTTTTTAAACTAATCTCAAACCTTACATTTATTTACAGTTTTATTTTCAAGAAATTATTTTATTGAAAATACTTAAAGGCAGTTTTGATTAATTGGATTTGAGATGAATTAAGATTTTTATCCAAACTCCATAATTATGGATTATTGTACTATCTACAATTTAACGTTTTAGAAATTCAAAAAAATGAGGTTTGGCTATTCAAAATTAGAATTTTATCTAATTTTACAATTATTGAATTATTTTCTATATTTAAATTATAAAGTTGGTAGTTATGAAATAATAAGGATTTTCCTATGATTTGGACTAAATAATTAATATTTTAAAATATTGATACTACTGTTTTGGAAAAATAAAGGATTTAATTATATTATTTCTAATTATTTAATTTGGACATTTGATTAAAAATAATTTGTAAAATTGATGAGCAAATAGCATTTTCTATATACAATTAGTGTTGGATTTAATTGGGGTTTCAATTACTATATTATCCCTACTTGTATTTAAAATTACTAAAATGCCTTTAACCCTATTTTTTTTTTCAAAAATGAAATCCTAAAGCCTTCATCCCAGCAGCCAAAACCCTACCTTGTCTTCCCTTTCACCCACGGTAGCAACACCCATGGTTTCCCCTTCTTCTAAGAGTGAAAGGAACAAAATCAAATAAGGAAAGGGAGACTGAGCTGTGGCGAGGAGGGGAGGAGGGAGCTCACTGCCGCTGTGACCACCGAACTGCCTGTGAGGATCCCAAGCCACCATCGTCAGCGTTGCCCAGCTTTGCCCGTGCTGCAGCGCCTCCTTTCAGCCGTTCATGGGGTCGACGAAGTCACTGTTGAGCTGTAGCGCCACCGTCCTACCTGGTCACTGTCAAGCTGCTTCCCGTTGCCACCGATCCATCAATGAGTCACCACAAAGAGAGAGAGAGACGTGCAGGAGGAAGGGAGCATCACGAAGGAGGGGGCACTGTGTGCTGTCGCCGAAGCCTCCTTTGCTATCGCGGTGGCCTGGGCTAGCCTCGGAAGGAGCCGCTGGTCCCCCATTGCCAGCGCTGCTGAGAAACTTGAAGAGAGAGAAAGTGTGCAAAGAAGAGAGGGAGCTCACGTTGCGCAAATAGATCTGCCGTCCCTCACCATCCAGCTCGCCGTGACTGCTGCTCAGGAAGCCCTCGTCGTCACAGGTTAGATCTGAAGTGCGAGAGAAGGCAACGAAAGAGGGAATCGTGCTACCCAGTCACCGTTCGTGTTGCCGGCGCTGTCTTCATCCAAACCACCGTCAGACCCGCCACTGCCGGAGCTTCTGGTCGAGCCTCAACCGATGGGAACGCTGCTGTCACTACCAAGGTCCACTATCGGTAAAGCTTTTAAGTTGAGTTTCCATTCCGTTGAGTTTCCGGGAACTTCATCATCGCTACATGTGGTTCAGGTCACCGCTACTGCTTGAGGTTGACTACCGGGTTGCCACCGAACTTGCTCGGAGACCGCCGCTATTTCAATTCAGTTGTTCCTTCTCATTTTGGTAAGCGTTTTCGATTTAAAAGCCCTTTAGATTATTGTTCTGATAATTTAGGCTAAGGTGTTGTGGCGTTATCAGTCGTAGGGTTGTGTATCAATGCTTGCGTGATGTGCTCGGAGTTCACGGCTGCTTCGTTTTGCCAGTTCAATGAGTATTTCGATTTTCGAAAGCCCTGCATTAGTGTTATGTTCTTTGTAATAAATTAATTGCAATGTTAATGGTTTTAGGAGTTAGAATCCGGTTTGCTTGTGACGTTGGGGCTGTTTCTGCTTCTGAGAGAGCGATCAGAGCTAAGATTTTGATTACCGGTGATTTTGGGTCGAGACGAAAGGAGTTGGTTAACGAGTTTGGGTTGTGATTTCAATGTATCGAGGTAGGGGCTTTTTGTATAAACTAATCTATTTTAAATTGGAAATTGTTGTAAATAGATATGCTGAGCGAAATGTATTTCTGGTGATTATGTGAGTCTTATGAATTGTCTGATTATATCTTGGATGAATATGGTTGTGTACTTGAGTGAAATAACGTCTGATTTTGATAAATTGGAGACCTTTAGAATTGTTGATTTGAAATGATTTTGATAGTCTAAAAATCTGAGTTATGTTTATTGGAAACTGAATTGGGTTTTGAACCTACTGAGAAAGGTTGATGATTGGTTTTGTTGGCACCCGAAAAGGGTGGCAAAGTCCAAGTTTTAGGGGAGATACTGTCGAAATTTTTATAAAATATGATATTTTGATTGGAACGTTATTATGAAAGTAATGAATTATGCCTTGAATTAAATGTTTGATAAATAAATTATGTTTGAACTTGCCTTATTAAGAAAATTTTTATATTTTTTGGATGTAATTATTAAGAAAGGAATTATGTCTTAAAAATCAATTTAAATATGAGACTTTTTATGTTTTCGAATTTGATTTAAGTAAACGGATTTTGTAGGGGTTTTAATGGATTTAAAATAAACCTAGTTTTCAATTAATCTATTCACTTTACGACATTTTAGGAAGAGCTTGAAGTATTTTTCTGAAACTTTGATTTATTAAAATGGAAACATTTTCCGAGCATTTGGTAACAAATTTAAGAATGAAACTAAAATTGGTTTTTGGTTTTAAAATGATTTGGTTTTGGCTTAAGTTGGTTGGTTTTGAAATTGGTTAGTAATAATTGGAAACACGATTTGGTTTTGGTTTAAGCTCTATTCTATTTATTCAAATTAAGAAGTTAAAGTTTCAGAGGTTTTTAAGGAATTTAAGAAATGAGTTAGGTTATTCTCCCCTGAAGTCTTGAGACTCTGCTGAGGAATTTTACGACCAAATCTTGATTTAGAAATGAATGATTTTGAGTCTTTCAAATAGATTTTTGAACTTGGCATGGTTTTGTGATTGTTTGGAAGTGTTGGAAAGACATGGAAAGTGGCTCTATTTTGAAAAGTAATTCTTGGCAAGATGTAAATTGAATACGGTTGTTATTTAAAGTAAATGGGCTAAGAATGATTTTGAAATAAGATAATGAGCCGGATTGATGTGTTGAAAAATGTTTTTCTGAAAAACCACTTGTCTACTATTTTATATTGAGACTATGAGATGCTATGCGCCCGGCAGGGGCAAAGGTTGGATCCCGCCTGTTGAGGTAGCGGCGACGGTGTAAGGATGGAGGCTCGTCCCGCTTGCGCTTAGATGTGAGGTCGGTGGCAATAGATCCTGCTCGCATCCCTTCGGATCATCAGAGCGTACAGGCGCAAAACCCTGGATAGTGATTCGAGCACTATATCTCGGGGGTTCCCACACCATGATTCTGAAGGGCAACATCTCCATGGATGTGTGTCGGGTTGGCAGTTGAACCGACAATGTGATATCATAGCTAATAGGGCAGACATTCATCATTTGCATTTATGTGACATTGTTTGGGTGTGCATATTGTAATTGGTTTGCCTATGTGAATACTTATATTAATTCCTAACTACTATAATTGTTGTAATTGCTATTGATTGTGTTTGAACTACATTATTTGTGATTGTGTTTGATTGGTTGGTTTGTGATGAATTGGTTGATGATTGAGTTGTTTGGGCCGGGGGCCATGTTGGATTGGATGGGCTTGAGGCCGTGATTGGTATATTGAGTTCTAGTTTTGTATAAAGTATCTGACCGGTTCAGCATAGACTTAATGAACCTATGCTTGTAACGGGATGGTAATTTATACCGCATAGGTAACTACTTTCATGGTTGTGGTCTAGAAAAGTATGAAAAATCAAACTCTTACAGCATAAACTTAATTGAACCTATATTTGGGACATGTTGGTCATTCATACTGTTTAGGAAAAACTTTTTTCATATTTTTACAAGAAAGGAAAAAGGTTTTATTCTAAAATATTCGATAAATTTATCAAGTCTTCAGAGAGGGATTTTCTGGATTTCAAATGTGTTCTCAAGGTTTTTAGAAAGACTTAAGACGAACAATGATCACTGTATCCTAAAAATAGTTTTATTTTATGTATCTTGTTACAGCAATTTATGTAACCTTATAGTGAGAACAAGCGAGGACGACGTTCTCACTCCCCTACAGGTTAATCTTGAAAGGTTATGCGGTTTTAAGTTTTAAACAGGTTCATATTTTAGTATTAAATATTAGAAGAGTCATCGTAATACTCGAGCTATCAGAGTGGCGTAGCCGGAAGCGTGACATTTTGATAGTTAGGATGTTACATCAGCTGGGACCGCATGAGGTGAACTATTCAACTCATGATCTAGAATTAGCGGCGATTGTGTTTGCACTGAAGATTTGGAGGCCCCACTTGTACGGAGTGAGGTTTAGCATCTTTTCTGATCAGAAAGAACTTAGTACACGCTAGAGAAGTTGGATGAAGTTGCTTAAGAACTACGATTTTGAACTGAGTTATCACACTGGGAAGGTTAATGTGGTATCAGAAGCATTGAGTCGGACGTCTTTAACAATTGCTTCGATGAGAATCAAGGAAGAGGAGCTAGTGGATAAGTTTGTAGATTTTAAGCTGGACATTGGTGAAGTTGCCGGAAGAACTTGTTTGAACCAGTTGCAGATTTCAAGCACGATTAAGACGGAGATTCAGAGGGCTCAGCAAGATGAGCTAAAGCTTCAGAAATTGTTGCAACCAGTTGGTGATAGGAGGCGTGAAGAATTCGCTAAGGAGGGTGAAAGATTGAGGAGAGATAAGGGGAGAGTTTGCACACAGGATATCAGAAGTTTGAGACAATACTTGTTGTCGAGGGCTCACTACAGTGGATTTTCTATTCATCCCAGAAGCATGAAGATGTATTGTAACTTAAAGAATATGTTGTCGTGGCCTGGGATGAAAGGTGATGTAGTTACAGTGGCATCCAAGTGTTTGACATGTCAGAAGGCAAAGATAGAGCATCAGAAACCGTCAGGAACGATACAGCCTCTTGAGATTCCTCAGTGGAAGTGGGCTATCATGCGGTTTGCGTTGTAACACCCTACCACCCAAAGTTTTACGCTTAAGTCGTAATACAGAGGTGATGTGGTATTATGACCTCTAAAATAAAATGAGTACATATAATAGCAGAAGAATTATAATATGCTAGAAGCCTTGAAGAATAGAGGAAATAAAAATCGTGAAATTAAAATGCAACGCTCAAGATACGAGTTAACTTACGTGCTAAGAAAATCATAATTTTTAAACATAAGATAACAGAAGTAGGAATAGAGTGCCAAAGAAACAAAATAACAAGCTCTTGACTCAACCTGCGAAGTCAAGACTGGCCAGAGAATATTTACATATATATATATATATATATATATATATATATATATATATATATATATATATATATACATACATATCTCAAAATCAAAAAGTACATATACACAATCCTGCCTCTCCATAAACCTCTAAGAGGATCAAAAAGAACAAATTATGCGAAGAGAAAGCTAATTGCATATATATACATCACTGTAAAACAAAATAGCCCAGTAACCACTTCGCTTCAAGGGTCCAGACGCCTAACGAGATGCCTTTCAACCTACATCTGAAAAATAACATCATATTATGGAATGAGAACCAGAGGTTCTCAGTATGGTAAAGGTGCCACACACATAATATATAAGGTCCTGGGAATGCCAGAGGCAATCCTAGAACGCCGACACTCAGATTATAGACCTTAAAGTATTAAACAGAAGCCATAAAAGGTGGTTTTCTAAAAACATTTAAACCTAACTTAACTTAACCTTAAATCTAAGTCCCATACTGCCATTCCTACATACCTCCAGCTCCATCATGCATTTTCACAGAAAAATTGACAAATAAAGGCAAACACAAGAAGGTTACAATTACTAAAGGTAACAAATACACATTTAGCATGGCAAGTACATATAGGCACACCCAATTAAAGCACAAGCAAGTAATTCAAGTAATATGCATATGATGCATGCCTGTCCTATGGCTGATGAGGCTCATCTATCGGTTATCCAGCCAACCCGACAAGTCTGAATTGTCCTTAGACTGTCCCTCGACGTGCATTGTAACACCCTACCATACAGAGTCTTATGCTTAAGTCATAATTCAGAGATGGCAAGGTATTACGACCTCTAAAATTAAAATTTAGTACATATAGTAGTATGAATGATTGATTATAACTAGGAGCCTTTGTAGAAAAAGGGTAAACAAAAATCGCAACTTGAAAGCGCAACACTCCGATCGATAACGTAACGAACAAGGATAACCAACGCGAGATTATATATATATACAATGGAGTGTCAAAAATAGGAATATCAAGACTCAAAATCTGGCTACAAAGATAACCGGTCCGAGCATAGCAATATATACATATGATAAAATAAGGAAAACCCCAAAGGAAACACAAAGGGACACAAATATAGAAACCTATTCTCCAAAATCTCTCATAAGAGGAGTCATTTCAGTTTGTATTATTTAATGGAGATAAAAATATCTAAGCAAAACATATAAACCAAATCATAGTCCCGAGAACAAAAGATCTTCGCAAATCTAGAAGTCTCCAGCATGCCTCAGCGGGAAACCTCACGTCCTGCATCTGAAAACCACAAAATCCACATGGGTGAGAACCAGAGGTCCCCAGCATGGTAACAGCTTCCACATATATAATACATAATAATAGAGGAAATCTGAAGGCAATCCTAGAACTTCCTCCAGATAATATCAAAGCTTATAAACAAGCTAAATGATGAGCGGATAATTTATACGCTTTTTAGCATTGTTTTTAGGTAGTTTTTAGTAAGTTCAAGCTACTTTTAGGGATGTTTTCATTAGTTTTCATGCTAAATTCACATTTCTGGACTTTACTATGAGTTTGTGTGTTTTTCTGTGATTTCAGGTAATTTATGGCTAAAATTGAGGGACTTGAGCAAAACTCTGATAGGGGGCTGACAAAGGACTGCTGATGATGTTGGAATCTGACCTCCCTTCACTCAAAATGAATTTTTTGGAGCTACAGAACTCCATAGGGCGCGCTCTCAACGGCTTTGGAAAGTAGACATCCAGAGCTTTCCAGCAACAGATAATAGTCCATACTTTATTCGGGAATTGACGACGTAAAGTGGCGCTCAACGCCAAGTACATGCTGCTGTCTGGAGTCAAACGCCAGAAACACGTCACAACCCGGAGTTGAACGCCAGAAACACGCTATAACTCAGCGTTCAACTCCAAAGGAAGCATCAGCTCGTGGATAGATCAAGCTCAGCCCAAACACACACCAAGTGGGCCCCGAAAGTGAATTTATGCATCAATTACTTACCTCTGTAAACCCTAGTAGCTAGTTTAGTATAAATAAGACTTTTTACTAGTGTATTAGACGTCTTTGACCACATCTCTGGACGCCTAGTCCTTAGACCATGGGGGCTGGCCATTCGGCCATGCCTGAACCTTTCACTTATGTATTTTCAACGGTGGAGTTTCTACACACCATAGATTAAGGGTGTGGAGCTCTGATGTACCTCAAGTTTCAATACAATTACTATTATTTTCTATTCAATTCTCTTTTATTCCTATTCTAAGATATTCGTTGCACTTCAACTTGATGAATGTGATGATCCGTGATACTCATCATCATTCTCACCTATGAACGCGCGTGACTGACAACCACTTCTGTTCTACCTTAGGCCGGGCGCATATCTCTTAGATTCCCCAACAGAATCTTCGTGGTATAAGCTAGATAGATGGCGGCATTCATGGGAATCCGGAAAGTCTAACCTTGTCTGTGGTATTCCGAGTAGGATTCCGGGAATCTGGAAAGTTTAACCTTGTATGTGGTATTCTGAGTAGGATTCCGGGATTGAATGACTGTGACGAGCTTCAAACGGCGTTAGTGACAGACGCAAAAGAATCAAGGGATTCTATTCCAACCTGATTGAGAACCGACAGATGATTAGCCGTGCTGTGACAGAGCATAGGACCATTTTCACTGAGAGGATGGGATGTAGCCATTGACAACGGTGATGCCCTACATACAGCTTGCCATGGAAAGGAGTAAGAAGAAATTGGATGAATGTAATAAGAAAGTAGAGATTTAAGAGGAGCACAGCATCTCCATACGCCTATCTGAAATTCTCACTATTGATTCACATAAGTATTTCTATCCTATTTTATTTTCTGTTTATTATTAATTTTTGAACTTATCATAAACCAATTTAATCTGCCTAACTGAGATTTACAAGGTGACCATAGCTTGCTTCATACCAACAATCTCCGTGGGATCGACCCTTACTCACGTAAGGTATTACTTGGACGACCCAGTGCACTTGCTGGTTAGTTGAATGGAGTTGTGAGATTCTCTAACAGTGCCTGTAACTCTTTTGGTCCAACAACAACACTAAGCTGTTGGTGCCATTACCAGGGATTATTAAGATCCCAATTCATCATACCATGATCTCTTTGGGGTATTCTTGATAGAGCCAATATTTAAATTTCATACAAGTACAAAGAGACCAACTTTGAGGATCACAATTTTGTCCACCAAGTTTTTGGTGCCGTTGCCGGGGATTGTTCGAGTATGGACAACTAACGGTTCATCTTGTTGCTCAGATTAGGTAATTTTCTTTTCAAAAAGTTTTCAAAAATCTTTCAAAAATATTTGTTTATTATTATTTTTGTTTTTCTAAAGTATATTTTCGAAAAAAAATAATAAAATACATAAAAATCATAAAATCATAAAAAAACCAAAAATATTTTGTGTTTCTTGTTTGAGTCTTGAGTCAATTTTTAAGTTTGGTGTCTTGCATGTTTTCTTTGCATCAAAAATTTTTCAAAATTATGTTCTTGATGTTCATCATGATCTTCAAAGTGTTCTTGGTGTTCATCTTGACATTCATAGTGTTCTTGCATGCATCATGAGTTTTGATTCATAATTTTCATGTTGTGAGTCATTTTTGTTGTTTTTCTCTCTCATCATTAAAAATTCAAAAAGATCAAAAAATATCTTTTCCTTATTTCCCTCCAAATTTTCGAAATTTTGGGTTGTCTTGGTCAAAAATTTTTAAAAATTAGTTGTTTCTTACAAGTCAAGTCAAATTTTCAATTTTAAAAATCTTATCTTTTCAAAATCTTTTTCAAAAATCATATCTTTTCCATTTTTTCCTTTTTTTCGAAAATTTCAAAAATCTTTTTCAAATTATTTTCAAAATCTTTTTCTTATCTTTTACATCATATTTTCGAAAATTAGCTAACAATTTATGTGATTGATTCAAAAATTTGAAGTTTGTTACTTTCTTGTTAAGAAAGGTTCAATCTTTAAAATTCTAGAATCTTATCTTTTAGTTTCTTGTTAGTTAAGTAATTAATTTTAATTTTAAAAATTAAATCTTTTTCAAAACTAATTTCAATCATATCTTTTTAAAACCATATCTTTTAAAATCATATCTTTTCAAAAAATATCTTTTTAATCTTATCTTTTCAAAAATCATATCTTTTTATCATATCTTTTTATCGTATCTTTTATATCATATCTTTTTCAAAATCTTATCTTTTTCAAAATTTGATTTTAAAATATCTTATCTAACTTCTTATCTTCTTATCATTTCAAATTTGATTTTAATATCTTTTTCAATTAACTAATTAACTTTTTGTTTGTTTCTTATCTTTTTCAAAACCACCTAACTACTTTTTCCTCTCTAATTTTCGAAAATACCTCCCTCTTTTTTAAAAATTCTTTTTAATTAACTAATTGTTTCAAATTTTAATTTTAATTTTAATTCATCTTTAATTTTCGAAATTGCTAACTCCTTTTCAAAAATATTTTCGAAAATCCCTCTCTCATCTTCTTCTATTTATTTATTTATTTACTAACACTTCTCTTCATCTCTTATCACCTCCCCTATCCTTACTCTTTATACAGACTATTCATCCCTCTCCTTCCATTATCCCCTTTCTTCTTCTACTAATAATAAGGATCCTCCTTACTGTGACATAGAGGATTCCTCTTCCTTTTCTTTTCCTCTTCTCTTTCATATGAGCAGGAACGAGGAAAAAGGCACTCTTGTTGAAGCTGATCATGAACCTGAAAAGACTCTGAAGAGGAAGTCAAGAGAAACTAAAAATCAACAATTCAGAGAAACCTCAAAAAAAAAAGAAAAAAAAGAGAAAAGGGAAGACAAAAAGCTTCCACCTCCAAGTCATGGGAGATGGAGATATTCATCTCAAGGGTCCATAACTCAGTAGAAGAGCATTTGACTGCATATCAAGAGAGCATGAGAAATTCCCTCATCAAGAAATCCCTGAGATACCTCAGGGGATACATGTTCCTCCACATAATTATTGGAAGCAATTAACGGTAGGAACACCAAAATCACTAGGGATCATGCAACAGAAGCAAGGAAGAGACATAAAGGAGCTCAAAAAGCCCCATTGGTTCTTCAAGAGGGTGCCACCCTCACTAAGGCGGACTCATTCCTTGTTCTTATTTCTCTGCTTTTTCGGTTTTTATCCTTCATGTCTATCTATATTTTGTGTCTCTACTTCATGATCATTAGTATGTAGTAACTATGTCTTAAAGCTATGAATAATTTCTATAAATCCTTCACCTATCTTAAATAAAAAAAATGTTTTTAATTCAAAAGAACAAGAAGTACATAAATTTCAAAAATTGTCCTTGAATTTAATTTAATTATATTGATGTGGTGACAATACTTTTTGTTTTCTGAATGAATGCTTAAACAGTGCATATTTTTTATCTTGTTGTTTATGAATGTTAAAATTGTTGGCTCTTGAAAGAATGATGAACAAAGAGAAATGTTATTAATGATCTGAAAAATCATAAAATTGATTCTTGAAGCAAGAAAAAGCAGTGAAAAAGCAAAGGCTTGCGAAAAAAAAAACTAGCGAAAAAAAATAATAGAAAGAAAAATAAAAAGCAAGCAGAAAAAGCCAATAGCCCTTAAAACCAAAAGGCAAGGGTAAAAAGGATCCAAGGCTTTGAGCATCAATGGATAGGAGGGCCCAAGGAAATAAAATCCAGGCCTAAGCGGCTAAATCAAGCTGTCCCTAACCATGTGCTTGTGTCATGAAGGTCCAAGTGAAAAGCTTGAGACTGAGTGGTTAAAGTCGTGATCCAAAGCAAAAAGAGTGTGCTTAAGAGCTCTGGACACCTCTAACTGGGGACTCTAGCAAAGCTAAGTCACAATCTGAAAAGGTTCACCCAGTCATGTGTCTGTGGCATTTATGTATCCGGTGGTAATACTGGAAAACAAAGTGCTTAGGGCCACGGCCAAGACTCATAAAAGTAGCTGTGTTCAAGAATCAACATACCTAACTAGGAGAATCAATAACACTATCTAAAATTCTAAGTTCCTATAGAAGCCAATCATTCTGAATTTCAAAGGAAAAAGTGAGATGCCAAAACTGTTCAGAAGCAAAAAGCTACAAGTCCCACTCATCTAATTATAATTAATATTCATTGATATTCTGGAATTTATAGTATATTCACTTCTTTTTATCCTATTTGATTTTCAGTTGCTTGGGGACAAGCAACAATTTAAGTTTGGTGTTGTGATGACCGGATAATTTATACGCTTTTTGGCATTGTTTTTAGGTAGTTTTTAGTAAGTTCAAGCTACTTTTAGGGATGTTTTCATTAGTTTTTATGCTAAATTCACATTTCTGGACTTTACTATGAGTTTGTGTGTTTTTCTGTGATTTCAGGTAATTTCTGGCTGAAATTGAGGGACTTGAGCAAAACTCTGATAGGGGGCTGACAAAGGACTACTGATGCTATTGGAATTTGACCTCCAAATGGCGCGCTCTTAATGGCGTTGAAAAGTAGACATCCAGAGATTTCCAGCAACATATAATAGTCCATACTTCATTCGGGAATTGACGACGTAAAGTGGCGCTCAACACCAAGTACATGTTGCTGTCTGGAGTCAAACGCCAGAAACACGTCACAACCCGGAGTTGAACGCCAGAAACATGCTATAACTCGGCGTTCAACTCCAAAGGAAGCCTCAGCTCGTGGATAGATCAAGCTCAGCCCAAACACACACTAAGTGGGCCCCGGAAGTGAATTTATGCATCAATTACTTACCTCTGTAAACCCTAGTAGCTAGTTTAGTATAAATAAGACTTTTTACTAGTGTATTAGACGTCTTTGACCACATCTCTGGATGCCTAGTCCTTAGGCCATGGAGGCTGGCCATTCGGCCATGCCTGAACCTTTCACTTATGTATTTTCAACGGTGGAGTTTCTACACACCATAGATTAAGGGTGTGGAGCTCTGCTGTACCTCAAGTTTCAATACAATTACTATTATTTTCTATTCAATTCTCTTTTATTCCTATTCTAAGATATTCGTTGCACTTTAACTTGATGAATGTGATGATCCGTGACACTCATCATCATTCTCACCTATGAACGCGCATGACTGACAACCACTTCCGTTCTACCTTAGGCCGGGCGCATATCTCTTAGATTCCCTAACAGAATCTTCGTGGTATAAGCTAGATAGATGGCGGCAGTCATGGGAATCCGGAAAGTCTAACCTTGTCTGTGGTATTCCGAGTAGGATTCCGGGAATCCGGAAAGTCTAACCTTGTCTGTGGTATTCTGAGTAGGATTCCGGGATTGAATGACTGTGACGAGCTTCAAACTCCTGAAGGCTGGGCGTTAGTGACAGACACAAAAGAATCAAGGGATTCTATTCCAACCTGATTGAGAACCGACAGATGATTAGTCGTGCTGTGACAAAGCATAGGACCATTTTCACTGAGAGGATAGGATGTAGCCATTGACAACGGTGATGCCCTACATACAGCTTGCCATGGAAAGGAGTAAGAAGAAATTGGATGAATGTAATAAGAAAGTAGAGATTCACGAGGAGCACAGCATCTCCATACGCCTATCTGAAATTCCCACTATTGATTCACATAAGTATTTCTATCCTATTTTATTTTCTGTTTATTATTAATTTTCGAACTTATCATAAACCAATTTAATCTGCCTAACTGAGATTTACAAGGTGACCATAGCTTGCTTCATACCAACAATCTTCGTGGGATCGACCCTTACTCACGTAAGGTATTACTTGGACGACCCAGTGCACTTGCTGGTTAGTTGAATGGAGTTGTGAGATTCTCTAACAGTGCCTGTAACTCTTTTGGTCCAACAACAACACTAAAATGTTGGTGCCATTACCAGGGATTATTAAGATCCCAATTCATCATACCATGATCTCTTTGGGGTATTCTTGATAGAGCCAATATTTAAATTTCATACAAGTACAAAGAGACCAACTTTGAGGATCACAATTTCGTCCACCACTAAACCATAAAGGGCATCTGACTAAAGATCCTTCAGTCTAACTAATACTTTCCTTTCCAATTCCTTCAGACCTCCCAACCACCAGCAGGAGTATAATGTAGCAAACACAGTTATATCAAACAAGAGATATACAAATAGGAACAGATAAGGCATTTAGACAATTAGCAAGTAATATGCAGTCAAATAGGCAATCTCAAACAATTCGTATAGTATGCATATGATGAATGCCTGTCCCTAGTGGCTGATGATATCATCTGTCGGTTATAGAGCCAACCCGACAAGTCCTGGTAGCTAACCATTGGACTGTCCCTCTGTCACGCATCCCCAACTCGAGTTATACTCATCATAAACTTGATCATAATCATGATCTATATCCATCACCTTCACTGGTGAATATTTACGGGGGCGAGCTCATCCAGGGCTTTCATAGTGCCCGGCCACCCTTACGACATAGGGTCAAAAGAGCTTCGAGTCTCAACCTAGAGCACGTGGTGGCTAGCCATTGCTTCCTTCCAGTGAAACTCTCATCTCCAACAGTGGAAGTGCAACATTCACAATTCATTCAACAGCATATATGCATTTATACTTAGCCATAATCATGGCTCCGCCGTAACACGGCAATAATCTAGCCATCCGGCTCACGGTTAAATCCATAACCAGCCAATTCATTAATAGTTACGGCCCTTCGGCCCATGGCATAACAAGCACTTCCACCACCATCCTCCGCATCTCACATAATCATGCTTGATCCTCATTGATCATTCATTTTTTCCTTGCTTCACTCACAAGTTACCATATCGCCTAGCTCCTTTTCCCATTGTTAGGCATATCATAATGATTTAAGACATAAATGGTGAGACCGGAGGCTTAGAAGTATGAGATTTGACTTTTAAAACTCAAAAATCAACTTTGGGATGAAAATAGGGCCACGCGTACGCGCACTCCACGCGCACACATGGATGGCCATAAAACTCATCGACGTGTATGCGTCATGCACGCTAACGCGTGGATTGAAAATTAGCCAACCGACGCGCACGCATCAACCACGCATACGCGTGAGTGCTCTCGTGCCCCAGGCACAAAACTGGCACAGTTCAGGACAACCCTTTGGAAAATGGCTGGGCATTGGGTGCAGCACATCGGCGCGCCCGCGCACACCACGCGTATTAAACCCCCATTGGGTGCAGAATTCACAGATTCAACCCCCAATCTTCCAACGGACATAACTTTCTCATTTTAAATCATTTTTCACCCGTTCTTCAAACGGCATGGACATCCCGGATCCAATTTCATTTCTAAACAGATTTGGCACAAAATAGAGATCCGTAGTCCAAGTTATGTCCTGTCAAAGTATGCCCAAAAACTATATTTTTCATACAAAACCACAAAGTGCTATTTTCAAAACAAGCCATTTGCAACTCTTTTCAAAATCAATCAAAACATGCCAATTTTATCCCTTTTCTTTGAAAGCAATCAAAATATATCTAATTCAACATCAAGCCTCCTCAGCTCACACATTGACACATTACCACAATTCATAAAAAAATCATTATCCCATCATTTTAACCCACTTCACCCAAGTAGCTCAAACTCAAACACATTGACATATCATATAATATTCCTCATGCCAATTTTCAACAACACCAATTCCAATTAACCATCATTGTACATAATCAATATCATACTCACCATCAATCATGGTTCAACCCACAATTCATCCATAACCAATCATCAAGCATATATCACAACATGCATATTTCTCATACATCATACCATCAAGGCATCAATAATCATCATCACATATATGACCACATCATATATTTCAACCATTCCACAATATCAACAATTCAATACCTATGTTAGGGCCTCTAGCCTAAGTATTTCCTACCACATTACATATTAGATACGGGAAACCGAGACCATACCTTAGCCGATTTCCCAAGCTCAACCGGAGCACTTCCAAACCACTTTTCCTCAAGCTCTCAAGGCCTCAACACCTCCAAGAATAGATTTTTCACCACCAAATCCCTTTTTAATCTTTTCAATATCACCAATCAAGCTCCAATATTCACATATACATAACCTAAGCCACAATCATCACACCCATACACAACATCTCAAAACCCAAACATCATAGAACCACAAATTACACTAGGGTTGAGAATTTTACCACACCCAAGGTCCAAGGAGACAAGATTAACCTTCTCCTTCAAGAGAGTTGGGTCCTATAATATCAAAGAGCCCAAAATCTCAATATTTTTGCTCATGAAACTCGAAATCAATGCTAGAAATTCAAAGAGCAAAACATGGCTTACCTCAAGATTAATTGTATGGGTTTTGTAGAGCTCTGCGCGGTGAACGCGTGGCCACAAACAGTGCGGCAATCGGAGCTCTAGATCAAAAGTTATGGTGGTTTGAAGATCAAGTGAGAGATAGAAGTTTGAGAGAGTGTTCTTCCCTCATTCTTCCCCCTCTTCAGCGTGTTTGAGTGTTTTGAGGAGAGAGAGTGCTGAAAACTAGGGTTTTGGTTTAGTTATGTTGGGCCAAGGGCCCACTTTGGATCCGGTTGGCCCGGTTTGGCCCGTTCGGCCCAATCTTGGCCCGAATTCTATAAAATTGGTACCGAAATTCTCGTCTCAATCTCCTCTATCACATTTAGCCACAAAAATCACATTTTGGGCTTTCTAGAATAAATTATCATTTATGGGTTAGTTAGCCGTTAATTAACCAGGTCTTAAATTCTACCCACCTAATTGGGAATTTTGCCCACAAAATTCAAATGCAATTACCTGAGAATAAGTGCGGATAATCCGTTCGCATCTCCGACTCAAGTTCCCAAGTGTGTTCCTCAACACCGCCTCGACTCCATGCCACTTTGACTAATGAAACCTCTTTTCCACGCAACCGTTTGATACTAGTATCATCAATTCTGGCAGGAGCCACTGGAAGTGTCAAATCTTCTCTTAACTGAACTGACTTAGGTTCTAACACATGGCTAGCATCAGGAGTGTACTTCCGAAGCTGCAACACGTGAAACACGTCGCGCAGGTTCGAAAGATGAGGTGGTAGAGCCATCCGATACGCCACCTGTCCATCCCTCTCCAGGATTTGAAATGTACCAATGTATCGAAGATTCAACTTCTTTGCTTTAATCGCCCTACCTACTCCCGTGGTCGGAGTAACCTTAAGGAAAACATGGTCTCCTTCCTCAAATTCTAAGGGCTTCCGCCTCTGATCGGCGTAACTCTTTTGACGACTCTGCACCGTAAGCATCCTATCTCGGATTTTCTCGACTTGTTCAGTGGTCTCAGCTATCATTTCTGGTCCCAACAAGCCTTTCTCTCCGGCTTCATACCAACATAGTGGAGATTGACATTTCCTCCCATACAAGGCCTCATACCGAGCCATTCCGATGCTCGCATGGTAACTATTATTGTATGTAAACTCTACTAATGGCATATATCGATCCCAACTCGCCGGTTGGTCCAAAACACAAGCTCTCAACATATCCTCTAGTGTTTGCATCATCCTCTCGGATTGACCATCTGTTTGAGGATGGTACGCCGTGCTCAAGCTTAATCGGGTCCTAAAAGCTTTCTGAAATGCACCCCAAAACCTTGACGTGAAACGAGGATCTCTATCAGAGATTATAGTAGTAGGAACACCATGAAGTCTCACAATCTCCTTTATGTATAACCGTGCTAGCTCCTCAAGGGTGTAAGTCATCCGAATGGGTAAAAAGTGAGCTGACTTCGTCAGTTGGTCCACAATCACCCAGATAGCATCAAAGCCAGCCCTAGTCCTTGGCAATCCTGACACAAAGTCCATTGCAATACTTTCCCACTTCCATTGTGGAATCTCTAAAGGTTGCAACATCCCGGCAGGTTTTTGATGTTCAATCTTTACCTTATGACAAGTTAAGCACCTTGAAACATATTCTGCCACATCATTCTTCATACCCGGCCACCAAAACATCACCTTTAAATCATGGTACATCTTAGTACTTCCCGGGTGAATGGAGAAGCCGCTTTTGTGTGCCTCCTTTAAGATATCCTGCCTCAAAGTGCCAACATCCGGCACAATGATCCTACCCTTGAATCTCCATAACTCATCTTTTCCTTCCGACACTCTCCACTGTTTTCCATGCTCAATAGCCGGTAATACCTTCTATAACGCTTCATCATTTTGATGAGCCTTTAGGAGTTCGGACTTAAAGTCACTTGAGATTTCTAATCGGCTCAAACACAAGGTTCCGGATACTTCTCGAGCACCAATTTTAGACTCTCGAATCCCTTAAGCAACTTCTCCTCTTGGAGCATCATCCAAGCCACATATAACGACTTCCGACTTAACGCATCCGCCACTATATTCGCCTTTTCCGGATGGTAATTCAACTCAAAGTCGTAGTCCTTCAATAATTCCATCCACCTCCTCTGCCTCATATTAAGCTCTTTCTGATCAAAGAGGTACTTCAAGCTCTTATGATCAGAGAAAACTTGGAACTTAACCCCATAGAGGTAATGCCTCCACACCTTTAGCGCAAACACGACCGCAGCAAGCTCTAAATCATGCGTAGGATAGTTAACTTCATGCAGTCTCAACTGCCGTGAGGCATATGCCACCATATTATGATGCCGCATCAGCACGCACCCTAGACCCTTCAATGAGGCATCACAGTACACCTCAAATGGCTCATTTGGCTCAGGTAACACTAACACAGGTGCAGTGGTCAACTTTTTCTTCAATGTCTGAAAGCTCTCCTCGCACTCAGGAGTCCAAACAAATGAAGTGTCTTTGCGGGTTAACTTTGTCATTGGCAAAGCTATCTGTGAAAAGCCCTTAATAAACCTTCGGTAATAGCCAGCTAAGCCCAGAAAACTCCTTATCTCTGTTACGGTGGTTGGAGACTTCCAATCCATCACAGCCTCCACCTTAGTTAGATCTATGGCTATTCCCATCTTACTCACCACGTGGCCCAAAAACTTCACCTCACTCTTCCAGAACTCACACTTAGACAGTTTCGCATAGAGTTTCTTCTCCTTTAGAATCTGCAACACGGTCCTTAAGTGTTCTGCATGCTCTTCTTCAGTCTTGGAATAAATCAGTATGTCATCAATAAAGACAACAACGAATTTATCCAAAAACGGACGGAAAACTCTATTCATGTAATCCATAAACACTATAGGAGCGTTCGTCAACCCAAAAGACATTACAGTGTACTCGTAATGACCATATCGAGTCCTGAAAGTGGTCTTAGGGATATCCTCACCCCTCACCCTTATCTGGTGATAACCGGATCGCAAATCGATCTTGGAGAAAACTCCAGCTCCTTGTAACTGATCCATTCTCGGCAATGGGTACTTATTCTTTATTGTGACCTTGTTCAGCTGCCTGTAATCCACACAGAGCCGCATACTCCCATCTTTCTTCTTTACCAGTAACACTGGAGCACCCCACGGAGAGACACTCGGTCGTATAAAATTCTTACCCAATAAATTCTCCAATTGAGACTTCAACTCAGTCATCTCTAACGGTGACATCCTATAAGGAGCACTTGAGATTGGTCCTGCCCCGGGCACCAACTCAATAGCAAACTCAACCTCTCGGTTAGGTGGAAACTCATCAATATTATCGGGAAACACTTCTGGAAACTCACACACAACCGGAATCTGTTCCAACCTTTGATCATCACCCGAACGCCCGCGGTTAACAACAGGATATCCTGACATTCGATTCCAGAATAGTTCACCATCATCGAATTCAAGTAATAATTATTCACCACGACCGGCCCTTCTGTATCCTCCGGCATAAAGTACACCGACTTTGTAGAACAATCAAGTAGGACACGGTTCTTAGATAACCAGTCCAATCCCAAGATAAGATCAAGACCGATCATCGATAAGCAGACTAAATTATGAATAAAATCATGCTACTTGAATCTAAAGGAAACTTTCGGTCATCCTAGCTAATTGGGGTAAAACTTGTCTCTCAACAAATTCCCATTCAGCAAGTGTACCGAATTTGTCGTCAAGTAAAAACTCACAATAGAGTGAGGTCGAATCCCACAGGGATTGATTGATCAAGCAATTTTAATTAGAGGAGTGTTCTAGTTGAGCGAATCCATGAATAGAGTTGATAATTGCAGAAATTAAAATGGCAAGAAAGTAAATGACTGAAAGTAAATAGCAGAATTGTAAATGGGAATGGGGGAATTGCTCATAAAAGTAAATTGCAGAAAATAAAGAGAATGGGTAAGATCAGAAATGGGGAGTTCATTGGGCTTAGGAGATGTTGCATTCTCCGGATCAATTTCATTTTCATCTCTTCCTCAATCAATGCACTCATTGATCTCCTTGGCAATCTTAAGTGATTGAATCACAATTTCTTGCAATTCAATCTCTCAAATCTTGATCAATAGCCAATTCCTTGGTCAATTGCTCATGAGAAGAGATGAAGTGTGGTCACTGATTATACCACATGCACTTCCCAAATCAAATGCTTAGAGGGTTATAGCCACATACCCATCCACACTCAATTTGGTCCAGCATGAGAAAGCATTTCTAGCTAATCTCTTCATTCCTCTTTCAAGAATCCGAAGAGATCCATGTTTGAATAGCTTCTTTTCCAAGATCACTATCCAATTGGATGAAGATTGAAAGCTTTCAAGTAAAATCAAAAGAGAAGAAAGAAGAAGAACAAGAAAATTAGTATTGATCCATCAAATTACAACAGAGCTCCCTAACCCAATGAAAGGGGTTTAGTTGTTCATAGCTCTAGAAATCAAAATCAAAGATGGAGAATACATCATAAACTAGAAGTGCAGAGAAAGTAAAGATACAGAGAGTCGTTCTCTCCCAGCTCTCCCCAAAAAGCCCCTTTCTCTATTTCAAAACTACTCCTATATATACTACTCTTCTCAGCTTCTAGTTAGTTCTTCAAGTCTTGGACCTTTGGATCTTTGAGTTTGAAGCAGTTCCTTTCTTCATTTGGGCTTGGCTTACTTGCAGAGAGAAAGTGTGAAGTGGGCAGAGACTTTAGCTCAAGACGTTAGGGGTGTTTAATATTTAGTGAAAATACAATTTCGAAGACGTTAGTGACACTTAACATTGTCACTAACGTTGCCATGCACCCCTTTTGCCTCACGTTAAAGCCCACGTTAACTGGGTTAACGTGGCTTTTAACGTTGCCTTGTTAGCCTTCGAGAACGTTAGTGACACTCAACATTGTCACTAACGTTCAAGTGTGCCCCTTCTGGCTTCGTTAAAGCTCACGTTAACCAGGTTAACGTGGCTTCTAACGTGGCCTTTGCCAACCTTCGAGAACATTAGTGACACTCAACATTGTCACTAACGTTCGAGTGTGCCCCTAGGTCTCACGTTAGAGTCCACGTTAACTAGGGTAACGTGGCTTCTAACGTGGGCATTCTTGGCCATCCCAACGTTAGTGACAATGTTGAGTGTCACTAACGTTGGCTCATTCTTCATTACTCATCGTTAGCTTCCAAGTTAATCACGTTAACGTGGAAGTTAACGTGGCCCTTGGGGGTTGTGTGGTTGCTCCAACGTTAGTGACAATGTTGAGTGTCACTAACGTTGTCGACAATTTTCCTTCTCTTATGTTAGCTCCCACATTAACCAAGTTAACGTGAGAGTTAACGTGGCTCTTTGCACCTTAGGCCAACGTTAGTGACAATGTTGAGTGTCACTAACGTTGGCTTCTCTTCCCCCTATAACGTTAGAAGCCACGTTAACTAGGTTAACGTGGCTTCTAACATGGCCATTTGTGAGCTATTGCCAACGTTAGTGACAATGTTAAGTGTCACTAACGTTGGCTCAACTTCTCCTCTCCACGTTAGAGTTGACGTTAACTTAGTTAACGTGACTCTTTAACGTGGGCATTGATGGCTTTTGAGAGTATTTTTGGCAATTACTTTTCTCCTTAACTTTGCAAGTTACCTCCCATTCCTTGCTTCCTTTGGTCATGAAATCAAGCAATAGAGTGCATCAAAGTTCTAGTCCAAGTCATGGGTAATGCAATATACAATTTTGTCATTAAAATCATGTAAAATCCTCATGAAATAATGTAAAATGCACAAAGTATGCTTGAATCAAGGTCTGAGTGAATATTTGCCCAAAACTAACTTATTTTCTAAGAAAATGCATGAAATTACCTAAAAACAGTAAAGAAAAGGTCAGTGAAGCTGGCCAAAATACCCTGGCATCACTAGCCTAGTTACCATGGCTTCATGGGTAGCATTATATACTTTTAGGTTATAACCTAAGGTTACGATCTTCAATCCTAACTCATGGGCTTTCTCAAATGCAATGAATGAATGTGATGCTCCCGAAATTAAATAAAGCATTTAAAGTTTGACCAACCATTTCACAGTTACCTCGAATAAATGTCTCAGATCCCTCAGCACCTATAGCTGAAGTGGTGAACACCCGACCAGTCTGTTGTGCTTTCCCAGCACCTTGTTTCTGCTTCTCCAGACAACTTGCGGCTTTATGCCCCACCTTTCCACAATTGTAGCATAAACCCCATCCGGCCTTGCATGGTGCTCCCGGATGGTGATTCCCACATCTAGTACAAGCTTGATCATTCTGAGGCTGCTTCCCAAACTTCTTCCCTTGGGAGTTGTTGTTGTTGGGCCTCCTGAAAGAGCTTTCCCTCTTGAAAGGCAGACCTCTAGGTGCAAAGCTCTTCCCTTGGTTCTGTGGGAATGATCCTTTGTGACTCCCTTTCTCAGCGGTTGCCCTTTTTACACACTCTTCAGCAACCCTACACTTGTTTACCAACTTGGAGAAAGTCCTAATATCCATTGGTCCCACTGAACTGAAAATATTGCTCCGGAGTCCTCCTTCATACTTAACACACTTCCATTCCTCATATTCCACTGGAGTCCCTTGGCACATACGAGAGAACCTGAACAACTCTTCAAACTTGTCAGTATACTCTGATACGGACATGGTACCCTGCTTCAGCTGTAGTAACTCAACTTCCTTAGCGGTCCTGGCAGAAGTCGAAAAGTACTTCTTATAGAACTCCTCTTGGAAGACATTCCAGGTGATATAGTCATCACCCTGCTGCAGAAAACGTCGGCTACGTTACCACCAATGCGACGCTTCACCGGTGAGCATATAGGTAGTGAACTCGACACGCTGTCCTTCAGGTACCACTTGTGCTTGTAGTGCTCGCTCTATAGCCTGAAACCATGTATCAGCCTCAGTCGGGCTAGCAGTTCCCTTGAACGTAGGTGGATTAACTTTTAAAAAGTTTGCCAGTGTCATCGGGCCCTGAACTCCACCTCCATCATTACCATGGTTGTTCATCTGTTGACCAAGAGCCTCAACAGTGGCTTGCATAGCAGCAGCCATGTTCTCCAATGCAGTTATAAAGTTCACCGGGTCATTAGGGTTATTCTCTAGCGCATGAGCATTCGTACGACCTCTCACACAACCTCTACGCATCCACGAGGCGCCATCTGGTTCCTATACACACCAAACAATCGATATTAAGTTGATCAGTCTCAATATCGGAAGTCTAGTGCTTCAAAGTCCCAAATGCATGCTCATGAATGTTTATGCCAATTATATCAAGCAGATATACTAATAGCACATAACACACACAGAGAGAATGTACAGAAGCATAGTCAGTCCATCCCTCAGGCTCTACAGGAACGAACCGCTCTGATACCATAATGTAACACCCTACCATACAGAGTCTTATGCTTAAGTCATAATTCAGAGATGGCAAGGTATTACGACCTCTAAAATAAAAATTTAGTACATATAGTAGTATGAATGATTGATTATAACTAGGAGCCTTTGTAGAAAAAGAGGTAAACAAAAATCGCAACTCGAAAGTGCAACACTCCGATCGATAACGTAACGAACAAGGATAACCAACGCGAGATTATATATATACAAAGGAGTGTCAAAAACAGGAATATCAAGACTCAAAATCCGGCTGCGAAGATAACCGGTCCGAACATAGCAATATATACATATGATAAAATAAGGAAAACCCCAAAGGAAACCCAAAGGGACACAAATATAGAAACCTATTCTCCAAAATCTCCCATAAGAGGAGTCATCTCAGTTTGTATTATTTAATGGAGATAAAAGTATCTAAGCAAAACATATAAACCAAATCATAGTCCCGAGAACAAAGGATATTCACAAATCTAGAAGTCTCCAGCATGCCTCAGCGGGAAACCTCACGTCATCCATATGGAAACCACAAATCCGCATGGGTGAGAACCAGAGGTCCCCAGCATGGTAACAGCTTCCACATATATAATACATAATAATAGAGGAAATCCGAAGGCAATCCTAGAACTTCCTCCAGATAATATCAAAGCTTATAAACAAGCTAAACCATAAAGGGCATCTGACTAAAGATCCTTCAGTCTAACTAATACTTCCCTTTACAATTCCTTCAGACCTCCCAACCACCAGCAGGAGTATAATGTAGCAAACACAGTTATATCAAACAAGAGATATACAAATAGGAACAGATAAGGCATTTAGACAATTAGCAAGTAATATGCAATCAAATAGGCATTCTCAAACAATTCATATAGTATGCATATGATGAATGCCTGTCCCTAGTGGCTGATGATATCATCTGTCGGTTATAGAGCCAACCCGACAAGTCCTGGTAGCTAACCATTGGACTGTCCCTCTGTCGTGCATCCCCAACTCGAGTTATACTCATCATAAACTTGATCATAATCATGATCTATATCCATCACCTTCACTGGTGAATATTTACGGGGGCGAGCTCATTCGGGCTTTCACAGTGCCCGGCCACCCTTACAACATAGGGTCAAAAGAGCTTCGAGTCTCAACCTGGAGCACGTGGTGGCTAACCACTGCTTCCTTCCAGGGAAACTCTCATCTCCAACAGTGGAAGTGCAACATTCACAATTCATTCAACAGCATATATGCATTTATACTTAGCCATAATCATGGCTCTGCTGTAACACGGCAATAATCTAGCCATCCGGCTCATGGTTAAATCCATAACCAGCCAATTCATTAACAGTTACGGCCCTTCGCCACATGGCATAACAAGCACTTCCACCACCATCCTCCGCATCTCACATAATCATGCTTGATCTTCATTGATCATTCATTTTTCCCTTGCTTCACTCGCAAGTTACCACATCCCCTAGCTCCTTTTCCCATTGCTAGGCATATCATAACGATTTAAGACATAAATGGTGAGATCGGAGGCTTAGAAGTATGAAATTTGGCTTTTAAAACTCAAAAATCAACTTTGGGATGAAAACAGGGCCACGCGTACGCGCACTCCACGCGCACGCGTGGATGGCCACAAAACTCATCGACGCGTATGCGTCATGCACGCTAACGCGTGGATTAAAAAAATACCCAAGCGACGTGCACGCGTCAGCCACGCGTACGCATGGGTGCTCTCGTGCCCCAGGCACAAAACTGGCACAGTTCAGGCACAACCATCTGGAAAATGGCTGGGTATTGGGTGCAGCACATCGGCGCGCCCGTGCACATAACGCGCACACGTGGATGGCGTCTTCGAGAAGAACGGCGCGTACGTGCCAAGTGCGCCTACGCGCGATGGGTCATTCTGCTAAAAATTTTCCAAGTTAAAAGCTGCAGAATTTACAGATTCAACGCCCAATCTTCCAACGGACATAACTTTCTCATTTTAAATCGTTTTTCACCCGTTCTTCAAACGGCATGGACATCCCGGATCCAATTTCATTTCTAAATAGATTTGGCACAAAACAGAGATCCGTAGTTCAAGTTATGTCCTGTCAAAGTATGCCCAAAAACCATATTTTTCATACAAAACCACAAAGTGCCATTTTCAAAACAAGCCATTTGCAACTCTTTTCAAAATCAATCAAAACATGCCAATTTTATCCCTTTTCTTTGAAATCAATCAAAATATATCAAATTCAACATCAAGCCTCCTCAGCTCACACATTGACACATTACTACAATTCATAAAAAAATCACTATCCCATCATTTTAACCCACTTCATCCAAGTGGTTCAAACTCAAACACGTTGACATATCATATACAATTCCTCATGCCAATTTTCAACAACACCAATTCCAATTAACCATCATTGTACATTATCAATATCATACTCACCATCAATCAAGGTTCAGCCCACAATTCAACCATAACCAATCATCAAGCATATATCACAACATGCATATTTCTCATACATCATACCATCAAGGCATCAATAATCATCATCACGTATATGACCACATCATATATTTCAACCATTCCACAACACCAACAATTCAATACCTATCTTAGGGCCTCTAGCCTAAGTATTTCCTACCACATTACATATTAGATACGGGAAACCGAGACCATACCTTAGCCGATTTCCCAAGCTCAACCGGAGCACTTCCAAACCACTTTTCCTCAAGCTCTCAAGGCCTCAACACCTCCAAGAACAGATTTTTCACCACCAAATCCCTTTTTAAGCTTTTCAATATCATCAATCAAGCGCCAATATTCACATATACATAACCTAAGCCACAATCATCACACCCATACACAACATCTCAAAACCCAAACATCATAGAACCACAAATTACACTAGGGTTGAGAATCTTACCACACTCAAGGTCCAAGGAGACAAGATTAACCTTCTCCTTCAAGAGAGTTGGGTCCTATAACATCAAAGAGCCCAAAATCTCAACATTTTTGCTCATGAAACTCGAAATCAAGGCTAGAAATTAGAAGAGCAAAACATGGCTTACCTCAAGATTAATTGTATGGGTTTTGTAGAGCTCTGCATGGTGAACGTGTGGCCATAAACGGTGCGGCAATCGGAGCTCTAGATCAAAAGTAATGGTGGTTTGAAGATCAAGTGAGAGATAGAAGTTTGAGAGAGTGTTCTTCCCCCATTCTTCCCCCTTTTCAGCGTGTTTGAGTGTTTTGAGGAGAGAGAGTGCTGAAAACTAGGGTTTTGGTTTAGTTATGTTGGGCCAAGGGCCAATTTGGGTTCGGTTGGCCCAGTTTGGCCCGTTCGGTCCAATTTTGGCCCGAATTCTATAAAGTTGGTATCGAAATACTTGTCTCAATCTCCTCTATCACATTTAGCCACAAAAATCACATTTTGGGCTTTCTAGAATAAATTGTCATTTATGGGTTAATTAGCCGTTAATTAACCGGGTCTTACATTTTACACACCTAATTAGGAATTTTGCCCACAAAATTCAAATGCAATTACCTGAGAATAAGTGCGGATAATCCGTTCGCATCTCCGACTCAAGTTCCCAAGTGTGTTCCTCAACACCACCTCGACTCCATGCCACTTTGACTAATGAAACCTCTTTTCCACGCAACCGTTTGATACTAGTATCATCAATTCTGGCCGGAGCCACTGGAAGCGTCAAATCTTCTCTTAACTGAACTGACTCAGGTTCTAACACATGGCTAGCATCAGGAGTGTACTTCCGAAGCTGCGACACGTGAAACACGTCGCGCAGGTTCGAAAGATGAGGTGGTAGAGCCATCCGATACGCCACCTGTCCAACCCTCTCCAGGATTTGAAATGGACCAATGTATCGAGGATTCAACTTCTTTGCTTTAATTGCCCTACCTACTCCTGTGGTCGGAGTAACCTTAAGGAAAACATGGTCTCCTTCCTCAAATTCTAAGGGCTTCCGCCTCTGATCGGCGTAACTCTTTTGACGACTCTGCACCGTAAGCATCCTATCTCGAATTTTCTTGACTTGTTCAGTGGTCTTAGCTATCATTTCTGACCACAACAAGCCTTTCTCTCCGGCTTCATACCAACATAGTGGAGATTGACATTTCCTCCCATACAAGGCCTTATACGGAGCCATTCCGATGCTCGCATGGTAACTATTATTGTATGCAAACTCCACTAATGGCATATATCGATCCCAACTCGCCGGTTGGTCCAAAACACAAGCTCTCAACATATCCGCTAGTGTTTGGATCATCCTCTCGGATTGACCATCTGTTTGAGGATGGTAAGCCGTGCTCAAGCTTAATCGGGTCCTAAAAGCTTTCTGAAATGCACCCCAAAACCTTGAAGTGAAACGAGGATCTCTATCAGAGATTATAGTAGTAGGTACACCATGAAGTCTCACATCTCCTTTATGTATAACCGTGCTAGCTCCTCAAGGGTGTAAGTCATCCGAATGGGTAAAAAGTGAGCTGACTTCGTCAGTCGGTCCACAATCACCCAGATAGCATCAAAGCCAGCCCTAGTCCTTGGCAATGATATGAAGAGGTAAGGTGTTGTGTGTGGTAGTGGTTTATGATGATTTGGTAGGTTTTGATTTGGTTTTGAATGAAAAGTTGGTTAGAATTGAAGTTTTGAGGTTTTTGGTAAAAACTATTTTTTAGTGAACTTTGAAGGGTCATAACTTATGCCTTAATTTTCAAAAGTTGCTGAAATTTGTTTAGAATTAAAGTCCATCGAAAAACCTTCGATTTGATATAAAGTTTGTAAAATTTTGGATTTTTGTAGAGGAAGTTATGATTATTCAAATTTGGTGTTAAAAATTTGAAATTCTGCAAAGTTGCAGAATTTTAAGATTTCTGATATGTGCGCACGCACAGCCTTATACGCACGTACAACCATGCAAAAAAGTTATTCTTTGCAATCGAATTGACCTGTGCGCACACACAAGTCGGGAAGGGACGTCTGTTAGTACCTGTGCGCACACACAAGTCGGGAAGGGACGTCTGTTAGTACCTGTGCGCACACACAGCTTGTGCGAGTGAACCAACTTTATAAATTTTAGTACCTGTGCGTACGCACGCCCCTGTGCATACGCACACTTTCAAAATTTTCCTGGGTGTGCGCACGCACACGCCTGTGCAGACGCACCCGCCCTATTTCTTAAATTTTATTTTGTTTTCAACTATTCTACCTTCCCAACAAGGTTGTAAGCTTCTATAACACCATTTTAAGACTCTTGGACTTAGTTTAGAGCATTGAAATATGGGAAAGGTCCTAGGGGATTAAGTTGGGTTTTCCTTTAAAAAGTTAGCAAATGGAGGTTTAGGTTTCTGGTGTATTGTGGATGAGTTAGTTGAGAGGGAAGGAAGAGTGGTGCATATGGTGATTGTTGACAATGAATTGGGAAATTGATGAACTAATGAGCTCAAAATGAAAGTGATGAATTGATGATAGTTATGATGAGTTGAAGACTCAAAGAGGATTGATAATCTTTTCTGCTGTAAGAGTGTGCCAGGCACTATATCCTTGGGTTATGCATACAAGTGTTCCCGGCACTATATCCGTGGTGAATAGCGTGTGCCCGGCACTATATCCGTGGGTCAATAGAGTGTGCCCGACACTATTCGTGGGAGCGATAGAAAAGTGACATCCGAAAGGATGTGTCGAGTTGGCATTTATGGACCGAGAAGTGATATCACGAGCCAATAAAATAGACATTCATCATGTGCATTTTCTATCTGTTTGTATGCTTTGCCTAAATGAATAACATGCCTATTTGCTTACTTGAACTACTTGCTCTACATTCTTCTACTTGTGTTTTACGTGCTTGCATTTATATTGTGATTGTCTGGTGCTGAGGAGGTTAGGTAGGCGGTGGTGATGGGATCGCACAGAGGTTAGATTGGCAACGGCTGTGGGATACAGTGGTATGAACAGTTTTAGTTAGAATTCGCCCAGGTTTAGACAACCCTGGTTTATGGTTTAAGTTCTTTATATATATTTATTTATTTTGTTCTAAGCTTGAATATCAGTATGTGATGTGAAGTTCTAGGATTGCCTACGGCGTCCCGGAGCCTTACATCTTACATCATTGGGCATTGTTACCTTATTGAGAACCTCTAGTTCTCATTCCATACTTTGTTGTTGTTTTCAGATGCAAGTCGTAATTCACCTTGGTGAAATTGCAGATATGGTGACCGAGCGGAGTATGGTTCTTTCTTTGTATCCTTCTATTTTACTTTTGTCATAGTATACTCTCATCTTTTGTATATTTATCTTTATGGCCTTAGAGGCTTATTTGAGAGATAGGTTGTATAAGCTATTTTCAATTCTAAAACTCTGTATCTGTCTATTTGTAACTAGTCAGCTTAAATTTCGCAAGCTACGGCTAGTTCTCTACGATTATTATATTCTTATATTTATATATGTTTTATTCTCTTATACCTATACCTTGTAAGCGTTAGCTTCGTGTGATCATTTTCGCGCTTTCGTAATTCTATTTTTGAGTTCAATCCTTCATCAGGCTTCTAGAATATATTACTTCCTTCTATATATATATATGTATAATCCTTAGAACTATCGTAAGCTCTAATTAACCTTTGTTTTACGGCTAGAGGTAAAGCTTAGGGTAATTGGGGTGTTACATTTAGTGGTATCAGAGCGGTTTGTCCTTGTGAGCCTGAGGGATGGACCGGTTGTGCTTCATTGCATACTCTGTGTGTGTCTTTTCTTTGATGCTATTAGGTTATCTACTTGATATTTCATAGCTTGCTTGTTTATGAATGCCTGTTTGGGGTTAATGAAGCACTAGGCTTTTGATATTGAAACTGATCACCTTGATATCAATTGTTTAGTGTAGACAGGAACCCTAATGGCCAATCGCGGAGGAGGTCGTATGCGTTCATGAGGAGAAAGTAGGAATGAGCGACCGGCCAATAACCATGCCAAGTTCATGGCGGCAATGATGAATCTTGCAAACATCAAAGAAGCTACCGCTACTGCGACTCTGTAAACTGTGCAAAGGTTAGGCCAACCGGCCAGAAATGGAAACAAAAATGGTGAAGGAAATGCAAATGAGAATGCGGGAGGAAACGAAGATAACACGGGAGGTGTTCCGATGACCTTGGTGACCTTTCTCAAGGTTCATCCTCCAAGTTTTCGAGGTTCAACTAATCCCACGGAAGCGGATAACTGGATCCAAGCTATGGAACGCGCCTACAAGCGCAGCATGTCCCACATAACCAATACGTAGAGTTTGCTGCTTACCAACTTCGGGAAGAGGTCCAGCATTGGTGGCAGGCAGAATGCTGCTTGCTACAGCTTTAGAATGCAGATGTTCCTTGGAATGTGTTCCAAACGGCCTTCTACAAGAAGTATTTTCCTGAGTCTGCAAGGGAAGCAAAGGAGATGGAACTTATGCAGCTGAAGCAAGGTTCTTTGTCTGTGGCAAATTATACGAGCAAGTTTGAGGAACTTTGTAGGTTCTTTAGGGCATGTCAGGGTGCCCCGAAAACCTATGAGAGCTGGAAGTGTATCACGTATCAAAGTGGTTTGAAGGACGACATCATGACTGCTATGGCTCCTATGGTGATTTGAATTTTCTCTGATTTGGTGAACAAGGCAAGAGTGGTTGAAGAATACGGGAAAATTGTAGCCTGGTCAAAGGAGACTTCTAGAGGAAATACTAGTAGGGAGCGTGACGATCATCTCGGACCAAGGGGACAGAACTTTAAAAGAAATGAACACACTCCTCAACATCTACGAGGTCAAGAGGATTTCAGAAAGAACGACAACGCTCAGTTCCACATGGCAAAGGGAGATGATCGATGCTACACTTGTGGATTACCAGGGCACCTTGCTAAGGACAACCATAGAGGGAGGAACCGAGGTATGGGTAACAGTCAGCAACCAGGCTGTGTGTTTGCTTTAGAGGCACGTGAGGCGACGGGGTCAGATCCTCCGATGAGAGGTAAGCGTATGCTTTGAGTCTTATGTTGCCTGTACCTGAGGTAGTTTGGTTCTATCTTATTTCAAGTCGTCGTTAGGATTACAAGGGCGTAGAGTTGTGTTGGGAGTAAACTATGGGGAAAGGAGGATTCTAGTGGTGGTAGCCGAAGATTTTGGACTTTTGATGACGAACGATCTGAGTTGGACTGCCGGAATGATTACCAGGTATGACTAGAAGTCTTGGCGGTTCCTTGCGTGGGCGATGGGTGTGGTTCAGCACTAGTGGCAATGGAAATATCGACTAACGTCCTTGCGGTTTTTAACTATGATTTTTGTCATTTTAAGATTTATAGTGATTTTAAAATCTGGTTTGGAGCTTTGGTTTAACTGGTTTGGTTTTGAAACTAGGATTTGAACTTTTGATCAAATGACATTATTAAAAAAGGAAAAGTAAGTCCTAAGATTTTGTTCACCTGTGGTTTCGGTTTGTAAATTTTAACGTATCCAAAAGAAATTCAAATGGAAAGGTTTTTATTTAAGGGTTTCAATGAATTTAGGAAAATCATGATTTAAAATTATTGATTTACCAATAAAAGGTTTTTGACTCTTTTCATAAGGTTTTAACAATGGACTCATTTAGATTGGACTTGTTTTAAAGGTTTTGAAAAGTATTACAAATTCGTTATTTTGGTTTAAAAGAAAGGATTTTCGGATTCCTAGTGACGATAATCAGAGTGACACAGCGGAAGTTGTACGCCAAGTTGTCGAAGTGTGAGTTCTGGGAGGAAGAAATAAAGCTCTTAGTTCATGTGGTTAGCAAGGGAGGAATTGCCATAGATCCTTATAAGGTAGAAACGGTGATGGGATGGGAAAGATCGACAATAGTGACGGAAGTCAGAAGCTACTTGGGTTTAGCTGGATATTACCGGAGATTCATTGAAGGATTTTCTCGGATTGCATTACCGATGGCTAGGTTGATAAGAAAGGAAGCGCCTTTTGTTTGGATGTCGGAGTGTGCAGAGAGTTTTCAGACTTTGAAGCAGAAGTTAACTTCACCACCTGTTTTAATCTTGTTGGAACCGCATGAACCGTTTGAAGTATACTATGACGCTTCTCTACAGGATTTAAGTTGCGTGTTGATGCAACACCGGAGTGTGATGGCTTACGCATCGCGTCAGCTGTAAGACCCAAAACTTTTGGAAAAGTCCTATTTTAAACTAATATCAAACCTTACATTTATTTACAGTTTTATTTTCAAGAAATTATTTTATTGAAAATACTTAAAGGCAGTTTTGATTAATTGGATTTGAGATGAATTAAGATTTTTATCCAAACTCCATAATTATGGATTATTGTACTATCTACAATTTAAAGTTTTAGAAATTCAAAAAAAAATGAGGTTTGGCTATTCAAAATTAGAATTTTATCTAATTTTACAATTATTGAATTATTTTCTATATTTAAATTATAAAGTTGGTAGTTATGAAATAATAAGGATTTTCCTATGATTTGGACTAAATAATTAATATTTTAAAATATTGATACTACTGTTTTGGAAAAATAAAGGATTTAATTATATTATTTCTAATTATTTGATTTGGGCATTTGATTGAAAATAATTTGTAAAATTGATGAGCAAATAGCATTTTCTATATGCAATTAGTGTTGGATTTAATTGGGGTTTCAATTACTATATTATCCATACTTGTATTTAAAATTACTAAAATGCCCTTAACCCTAATTTTTTTCAAAAATGAAATCCTAAAGCCTTCATCCCAGTAGCCAAAACCCTACCTTGTCTTCCCTTTCACCAACGGCAGCAACACCCGTGGTTTCCCCTTCTTCTAAGAGTGAAAGGAACAAAATCAAATAGGGAAAGGGAGACTGAGCTGCGGCGAGGAGGGGAGGAGGGAGCTCGCCGCCGCCGTGACCGCCGAACTGCCTGCGAGGATCCCAAGCCACCATCGTCAGCGCTGCCCAGCTTTGCCCGTGCTACAGCGCCTCCCTTCAGCCGTTCATAGGGCCGACGAAGTCACTGTTAAGCTGCAGGGCCACCGTTCTGCCTGGTCACTGTCAAGCTGCTTCCCGTTGCCACCGATTCATCAATGAGTCACCGCGAAGAGAGAGAGACGTGCAGGAGGAAGGGAGCATCGCGAAGGAGGGGGCACTGTGTGCTGTCGCCGAAGCCTCCTTTGCTTTTGCGGTGGCCTGGGCTGGCCTTGGAAGGAGCCGCTGGTCCCCCATTACCACTGCTGCTGAGAAATTTGAAGAGAGAGAAAGTGTGCAAAGAAGAGAGGGAGCTCGCATTGTGCAAACAGATCCGCCGTCCCTCACCATCGAGCTCGCCGTGACTGCTGCTCAGGAAGCCCTCGTCGTCACAGGTTAGATCTGAAGCGCGAGAGAAGGCAGCGAAAGAGGGAACCGTGCTACCCAGTCACCGTTCGTGTTGCCGGCGCTGTCTTCATCCGAACCACCACCAAACCCGCCACTGCCGGAGCTTCTGGCCGAGCCTCAACCGCCGGGAACGCCGCTATCACCACCAAGGTCCACTATCGGTAAAGCTTTTAAGTTGAGTTTCCATTCTGTTGAGTTTTCAGAAACTTCATCATCGTTGCATGTGGTTCAGGTTACCACTGTTGCTTGAGGTTGACTGCCGGGTTGCCACCGAACTGGCTCGGAGATCGCCGCTGTTTCAATTCAGTTGTTCCTTCTCGTTTTGGTAAGCGTTTTTGATTTGAAAGCCCTTTAGATTATTGTTCTGATAATTTAGGCTAAGGTGTTGTGGCGTTATTAGTCATAGGGTTGTGTATCGATGCTTGCGTGACGTGCTCGGAGTTCACGGCTGCTTCGTTTTGCCAGTTCAGTAAGTATTTCGATTTTCGAAAGCCTTGCATTAGTGTTCTGTTCTGTGTAATAAATTAATTGCAATGTTAATGGTTTTAGGAGTTAGAATCCGGTTTGCTTGTGCCGTTGGGGCTGTTTCTGCTTCTGAGAGAGCGATCAGAGCTGAGATTTTGATTACCGGTGATTTCGGGTCGAGACGAAAGGAGTTGGTTAACGAGTTTAGGTTGTGATTTCAATGTATCGAGGTAGGGGCTTTTTGTATAAACTAATCTATTTTAAATTGGAAGTTGTTGTAAATAGATATGCTGAGCGAAATGTATTTTTGGTGATTATGTGAGTCTTATGAATTGTCTGATTATATCTTGGATGAATATGGTTGTGTACTTGAGTGAAATAACGTTTGATTTTGATAAACTGGAGACTTTTAGAATTGTTGATTTGAAATAATTTTGATAGTCTGAAAATCTGAGTTATGTTTATTGTAAACTGAATTGGGTTTTGAACCTGCTGAGAAAGGTTGATGATTGGTTTCGTTGGCATTCGAAAAGGGTGGCAAAGTCCAAGTTTTAGGGGAGATGCTGCCGAAATTTCTATAAAATCTGATATTTTGATTGGAACGTTATTATGAAAGTAATGAGTTATGTCTTGAATTAAATGTTTGATAAATAAATTATGTTTGAACTTGCCTTATTAAGAAAATTTTTATATTTTTTGGATGTAATTATTAAGAAATGAATTATGTCTTAAAAATCAATTTAAATATGAGACTTTTTATGTTTTGGAATTTGATTTAAGTAAACAGATTTTGTATGGGTTTTACTGGATGTAAAATAAACCTAGTTTTCAATTAATCTATTCACTTTACGACATTTTAAGAAGAGCTTGAAGTATTTTTCTGAAACTTTGATTTATTAAAATGGAAACATTTTCCGAGCATTTGGTAACAAATTTAAGAATGAAACTGAAATTGGTTTTTGTTTTAAAAATGATTTGGTTTTGGCTTAAGTTGGTTGGTTTTGAAATTGGTTTGTAATAATTGGAAACCTGATTTGGTTTTGGTTTAAACTCTATTCTATTTATTCAAATCAAGAAGTTAAAGTTTCAGAGGTTTTCAAGGAATTTAAGAAATGAGTTAGGTTATTCTCCCCTGAAGTCTTGAGACTCTGCTGAGGAATTTTATGACCAAATCATGATTTAGAAATGAATGATTTTGAGTCTTTCAAATAGATTTTTGAACTTGGCATGGTTTTGTGATTGTTTTGAAGTGTTGGAAAGACGTGGAAAGTGGCTCCGTTTTGAAAAGTAATTCTTGGCAAGATATAAATTGAATACAGTTGTTATTTAAAAGTAAATGGGCCAAGAATGATTTTGAAATAAGATAATGAGCCTGATTGATGTGTTGAAAAATGTTTTTCTGAAAAACCACGGGTCTACTGTTTTATATTGAGACTATGAGACGCTATGCGCCCTGCAGGGGTCAAGGTTGGATCCCGCCTGTTGAGGTAGCGGCGGCGGCGTAAGGGTGGAGGCTCGTCCCGCTTGCGCTTAGATGTGAGGTCGGTGGCAATAGATCCTGCTCGCATCCCTTCGGATCATCAGAGCGTACAGGCGTAAAACCCTGGATAGTGATTCGAGCACTATATCTCGGGGGTTCCCACACCATGATTTCGAAGGGCAACATCTCCATGGAGGTGTGTCGGGTTGGCAGTTGAACCGACAATGTGATATCATAGCCAGTAGGCAGACATTCATCATTTGCATTTATGTGACATTGTTTGGGTGTGCATGTTGTAATTGGTTTGCCTATGTGGATACTTATATTAATTCCTAACTACTATAATTGTTGTAATTGCTATTGGTTGTGTTTGAACTACATTATTTGTGATTGTGTTTGATTGGTTGGTTTGTGATGAATTGGTTGATGATTGAGTTGTTTGGGCCGGGGGCCGTGTTGGATTGGATGGGCTTGAGGCTGTGATTGGTATATTGAGTTCTAGTTTTGTATAAAGTATCTGATCGGTTCAGCATAGACTTAATGAATCTATGCTTGGAACGGGATGATCATTTATACCGCGTAGGTAACGACTTTCATGGTTGTGGTCTAGAAAAGTATGAAAAATCAAACTCTTACAGCATAAACATAATTGAACCTATTTTTGGGACATGTTGGTCATTCATACTGTTTAGGAAAAACTTTTTTCATATTTTTACAAGAAAGGAAAAAGGTTTTATTCTAAAATATTCGATAAATTTATCAAGTCTTCAAAGAGGGATTTTCTGGATTTCGAATGTGTTCTCAAGGTTTTTGGAAAGACTTATAAGACGAGCAATGATCACTGTATCCTAAAAATAGTTTTATTTTATGTATCTTGTTATAGCAATTTATGTAACCTTATAGTGAGAACAAGCGAGGATGACGTTCTCACTCCCTTACAGGTTATTCCTTTTCAAGATATGGACGACGAAGCTTCAGAAGAGTTATATTCCTTTTTCTGTTTATTCGTGATGAGCGGATAATTTGTATGCTTTTTGGCATTGTTTTAAGTATGTTTTTAGTATGATTTAGTTAGTTTTTAGTATATCTTTATTAGTTTTTAGTTAAAATTCACATTTCTGGACTTTACTATGAGTTTGTGTGTTTTTCTGTGATTTCAGGTATTTTCTGGCTGAAATTGAGGGTCCTGAGCAAAAATCTGATTCCGAGACCAAAAAGGACTGCAGATGCTGTTGGATTCTGACCTCCCTGCACTCGAAGCGGATTTTCTGGAGCTACAGAAGCCCAATTGGCGCGCTCTCAACGGCGTTGGAAAGTAGACATCCTGGGATTTCGAGCAATATATAATAGTCCATACTTTGCCCAAGATTTGATGGCCCAAACCGGCGCTCAAAGTCACCTACAGAAATTCCAGCGTTAAACGCCGGAACTGGCATAAAATTTGGAGTTAAACGCCCAAACTGGCATGAGAACTGGCGTTTAACTCCAGAAAAGGTCTCTACACGAAATTCCTTCATTGCTCAGCCCAAGCACACACCAAGTGGGCCTGGAAGTGGATTTTTCTGTCATTTACTCATTTCTGTAAACCTTAGGACACTAGTTTACTATTTATAGGATCTTTTGACATTGTATCAGTACCCTATGCAACCTTTTGATGACCTTATGACATTTTTACATGTTTTCTTCCACAGCATGAGTCTCTAAACCCCATGGTTGGGGGTGAGGAGCTCTGCTGTGTCTTGATGGATTAATGCAATTACTACTGTTTCTCATTCAATCATGCTTGCTTCCATCCTAAGATAATACTTGTTCTTAATCCGGATGAATGTGATGATCCGTGACAATCATCATCATTCTCAATCATGAACGTGTGACTGACAACCACCTCCGTTCTACCTTAGATTAAGTAGTTATCTCTTGGGTTCTTTAACCGGAATCTTCGTGGTATAAGCTAGACTGATGGCGGCATTCAAGAGAATCCGGAAGGTCTAAACCTTGTCTGTGGTATTCTGAGTAGGATTCAATGATTGAATGACTGTGATGTGCTTCAATCTCCTGAAGGTGGGGCGTTAGTGACAGACGCAAAAGAATCACTGGATTCTATTCCGGCCTGATTGAGAATCGACAGATGGAATGCCGTGCCGTGACAGGGCATTAGGAATCGTTCCAATGAGAGGATGGGAGGTAGCCATTGACAACGGTGAAACCCTACATACAGCTTGCCATGGAAGGAGACTTGCGTGTTTGAAGAAGAAGACAGTAGGAAAGCAGAGATTCAGAAGATGGAGCATCTCCAAACCTCAACCTATTCTCCATTACTGCAAAACAAGTAATCATTTCATGTTCTTTTGCTTTTCACAATCAATCCTGATAATTTCTAATATCCTGACTAAGATTTACAAGATAACCATAGCTTGCTTCAAGCCGACAATCTCTGTGGGATCGACCCTTGCTCACGCAAGGTATTACTTGGACGACCCAGTACACTTGCTGGTTAGTTGTGCGGGATTGCAAAAGTGTGATTGCAATTTCGTGCACCAAGTTTTTGGCGCCGTTGCCGGGGATTGTTGAGTTTGGACAACTGACGGCTTGTCTTGTTGCTTAGATTAGGACTTTTTTATTTTTGTTGGTTTAGAGTCTTTTAGTTGAGTCTAGTTTCATATTCTAAGTTTGGTGTCAATTGCATGCTTTTGTTTTTCTTTTAATTTTCGATTTTTGCATGTTCTTAGTTCCTTTTTGATTCATAAAAATTCTAAGTTTGGTGTCCTCTTTGTGTTTTTCCCTTAAAAATTTTCGAAAATTTTGTGTTTGATTTTCTAAAATTTTAAGTTTGGTGTCTTTTTGTGTTTTTCTCTTTCCTTTTTTTTAAAAATCAAATCTTTTTCATAAAAATTTTTCAATCATATCTTTCTAATTGCTGTTTTCAAAATCTTTTTAATTAACTAATTGATTCAGTTTTCAATTTGCTTTGATTTTATTTTCTTTTTGATTTTCGAATTTTTACTTTAATTTTCCTTTGTTTTATTTTATTTTTTTTCGTTTATTTAAAAAAAAAAAAAGAAAAAAAACAAAATTTATCTCTTTGCAATCATTATCATTTCCCTTTTGTCCATCATGGACTTTAGTGGGATCAATCAGTCCAAAAGGACTCTGGGGTCATATGCTAACCCCATTACAGCTGCATATGGGAGTAGCATCTGTACACCTCCCATCAAAGCAAGCAGCTTTGAACTAAATCCTCAACTCATTATCATAGTGCAGCAAAATTGCCAGTATTCCGGTCTTCCACAGGAAGAACCTACTGAGTTTCTGGCACAATTTTTACAAATTGCTGACACAGTACATGATAAAGAGGTGGATCAGGATGTCTACAGACTATTACTGTTTCCATTTGCTGTGAAAGATCAAGCTAAGAGGTGGTTGAATAACCAACCTACAGCAAGCATAAAGACATGGAAACAGTTGTCAGACAAATTCCTGAATCATTTTTACCCTCCAAAGAGGATGACACAGCTAAGGCTGGACATCCAAGGCTTTAAACAAGAGGATAATGAATCCCTTTACAATGCCTGGGAGAGGTATAGAGGTATGCTAAGGAAATGTCCCTCTGAAATGTTTTCAGAGTGGGTACAGTTAGACATTTTCTACTATGGGCTTACAGAAAAAGCTCAGATGTCTTTAGACCACTCAGCTGGTGGATCTATACACATGAGGAAGACAATTGAAGAAGCTCAAGAGCTTATAGACACTGTTGCTAGAAACCAATATTTGTACTCTAGCAATGAGTTCTCTCCAAAAGAGGAAGTCATGGCAGTAGTCACTGACCCTAGTCCTCAAGAACAGATAAATGAGCTTAATCAACAATTGCTCCTGATGACAGAACAGTTAGCAGACTTTAAAGAGATGCTCTATGAAACTAAAGTTGCTAACAAGAGCATAGAACTGCAGTTGAATCAAGCAAAACAGCAAATATCTAAACAGATAACAGAGGAATGTCAAGCAGTTCAATTGAGGAGTGGGAAGACCCTGAGTAACACTGCTCAAAAGAGTAAAAAGCCAAACAAGGAACAATCGACAGAGGACAACCACACCACTGTTCAAAATCCCTCTGAGGACAGTAAGAGCCCAGAGAGGAATGCTATTGGCGTTCAAACGCCAGAAAGGGAAGGAAAGCTGGCGTTAAACGCCCATTCCTTGCCCAGTTCTGGCGTTCAAACGCCAGAAAAGGGAGAGAAGTTGGCGTTTAACGCCCAAACTTCACCCATTCCTGGCGTTCAAACGCCAAGGGAAGATCAGACACCTGAGAGTGCTGACAGTAATCCCTCTAACAAGGCTTCTTCAACCACTTCTGTAAGGAATAAACCTGCAGCATCTAAGGTTGAAGAATATAAAGCCAAGATGCCTTATCCTCAAAAACTCCGCCAAGCGGAGCAGGATAAACAATTTGTCCGCTTTGCAGACTATCTAAGGACTCTTGAAATAAAGATTCCGTTTGCAGCGTGGTGGGCGAAATTGTGAACTATACTTTTTCACAACTCTCATAATCCCCGGTAATGGCTCCAAAAACGTGGTAGCTCAATACCATGGCATTACACAACTTCGCACAACTAACCAGCAAGTGCACTGGGTCGTCCAAGTAATAAACCTTACGTGAGTAAGGGTCGATCCCACGGAGATTGTTAGTATTGAAGCAAGCTATGGTCATCTTGTAAATCTTAGTCAGGCAAACTCAAATGATAATGATGATGAACGAAAATAACACAAAGGTAAAGATAGAGATACTTATGTAATTCATTGGTGGGAACTTCAGATAAGCGCATGAAGATGCCTTCCCTTCCGTCTCTCTGCTTTCCTACTGCCTTCATCCAATCCTTCCTACTCCTTTCCATGGCAAGCTCGTGTAGGGTTTCACTGTTGTCAGTAGCTACCTCCCATCCTCGCAGTGAAAGCTAATGCACACACTCTGTCACAGTGCTGCCAATCACCGGTGTGGTTCCCTCCCCTACCGGAATAGAATCCAATGATTCTTTTGCGTCTGTCACTAACGCCCAGTAGGTTACAGGTTTGAAGCACGTCACAATCATTCAGTCATTGAATCCTACTCAGAATACCACAGACAAGGTTAGACCTTCCGGATTCTCTTGAATGCTGCCATCAGTTCTTGCCTATACCACGAAGACTCTGACCTCACGGAATGGCTGGCTCGTTTGTCAGGCGAGCACTCGGTTGTCAGGCGATCAACCATGCATCGTGCAATCAGGAATCCAAGAGATATTCACTAAGCCTCAAATGCTTGTAGAACAAGAGTGGTTGTCAGTCACTTTGTTCATGGGTGAGAATGGTGATGGGCGTCAATCATCACCTTCATCAAGTTGAAGAACAAGTGATATCTTGGAACAAGAACAAGCGGAATTGAATGGAAGAACAATAGTAATTGCATTAATACTCGAGGTACAGCAGAGCTCCACACCTTAATCTATGGTGTGTAGAAGCTCCACCGTTGAAAATACATAAGCATAAGGTCTAGGCATGGCCGAATGGCCAGCCTCCCAATGATCTAAGAACACAATGTCCAAAGATGATCTAGAGATCTAAAGTGATCAAAAGATATAAAGATCCAAAGATTTCTAATACAATAGCAAAAGGTCCTACTTATAAGAAACTAGTAGCCTAAGGTGTACAGAAATGAGTAAATGACATAAAAATCCTCTTCCGGGCCCACTTGGTGTGTGCTTGGGCTGAGCAATGAAGCAAATTTCGTGTAGAGACTCTTCTTGGAGTTAAACGCCAGCTTTGGTGCCAGTTTGGGCGTTTAACTCCCATTTGGGTGCCAGTTCCAGCGTTTAACGCTGGGATTTCTTGAGGTGACTTTGAACGCCGGTTTGGGCCATCAAATCTTGGGCAAAGTATGGACTATCATATATTGCTGGAAAGCCCAGGATGTCCACTTTCCAACGCCGTTGAGAGAGCGCCAATTGGGTTTCTGTAGCTCCAGAAAATCCACTTCGAGTGCAGGGAGGTCAGAATCCAACAGCATCTGCAGTCCTTTTTGGTCTCTGAATCAGATTTTTGCTCAGGTCCCTCAATTTCAGCCAGAAAATACCTGAAATCACAGAAAAACACACAAACTCATAGTAATGTCCAGAAAAGTGAATTTTAACTAAAAACTAATAAAAATATATTAAAAACTAACTATATCATACTAAAAACATACTAAAAACAATGCCAAAAAGTATACAAATTATCCGCTCATCACAACACCAAACTTAAATTGTTGCTTGTCCTCAAGCAACTGGAAATCAAATAAGATAAAAAGAAGAGAATATGCAATGAATTCCAAAAACATCTGTGAAGATCAGTATTAATTAGATGAGCGGGGTTTTTGACGTTTTGCCTCTGAACAGTTTTGGCATCTCAATCTATCCCTTGAAATTCAGAATGGTTGGCTTCTTTAGGAACTCAGAGTCCAGATAGTGTTAATGATTCTCTTAGTAAGGTATGATGATTCTTGAACATAGCTATTTATTGAGTCTTGGCTGTGGCCCAAAGCACTCTGTCTTCCAGTATTACCACCGGATACATACATGCCACAGACACATAATTGGGTGAACCTTTTCAGATTGTGACTCAGCTTTGCTAAAGTCCCCAATTAGAGGTGTCCAGGGTTCTTAAGCACACTCTTATTTGCCCTGGATCACAACTCTTATTTCTATATATATTTTTTTCGTTTTCTCTCTTTTTTTTCGATTTTTTTTTTTTGAATAGCTTTTTCTTGCTTCAAGAATCATTTTTATGATTTTTCAGATCCTCAGTAACATGTCTCCTTTTTCATCATTCTTTCAAGAGCCAACATTCATGAACCACAAATTCAAGATACATATGCACTGTTTACACATACATTCAGAGAACAAAAATATTACCACCACATCAAAATAATTAAACTATTATAAAATTCAAAATTCATGCAATTCTTTCTTTTATCAATTAGGCACGTTTTTATTGAAGAAAGGTGATGGATTCATAGGACATTCATAACTTTAAGGCATAGACACTAAGACACTAATGATCACAAGACACAAACATGGATAAACATAAGCATAAAATTCGAAAAACAGAAGAACAAATAACAAGGAAATCAAAGAACGGGTCCACCTTAGTGATGGCGGCTCTTTCTTGCTCTTGAAGGTCCTATGGAGTGCTTGAGCTCCTCAATATCTCTTCCTTGTCTTTGTTGCTCCTCCCTCATGATTCTATGATCTTCTCTAATCTCATGAAGGATGATGGAGTGTTCTTGGTGCTCCACCCTTAGTTGTCCCATGTTGGAACTCAACTCTCCTAGGGAGGTGTGTAGTTGCTCCCAATAGTTTTGTGGAGGGAAATTCATCCCTTGAGGAATTTCAGGGATCTCATGATGAGTGGGATCTCTTGTGTACTCCATCCTTTTCTTGGTGATGGGTTTGTCCTCATCAATGGGGGTGTCACCCTCTATGTCAACTCCAACTGAATAATAGAGGTGACAAATGAGATGAGGGAAGGCTAACCTTGCCAAGGTGGAGGCCTTGTCCGCCACCTTATAGAGTTCTTGGGCTATAACCTCATGAACCTCTATTTCTTCTCCAATCATGATGCTATGGATCATGATAGCCCGGTCTATGGTAACTTCGGACCGGTTGCTAGTGGGGATGATTGAGCGTTGTATGAACTCTAACCATCCTCTAGCCACGGGCTTGAGGTCATGCCTTCTCAATTGGACCGGCTTTCCTCTTGAATCTTGCTTCCATTGTGCGCCCTCTTCACATATGACTGTGAGGACTTGGTCCAACCTTTGATCAAAGTTGACCCTTCTAGTGTAAGGATGTTCATCTCCTTGCATCATAGGCAAGTTGAACGCCACCCTCACACTCTCCGAACTAAAATCCAAGTATTTCCCCCGAACCATAGTAAGATAATTCTTTGGATTCGGGTTCACACTTTGGTCATGGTTCTTGGTGATCCATGCATTGGCATAGAACTCTTGAACCATCAAGATTCCGACTTGTTGAATGGGGTTGGTAAGAACTTCCCAACCTCTTCTTCGGATCTCATGTCGGATCTCCGGATATTCACCCTTTTTGAGTGAAAAGGGGACCTCGGGGATCACCTTCTTCAAGGCCACAACTTCATAGAAGTGGACTTGATGCACCCTTGAGAGGAATCTATCCATCTCCCATGACTCGGAGGTGGAAGCCTTTGCCTTCCCTTTCCTCTTTTTAGAGGTTTCTCCGGCCTTGGATGCCATAATGGTTATGGAAAAACGAAAAAGCAACGCTTTTACCACACCAAACTTAAAATGTTTGCTCGTCCTCGAGCAAAAGAAGAAAGAAGAGAGTAGAAGAAGAAGAAATGAGGAAGAGGGAGATGGTGGTGAATTCGGCCAAAGAGGGGGAGAAGTGGTGTTTAGGTTGTGGGAAAATGAAGGGTTGAAGAAGGGTATATATAGGAGAGAGGGGGGTAAAGGTTCGGCCATTATGGGTGGGTTTGGGAGGGAAAGTGGTTTGAATTTGAAGGGTGAGGTTGGTGGGGATTTATGAAGGATGGATGTGAGTGGTGAAGAGAAGGGTAGGATTTGATAGGTGAGGGGTTTTTGGGGAAGAGGTGTTGAGGTGATTGGTGAATGGGTGAAGAAGAGAGAGAGTGATGGTAGGGTCCTGTGGGGTCCACAGATCCTGTAGTGTCAAGGAAAAGGCATCCTTGCACCAAATGGCATCAAAATCCACGTTTTGAGCCATTTCTGGCGTTAAACGCCGGGCTGGTGCCCATTCCTGGCGTTTAACACCAGGTTCTTGCCCTTTACTGGCGTTTAACGCCAGTCTGGTGCCCCTTTCTGGCGTTAAACGCCCAGATGGGTGCCAGACTGGGCGTTAAACGCCCAACTGCTAGGCTGACTGGCGTTTAAACGCCAGCAGCATCTTCCTCCAGGGTGTGCTGTTTTTCTTCCTGTTTTTCATTCTGTTTTTGCTTTTTTCATTGTTTTTGTGACTTCTTATGATCATCAACCTACAAAAAAGATAAAATAACAAAAGAAAATAATTAATTATAAAACATTGGGTTGCCTCCCAACAAGCGCTTCTTTAATGTCATTAGCTTGACAGAGGACTCTCATGGAGCCTCAGAAGTGCTCAGAACCGTGTTGGACCCTCCCAACACCAAACTTAGAGTTTGAATGTGGGGGTTCAACACCAAACTTAGAGTTTGGTTGTGGCCTCCCAACACCAAACTTAGAGTTTGACTGTGGGGGCTCAGTTTGGCTCTGTTTTGAGAGAAGCTCTTCATGCTTCCTCTCCATGATGACAGAGGGATATCCTTGAGCTTTAAACACCAAGGATTCTTCATTCACTTGAATGATCAACTCTCCTCTATCAACATCAATCACAGCCTTTGCTGTGGCTAGGAAGGGTCTGCCAAGGATGATGGATTCATCCATGCATTTCCCAGTCTCTAGGACTATGAAATCAGTAGGAATGTAATGGTCTTTAACTTTAACCAGAACATCCTCTACAAGTCCATAGGCTTGTTTTCTTGAGTTGTCTGCCATCTCTAGTGAGATTTTTGCAGCTTGCACCTCAAAGATCCCTAATTTCTCCATTACAGAGAGGGGCATGAGGTTCACACTTGACCCTAAGTCACACAAGGCCTTCTTGAAGGTCATGGTGCCTATGGTACAAGGTATAGAAAACTTCCCAGGATCCTGCCTCTTTTGAGGCAATTGCTGCCTAGACAAGTTATCCAGTTCTTTGGTGAGCAGAGGGGGTTCATCCTCCCAAGTCTCATTTCCAAATAGCTTGTCATTTAGCTTCATGATTGCTCCAAGATATTTAGCAACTTGCTCCTCAGTGACATACTCATCCTCTTCAGAGGAGGAATACTCATCAGAGCTCATGAATGGCAGTAGTAAGTCTAAAGGAATCTCTATGGTCTCAGTTTGAGCCTCAGATTCCCAAGGTTCCTCATTGGGGAACTCAGTGGAGGTCAGTGGACGTCCATTGAGGTCTTCCTCAGTGGCTTTCACTGCCTCTTCTTCCTCCCAGAATTCGGCCATATTGATGGCCTTGCACTCTCCTTTTGGATTTTCTTCAGTATTGCTTGGGAGAGTGCTTGGAGGAAGTTCAGTAATTTTCTTGCTCAGCTGACCCACTTGTCCTTCCAAATTCCTAATGGAAGATCTAGTTTCAGTCATGAAACTTTGAGTGGTCTTAATTAGATCAGAGACCATAGTTGCTAAGTCAGAGGTACTCTGCTTAGAACTCTCTGTCTGTTGCTGAGAAGATGATGGGAAAGGCTTGCTATTGCTAAACCTGTTTCTCCCACCATTATTGTTATTGAAACCTTGTTGAGGTCTCTGTTGATCCTTCCATGAAAGATTTGGATGATTCCTCCATGAAGGGTTGTAGGTGTTTTCATAGGGTTCTCCCATGTAATTCACCTCTTCTATTGAAGGGTTCTCAGGATCATAAGCTTCTTCCTCAGATGAAGCTTCCTTAGTACTGCTTGGTGCATTTTGCATTCTAGACAGACTTTGAGAAATCATATTGACTTGTTGAGTCAATATTTTATTCTGAGCCAAAATGGCATTCAGAGTGTCAATCTCAAGAACTCCTTTCTTCTGACTAGTCCCATTATTCACAGGATTTCTTTCAGAAGTGTACATGAATTGGTTATTTGCAACCATTTCAATCAGTTCTTGAGCTTCAGTAGGCGTCTTCTTCAGATGAAGAGATCCTCCAGAAGAGCTATCCAAAGACATCTTGGACAGTTCAGAGAGATCATCATAGAAAATACCTATGATGCTCCATTCAGAAAGCATATCAGTGGGACACTTTCTGATCAATTGTTTGTATCTTTCCCAAGCTTCATAGAGGGATTCTCCTTCCTTTTGTCTGAAGGTTTGGACTTCCACTCTAAGCTTACTCAATTTTTGAGGTGGAAAGAACTTTGCCAAGAAGGCATTGACTAGCTTTTCCCAAGAGTCCAGGCTTTCTTTAGGTTGAGAATCCAACCATGTTCTAGCTCTGTCTCTTACAGCAAAAGGGAATAGCATCAGTCTGTAGACCTCAGGGTCAACCCCATTAGTCTTGACTGTGTCACAGATTTGCAAGAACTCAGCTAAAAACTGATGAGGATCTTCCATTGGAAGTCCATGGAACTTGCAATTCTGTTGCATTAGAGAAACTAATTGAGGCTTAAGCTCAAAGTTGTTTGCTCCAATGGCAGGGATAGAGATGCTTCTCCCATAGAAGTCGGGAGTAGGTGCAGTAAAGTCACCCAGCACCTTCCTTGCATTGTTGGCATTGTTGTTGTTTTCGGCTGCCATGTGTTCTTCTTCCTTGAAGAATTCGGTCAGGTGCTCTAAAGAGAGTTGTGCTTTGGCTTCTCTTAGCTTTCTCTTCAAGGTCCTTTCAGGTTCAGGATCAGCCTCAACAAGAATGCCTTTGTCCTTGCTCCTGCTCATAAGATAGAGAAGAGAACAAGAAAATGTGGAATCCTCTATGTCACAGTATAGAGATTCCTTTAGGTGTCAGAGGAAAAGAAGAGTGGAGGACAGGAGTGGGAAAATTCAAACTTATCAGAGAGAACGGAGTTCGAATTTTGCATTAAGGGATAGTGTTAATCCATAAATAGAAGGATGTGAGAAGGAGGGAAGTGATTTTCGAAAATTAAGTGGGAAATTTGAAAGCATTTTTGAAAAACATCACTTAATTTTCGAAAATGAGAATGGAAAAGAAATCAAGTGATTTTTGAAAAAGATTTTGAAATTAGAAATCAAAAAGATTTGATTGAAAGCTTATTTTGAAAAAAGATATGATTAAAAAGATATGATTTGAAAACAATTTTAAAAGATATGATTTGAAAACATTTTAAAAAGATTTGATTTGAAAATTAAAAACTTGACTAACAAGAAAAGATATGATTCAATCATTAAACCTTTCTCAACAGAAAAGGCAACATACTTGAAATGTTGAATCAAATCATTAATTGATAGTAAGTATCTTTGAAAAAGGAAAGGAGTTAATTTTGAAAAAGATTTGATTGAAAATTGATTTAAAAAAGATTTGATTTTGAAAAGATTTTGAAAACTTAGAAAAAAAAATCTGATTTGAAAACAAAATCTTCCTCCCTTAGCCATCCTGGCGTTAAACGCCCAGAATGGTATACATTCTGGCGTTTAACGCCCAAAATGCTACCTTTTTGGGCGTTAAACGCCCAACCAGGTACCTTGGCTGGCGTTTAAACGCCAGTCTGTCCTTCTTCACTGGGCGTTTTGAACGCCCAGCTTTTTCTGTGCAATTCCTCTGCTGTATGTTCTGAATCTTCAATTCTCTGTATTATTGACTTGAAAAGACACAAATTAAAAATATTTTTGGATTTTTAATAATAAGGACAAACCAAAATGCAACAAGAATCAAATAACAATGCATGCAAGACACCAAACTTAGCAGTTTGTAAACTACTAACACTAACAAAATGAAAATGCATATGAGACACACAAAACAATCAAGTCAAATTGAATTCAAAGATCAGAGTAAGTAAATCATCAAGAACATCTTGAAGATCACCAAGATACATGAATGCATGCAATTGACACCAAACTTATGATGAGACTCTAGACTCAAACAAGAAATATTTTTGGATTTTATGATTTTGTAAATTTTTTTTTTTTGTGTTTTTCGAAAATTAAGTGGAAAGGTATCAAAATTCTTAATGAGAATTCCAGGAATCAGTGCAATGTTAGTCTAAGACTCCGGTCCAGGAATTAGACATGGCTTTACAGCCAGCCAAGCTTTCTAAGAAAGCTTCGGTCCAAAACACTAGACATGGCCAGAGGCCAGCCAAGCCTTAGCAAATCACTGCTCCAAAAGCAAGATTGATACAAAATCAACAAACTCTTGTGGTGATGAGTTGAAACCTCGGTCCAATGAAATTAGACATGGCTTCTCAGCCAGCCAGATTTCAACAAATCATCATGAAACTCTAGAATTCATCTTCAAGAATTTCGAAAAAAATAAATACCTAATCTAAGCAACAAGATGAACCGTCAGTTGTCCAGCCAAAACAATCCCGGGCAATAACACCAAAAACTTGATGTTGTTGCCGGATCTTGGCACTGATGTTACCAAAGCTTGCTCAAAACTTGAACAATCCCCGGCAACGGCGCCAAAAACTTGGTGGGCGAAATTGTGAACTATACTTTTTCACAACTCTCATAATCCCCGGTAATGGCTCCAAAAACGTGGTAGCTCAATACCATGGCATTACACAACTTCGCACAACTAACCAGCAAGTGCACTGGGTCGTCCAAGTAATAAACCTTACGTGAGTAAGGGTCGATCCCACGGAGATTGTTAGTATTGAAGCAAGCTATGGTCATCTTGTAAATCTTAGTCAGGCAAACTCAAATGATAATGATGATGAACGAAAATAACACAAAGGTAAAGATAGAGATACTTATGTAATTCATTGGTGGGAACTTCAGATAAGCGCATGAAGATGCCTTCCCTTCCGTCTCTCTGCTTTCCTACTGCCTTCATCCAATCCTTCCTACTCCTTTCCATGGCAAGCTCGTGTAGGGTTTCACTGTTGTCAGTAGCTACCTCCCATCCTCGCAGTGAAAGCTAATGCACACACTCTGTCACAGTGCTGCCAATCACCGGTGTGGTTCCCTCCCCTACCGGAATAGAATCCAATGATTCTTTTGCGTCTGTCACTAACGCCCAGTAGGTTACAGGTTTGAAGCACGTCACAATCATTCAGTCATTGAATCCTACTCAGAATACCACAGACAAGGTTAGACCTTCCGGATTCTCTTGAATGCTGCCATCAGTTCTTGCCTATACCACGAAGACTCTGACCTCACGGAATGGCTGGCTCGTTTGTCAGGCGAGCACTCGGTTGTCAGGCGATCAACCATGCATCGTGCAATCAGGAATCCAAGAGATATTCACTAAGCCTCAAATGCTTGTAGAACAAGAGTGGTTGTCAGTCACTTTGTTCATGGGTGAGAATGGTGATGGGCGTCAATCATCACCTTCATCAAGTTGAAGAACAAGTGATATCTTGGAACAAGAACAAGCGGAATTGAATGGAAGAACAATAGTAATTGCATTAATACTCGAGGTACAGCAGAGCTCCACACCTTAATCTATGGTGTGTAGAAGCTCCACCGTTGAAAATACATAAGCATAAGGTCTAGGCATGGCCGAATGGCCAGCCTCCCAATGATCTAAGAACACAATGTCCAAAGATGATCTAGAGATCTAAAGTGATCAAAAGATATAAAGATCCAAAGATTTCTAATACAATAGCAAAAGGTCCTACTTATAAGAAACTAGTAGCCTAAGGTGTACAGAAATGAGTAAATGACATAAAAATCCTCTTCCGGGCCCACTTGGTGTGTGCTTGGGCTGAGCAATGAAGCAAATTTCGTGTAGAGACTCTTCTTGGAGTTAAACGCCAGCTTTGGTGCCAGTTTGGGCGTTTAACTCCCATTTGGGTGCCAGTTCCAGCGTTTAACGCTGGGATTTCTTGAGGTGACTTTGAACGCCGGTTTGGGCCATCAAATCTTGGGCAAAGTATGGACTATCATATATTGCTGGAAAGCACAGGATGTCTACTTTCCAACGCCGTTGAGAGCGCGCCAATTGGGCTTCTGTAGCTCCAGAAAATCCACTTCGAGTGCAGGGAGGTCAGAATCCAACAGCATCTGCAGTCCTTTTTGGTCTCTGAATCAGATTTTTGCTCAGGTCCCTCAATTTCAGCCAGAAAATACCTGAAATCACAGAAAAACACACAAACTCATAGTAAAGTCCAGAAAAGTGAATTTTAACTAAAAACTAATAAAAATATATTAAAAACTAACTATATCATACTAAAAACATACTAAAAACAATGCCAAAAAGTATACAAATTATCCGCTCATCACAGAGGCACTTGAGCAAATACCTTCTTATGCTAAGTTCATGAAAGAAATCTTAAGTCATAAGAAGGATTGGAGAGAAACTGAAAAAGTGTTTCTCACTGAAGAATGCAGTGCAGTCATATTAAAGAGCTTACCAGAAAAGCTTCAAGATCCAGGAAGCTTTATGATACCATGCACATTAGAAGGTGCTTGCACTAAGACAGCCCTATGTGATCTTGGAGCAAGCATCAATCTAATACCTGCATCCACTATCAGAAAGCTTGGGTTGACTGGAGAAGTCAAACCAACCCGGATATGCCTCCAACTTGCTGATGGCTCTATTAAATACCCATCAGGCATAATTGAGGACATGATTGTCAAGGTTGGGCCATTTGCCTTTCCAACCGACTTTGTGGTGCTGGAAATGGAGGAGCACAAGAGTGCAACTCTCATTCTAGGAAGACCCTTCCTAGCAACTGGACGAACTCTCATTGATGTACAAAAAGGGGAAGTAACCTTGAGGGTCAATGAGGATGAGTTCAAGTTGAATGCTGTAAAAGCCATGCAGCATCCAGACACACCAAATGACTGCATGGGCGCTGACATTATTGACTCTCTGGTAGAAGAGATTAATATGGCTGAAAGCCTAGAATCAGAGCTTGAGGACATCTTCAAAGATGCTCAGCCTGATCAGGAAGAACTAGAGGAGGCAAAGGAATTTTCGAAAATTCCTCAAGAGGAGGATAAGCCTCCCAAGCCTGAACTCAAACCACTACCACCATCCCTGAAATATGCATTTCTGGGAGAGGGTGACACTTTTCCAGTGATTATAAGCTCTGCTTTAAATTCACAGGAAGAGGAAGCACTGATTCAAGTGCTAAGGACACACAAGACAGCTCTTGGGTGGTCCATAAGTGATCTTAAGGGCATTAGCCCAGCTTGATGCATGCACAAGATCCTACTGGAGGATAATGCCAAACCAGTGGTCCAACCACAGAGGAGGCTAAATCCTGCCATGAAAGAGGTGGTGCAGAAGGAGGTCACTAAATTACTAGAGGCTGGGATTATTTATCCTATTTCTGATAGCCCCTGGGTGAGCCCTGTCCAAGTTGTTCCCAAAAAGGGAGGCATGACAGTGGTTCATAATGAAAAAAATGAACTGGTTCCTACAAGGACAGTCACAGGGTGGCGCATGTGTATTGACTACAGAAGGCTCAATACAGCCACCAGAAAGGATCATTTTCCTTTACCATTCATAGACCAAATGCTAGAAAGACTAGCTGGCCATGATTATTACTGCTTTTTGGATGGCTATTCAGGCTACAACCAAATTGCAGTAGACCCTCAAGACCAAGAGAAAACAGCATTCACTTGCCCTTCTGGCGTGTTTGCCTACAGGAGAATGCCTTTTGGTCTGTGCAATGCACCTGCAACCTTTCAGAGGTGCATGCTCTCTATCTTCTCAGATATGGTAGAGAAATTTCTAGAAGTCTTCATGGATGACTTTTCAGTATATGGAGACTCATTCAGCTCCTGTCTTAATCACCTAGCACTTGTCTTGAAAAGATGCCAAGAGACTAACCTGGTTTTAAACTGGGAGAAATGTCACTTTATGGTGACTGAAGGAATAGTCCTTGGGCACAAAATCTCAAGCAGGGAAATAGAGGTGGATAAGGCAAAGGTAGAGGTAATTGAAAAATTACCACCACCTGCCAATGTTAAGGCAATCAGAAGCTTTCTAGGGCATGCAGGATTCTACAGAAGGTTTATAAAAGATTTTTCAAAAATTGCAAAACCTCTGAGTAACCTGTTAGCTGCTGACACACCATTTGTGTTTGACACACAGTGTCTGCAGGCGTTTGAGACCCTGAAAGCTAAGCTGGTCACAGCACCAGTCATCTCTGCACCAGATTGGACATTGCCATTTGAACTAATGTGTGATGCCAGTGACCATGCCATTGGTGCAGTGTTGGGACAGAGGCATAACAAGCTTCTGCACGTCATTTACTATGCCAGCCGTGTTCTAAATGACGCACAGAAGAACTACACAACAACAGAAAAAGAGTTACTTGCAGTGGTTTATGCCATTGACAAGTTTAGATCCTATTTAGTGGGATCCAAAGTGGTTGTGTACACTGACCATGCTGCTCTTAAATATCTACTCACAAAGCAGGATTCAAAACCCAGGCTCATTAGATGGGTGTTGCTTCTGCAAGAGTTTGATATAGAAATAAGAGACAGAAAAGGGACAGAGAACCAAGTAGCAGATCATCTGTCCCGAATAGAACCAGTAGCTGGGGCGTCCCTCCCTTCTACTGAGATCTCAGAGACTTTCCCAGATGAGCAACTATTTGCCATTCAGGAAGCTCCATGGTTTGCAGATATTGCAAATTTTAAAGCCGTGAGGTTCATACCCAAAGAGTACAGTTACATGCAGAGAAAGAAATTAATTTCAGATGCCAAGTACTACCTCTGGGATGAACCATATCTCTTTAAGAGATGTGCTGACGGAGTGATCCGCAGGTGTGTACCCAGAGAAGAAGCACAAAGGATCCTATGGCACTGCCATGGATCACAGTATGGAGGACATTTTGGGAGTGAGCGAACAGCCACTAAAGTCCTCCAATGTGGCTTCTACTGGCCTACTCTCTATAAAGATTCCCGAGAGTTTGTGCGTAACTGTGACAGTTGCCAAAGAGCTGGTAACCTGCCTCATGGATATGCCATGCCTCAACAAGGGATATTAGAGATAGAGTTGTTTGATGTATGGGGAATTGACTTCATGGGGCCATTCCCACCATCATACTCAAACACTTACATTCTGGTGGCAGTGGACTATGTATCTAAGTGGGTAGAAGCGATTGCTACACCCACCAATGATACTAAGACCGTACTGAAATTCCTCCAGAAAAACATTTTCAGCAGATTTGGCGTTCCCAGAGTGCTAATCAGTGATGGGGGCACTCATTTCTGCAATAAACAGCTACACCTTGCTATGGTTAGATATGGAATTAGCCACAAAGTGGCAACTCCGTATCATCCACAGACAAATGGGCAAGCTGAGGTCTCTAACAGAGAGCTAAAGAGAATCCTGGAACGGACTGTGATGGCCCGAAGAAAGGATTGGGCAAAGAGCTTGGATGATGCTCTGTGGGCATACAGAACAGCATTCAAGACTCCTATAGGAACCTCTCCATACCAACTGGTGTATGGGAAGGCCTGCCATTTGCCTGTGGAACTGGAACATAAAGCCTACTGGGCAACCAGATTCCTAAACATGGATGCACAGTTAGCTGGTGAAAAAAGACTGCTCCAGCTAAATGAGCTAGAGGAGTTCAGACTCAATGCCTTTGAAAATGCAAAAATTTATAAGGAAAAGGCAAAGAAATGGCATGACAAGAAGTTGTCAACCAGAGTCTTTGAGCCAGGACAAAAAGTTCTGCTCTTCAACTCTAGGCTCAAACTGTTTCCAGGAAAACTCAAATCCCGTTGGAGGGGTCCGTATGTGATTACAGGAGTGTCACCATATGGATATGTTGAGCTTCAGGATATTGATTCTGACAAGACGTTCATTGTTAATGGACAGAGAATCAAGCACTATCTTGAAGGAAATTTTGAGCAGGAATGCTCAAAACTGAGACTTGAGTGATTCTCAGTGAAAGTCCAGCTAAAGACAGTAAAGAAGCGCTTGCTGGGAGGCAACCCAGTCATTAGGAGGTTATATGATTAGTTCCTACAGAGGCAAATATCAAAAATGAAGGAATTCACAGAGTTACAGAAGGATTCAGCTCAAAAAGCAGAGAAAATGAGCTTACTGGCGAAAAAACGCCAGTAAGGGGCATTTTGGGCGTTAAACGCCAGAATGGGTACCATTCTGGGCGTTTAACGCCAGGAATGGTGCCATTTTGGGCGTTAAACGCCAGAATGGGCACCATTCTGGGCGTTTAATGCCAGGTGTGCAGCATCACTGGGCGTTCAGAAAAACGCCCAGTGAGGAAGGTTTTCTGGCGTTTAACGCCAGCCAGGGCACCTGGCTGGGCGTTAAACGCCCAAAAGGGGTGCCATATGGGCGTTAAACGCCAGAATGGGTGCCATTCTGGGCGTTTAACGCCAGAAAGGTGGGGGACCACATTTTTGTTTTAAACTCAAATTTTTTTCAAACTTTCCTCTTTTTACCCATACTCTTCCACATAAATGCACTTCAACACTTCATCATTCACTTTCAAATCTTCACAAATCAAAACCATTCTTCAAATCTATTTCAAAATAATCCCAAATCTTCTTCAAAAACTCACCCTTTTCTCAATTTCTTTCCATATCTTTTCAAATTTCCTTTCAAATCTCTCTTTTGTTTTCGAAATTCTCCTCCCCCCACTCTATAAATGAACGTTTCTCACCCCTCATTCCTCACACCATTCGAATTTCCTCTTCCTCTCTCTCTCTTCTCTTCTTTCTTTTCTTTTTGCTTGAGGACAAGCAAAACCTCTAAGTTTGGTGTGCTTTTCCGTGATCACTAAGCCAAGATCTATCAAGATCATGGCTCCCAAGGGAAAACAAACTAACTCAAGAGGAAAGAAAGAAACTAATCCAAAGAATCTTTGGAATCAAGAGAAGTTCTTAACCAAAGAACATGAAGACCATTATCACAAAATAATGGGTCTGAGGTCAGTGATCCCGGAAGTCAAATTTGATCTGAAAGAAGATGAATATCCGGAGATCCAAGAGCAAATTCGAAACAGAGGATGGGAAGTTCTGACCAATCCTGAAATAAAGGTTGGAAGGAACATGGTTCAGGAATTCTACTCTAATCTGTGGTTGACAGATAAGCAGAGAATGACTGGAACTGCCTACCATACCTACAGAACCATGGTCAGAGGGAAAGTTATGTACTTTCATCTGGACAAAATAAGAGAAATCTTCAAACTACCTCAACTACAAGATGATCCTGACTCCTTCAATAGGAGGATGGTGAGAGTAGATAAAGGGTTGGATCAAGTTCTAGAGGACATTTGCCTCCCTGGGACTAAGTGGATAACCAATTCAAAGGGTGTCCCAAACCAACTCAAGAGGGGAGACCTCAAGCCAATTGCAAGAGGTTGGCTAGACTTTATTGGGCGTTCCATATTGCCCACTAGCAACCGTTCTGAGGTCACCATCAAGAGAGCAGTGATGATTCATTGCATTATGCTTGGAAAAGAAGTGGAGGTTCATCATATGATTGCCTGTGAGATCTACACAATTGCAAATAGGAATTCCACTGTAACCAAATTGGCTTACCCAAGCTTGATCTCCTTGCTTTGTAAAGAGGCTGGGGTGAAGATAGAAGAAGATGAATTCATACCCATTGAATATCCAATCACCAAGAAGACAATGGAAGGAGCAAGAGAAGCAGGGGCGTGAAATCCAAGAACTGAAAAGCCAAAAGTTCTCCTCTCAAGCTGAGGGAGCATCTACTTCTCAAAATCAAGGTTGTTGAGTCCTAACTCTGTGAAAACCTCTATCATTAGGAGCCTATGTTTGCGTTTTTTTTCCTTTGTTTTGTTTTCTATTTTTATTTTTAGTTTCATCCTATATCTATTTTTTGAGCCTTGTTTTAATCCATAATTAATAAAATTAAAAATTTTATGCCTTAAAGATATAAATGTCCTATGAATCCATCACCTCTCTTAAATGAAAAATGCTTTAATCACAAAAGAACAAGAAGTACAGGATTTCAAAATTTATCATTGAAACTAGCTGAACTAGCTTGATGTGGTGACAATACTTTTTGCTTTCTGAATGAATGCTTGAACAGTGCATATGTCTCTTGAAATTGTTGTTTTGAGAATGTTAAAAAGTGTTGGCTCTTGAAAGAATGAGAAAAAAAGAGAACTGTTATTGAGGATCTAAAAATAATTAGATTGATTCTTGAAGCAAGAAAAAGCAGTGGATACAAAAAAAAATTCGAAAAAAAAAAAGAAAAAAAAAAGAAGAAGAAGGAAATAAAGTTGTGATCCAAGGCAACAAGAGTGTGCTTAAGAACCCTGGACACCTCTAATTGGGGACTTTGGCAAAGCTAAGTCACAATCTGAAAAGGTTCACCCAATTATGTGTCTGTGGCATGTATGTATCCGGTGGTAATACTGGAAGACAGAGTGCTTTGGGCCACAGCCAAGACTCATACACTGGCTATGTTCAAGAATCATTATGCTTAACTAGGAGAATCAATAACACTATCTGAGTCCTGAGTTCTTATAGATGCCAATCATTCTGAACTTCAAGGGATAGAGTGAGATGCCAAAACTGTTCGGAGGCAAAAAGCTACTAGTCCCGCTTATCTAATTGGAGCTATGTTTCCTTGATATTTTGGAGTCTATAGTATATTCTCTTCTTTTTATCCTATTTTTATTTTCAGTTGCTTGGGGACAAGCAACAATTTAAGTTTGGTGTTGTGATGAGCGGATAATTTGTATGCTTTTTGGCATTGTTTTAAGTATGTTTTTAGTATGATTTAGTTAGTTTTTAGTATATTTTTATTAGTTTTTAGTTAAAATTCACTTTTCTGAACTTTACTATGAGTTTGTGTGTTTTTCTGTGATTTCAGGTATTTTCTGGCTGAAATTGAGGGTCCTGAGCAAAAATCTGATTCCGAGACCAAAAAGGACTGCAGATGCTGTTGGATTCTGACCTCCCTGCACTCGAAGCGGATTTTCTGGAGCTACAGAAGCCCAATTGGCGCGCTCTCAACGGCGTTGGAAAGTAGACATCCTGGGCTTTCCAGCCATATATAATAGTCCATACTTTGCCCAAGATTTGATGGCCCAAACCGGCGCTCAAAGTCACCTACAGAAATTCCAGCGTTAAACGCCGGAACTGGCATAAAATTTGGAGTTAAACGCCCAAACTGGCATGAGAACTGGCGTTTAACTCCAGAAAAGGTCTCTACACGAAATTCCTTCATTGCTCAGCCCAAGCACACACCAAGTGGGCCCGGAAGTGGATTTTTCTGTCATTTACTCATTTCTGTAAACCTTAGGACACTAGTTTACTATTTATAGGATCTTTTGACATTGTATCAGTACCCTATGCAACCTTTTGATGACCTTATGACATTTTTACATGTTTTCTTCCATAGCATGAGTCTCTAAACCCCATGGTTGGGGGTGAGGAGCTCTGCTGTGTCTTGATGGATTAATGCAATTACTACTGTTTCTCATTCAATCATGCTTGCTTCCATTCTAAGATAATACTTGTTCTTAATCCGGATGAATGTGATGATCCGTGACAATCATCATCATTCTCAATCATGAACGTGTGACTGACAACCACCTCCGTTCTACCTTAGATTAAGTAGTTATCTCTTGGGTTCTTTAACCGGAATCTTCGTGGTATAAGCTAGACTGATGGCGGCATTCAAGAGAATCCGGAAGGTCTAAACCTTGTCTGTGGTATTCTGAGTAGGATTCAATGATTGAATGACTGTGACGTGCTTCAATCTCCTGAAGGCGGGGCGTTAGTGACAGACGCAAAAGAATCACTGGATTCTATTCCGGCCTGATTGAGAACCGACAGATGGAATGCCGTGCCGTGACAGGGCATTAGGAATCGTTCCAATGAGAGGATGGGAGGTAGCCATTGACAACGGTGAAACCCTACATACAGCTTGCCATGGAAGGAGACTTGCGTGTTTGAAGAAGAAGACAGTAGGAAAGCAGAGATTCAGAAGATGGAGCATCTCCAAACCTCAACCTATTCTCCATTACTGCAAAACAAGTAATCATTTCATGTTCTTTTGCTTTTCACAATCAATCCTGATAATTTTTGATATCCTGACTAAGATTTACAAGATAACCATAGCTTGCTTCAAGCCGACAATCTCTGTGGGATCGACCCTTGCTCACGCAAGGTATTACTTGGACGACCCAGTACACTTGCTGGTTAGTTGTGCGGCATTGCAAAAGTGTGATTGCAATTTCATGCACCAATTCGTTATTTTTATATTATCTTAGCTTTTATTTTTCCCTCGCCTTTATCTATATTAAGTTTGTAAGAGGGATAGATAATTATGATATGTATGTTTGTAAACTAGTGTTATGTATATATATATATATATATATATATATATATATATATATATATATTATGGTATTGTATATGGTTTGTATGTACATGTATGTTTATGTTTTCAACGAAAATGTGTTTTTGAAAGGTTATGTGGTTTTAAGTTTTAAACAGGTTCATATTTTAGTATTAAATATTAGAAGAGTCATCGTAATACTTGAGCTATCAGAGTGGCATAGCCGGAAGCGTGACATTTTGATAGTTAGGGTGTTACATCAGCTGGGACCGCATGAGGTGAACTATTCAACTCATGATCTAGAATTAGCGGCGATTGTGTTTGCACTGAAGATTTGGAGGCCCCACTTGTACGGAGTGAGGTTTAGCATCTTTTCTGATCAGAAAGAACTTAGTACACGCTAGAGAAGTTGGATGAAATTGCTTAAGAACTACGATTTTGAACTGAGTTATCACCCTGGGAAGGTTAATGTGGTATCAGAAGCATTGAGTCGGACGTCTTTAACAATTGCTTGGATGAGAATCAAGGAAGAGGAGCTAGTGGATAAGTTTGTAGATTTTAAGCTGGACATTGGTGAAGTTGCCGGAAGAACTTGTTTGAACCAGTTGCAAATTTCAAGCACGATTAAGATGGAGATTCAGAGAGCTCAGCAAGATGAGCTGAAGCTTCAGAAATTGTTGCAACTAGTTGGTGATAGGAGGCGTGAAGAATTCGCTAAGGAGGGTGAAAGATTGAGGAGAGATAAGGGGAGAGTTTGCACACAGGATGTCGGAAGTTTGAGACAATACTTGTTGTCGGGGGCTCACTACAGTGGATTTTCTATTCATCCCAGAAGCACGAAGATGTATTGTAACTTAAAGAATATGTTCTGGTGGCCTGCGATGAAACGTGATGTAGCTACAGTGGCATCCAAGTGTTTGACGTGTCAGAAGGCAAAGATAGAGCAACAGAAACCGTCAGGAACGATACAGCCTCTTGAGATTCCTCAGTGGAAGTGGGCTATCATGCGGTTTGCGTTGTAACACCCTACCACCCAAAGCTTTACGCTTAAGTCGTAATACAGAGGTGATTTGGTATTACGACCTCTAAAATAAATTGAGTACATATAATAGCAGAAGAATTATAATATGCTAGAAGCCTTGAAGAATAGAAGAAATAAAAATCGTGAAATAAAAACGCAACGCTCAAGATACGAGTTAACTTACGTGCTAAGAAAATCATAATTTTTAAACATAAGATAACAGAAGTAGGAATAGAGTGCCAAAGAAACAAAATAACAAGCTCCTGACTCAGCCTGCGAAGTCAAGACTGGCCGGAGAATATTTACATATATATATACATACATATCTCAAAATCAAAAAGTACATATACACAATCCTGCCTCTCCATAAACCTCTAAGAGGATCAAAAAGGACAAATTATGCGAAGAGAAAGCTAAGTGCATATATATACATCACTGTACAACAAAATAGCCCAGTAACCACTTCGCTTCAAGGGTCCAGATGCCTAACAAGATGCCTTTCGACCTGCATCTGAAAAACAACAACATAGTATGGAATGAGAACCAGAGGTTCTCAGTATGGTAAAGGTGCCACACACATAATATTTAAGGTCCTAAGAATTCCAGAGGCAATCCTAGAATGCCGACACTCAGATTATAGAGCTTAAAGTATTAAACAGAAGCCATAAAATGTGGTTTTCTAAAAACATTTAAACCTAACTTAACCTTAAATCTAAGTCCCATACTGCCATTCCTATATACCTCCATCTCCATTATGCATTTTCATAGACAAATAGACAGACAAAGGCAAACACAAGAAGGTTACAATTACTAAAGGTAACAAATACACATTTAGCATGGCAAGTACATATAGGCACACCCAATTAAAGCACAAGCAAGTAATTTAAGTAATATGCATATGATGCATGCCTGTCCTATGGCTGATGAGGCTCATCTGTCGGTTATCCAGCCAACCCGACAAGTCTGAATTGTCCTTAGACTGTCCCTCGACATGCATCCCCAAGTGTCTATGCATAGATTTTTCTCAAATAATCAATATTGCACAATGGGGGTAACATTCCTGAGAATTTATATAGTGCCCGGTCACACTTACGTCGTAGGGTCAATAGAGTATCGAGTTTTCAACCTGGTACACATGGTGGCAAGCCATGGCACTTGATCCAGGGAATCTCGTATCTTAGATTATTCAAATTCATAAGCCATATAAATAATTCAATTATAATTCATCAACATCCACATCATTCTCAATTGCATCTCATTCATCATTATACGTCAATCATATTCAATCCTTATCCTTCATTATCACACCTCCTATTCCGTCTATCAATAGTTCAACTTCAAAACATAATTTATTCTTTTCCAAATGAATCAAACTTAAAACATGCTCATTTTGTTAATAACTCAAAATCAAACCATATAACCTTTGAATCTAAATATTTTTAAATAATTAACTAAACAAAATCTCTAACTTTTATAAAATTTCGGCAGCATCTCCTCTAAAACTTGGACTTTGCCACCCTTTTCGGGTCCAGACCTGCTTTCTTTTCAATTCAACATACCCTTCCTCATCATCATAACAGTCACCATAATAAATCTACCTTAGATCAACAATTATACTCATACAATATTCAAATCCAACAACCAAAATTCAACTAAGGATCATAGTTCACTAATCCTAGGCTTCTAACACAAAATACCTCATTATCACAACAACCTCCACAATAGTTATACCTCAAATCAAAATTCACCAAATCATTAGTTAATCAACAAACACCAAACCAACCATGTTCATCAACAATAACATTCAACAATAAATTCTCTCCAAATTAACATAACAACATTCACCATCCAAAATTAATAACTAATTATCCAATAAACTTCAACCAAATATATTCATCGACAAATTACTAAACATTAAACATACACCTACATTCCAACTTATCCTATGGTCATCTAGCCTAAGTTTTTACAGAACGTTATATATTAAATACAAGAAACCTAAATCATACCTTAGTCGATTCCCAAGTATTATTCCAAGACAATTTTCCTAAAAGAATACAGCCCTCAAAACCTCAACTAATCCGCTTCCTCCAAGTTCCAGTATTCACAATTTCAAGCTCCAATTATTTCTTCATAACCTAATACACATTCATAACACATATATATCTAATTTAATATTCAAAGCTCAAATTCAATGAAAATGAAATAGAATTATCGTATCCTCACCTTACCAAAGCTTCACATAAGCAAGAGTGAACGCTTTCCTCAAGCTAATTGGATCCTAAAATATCAAAAATCAAAGAAATTCAATATTTCTTCTCAAATTCAAAAATTGGGGGAAATGAAGGCTGAGCGTAAAATAAAGAGTTACCTATGAAATTGTTCCGGTAGAAATGTAGAGCTCGACACGGTGAATGTGTGGCTGCAACGGTGCGGCAATTGGAGCTCAGACGGAGGAGTTACGGCATGTTGAAGGTTGCCTTAGGTTTGGCGTTCTCTTCCCCCCTGGGAGCGTTGCTGCTTCTATTACGGTAATGAAGAGAAATGAGCTTTTAGGCTCATTTAAATGCTGGCCGGTTGGGCCCACGGGCCCGGTTTGGGTCCGGTTCAACTGGTTCGGTCCAATTTTGGGCCGATTTCTTCGAAATTAGTGTCAAAATTCTTGTTTCAACGAGCTCTATCCTAATTTGATATAATATTTGTGTTTCCAATCATCCTTATTAAAAAATAATTTATTGACTAATTATCTACTAATTTAACCGGCGTTTATATCTTACCCACCTAATAAAGAATTTTGCCCTCAAAATTCAAATTCAGTTACCTGAAAAGAGATGTGGTAGTCCTTTTGCATATCTGATTCGAGTTCCCAGGTATGTTCCTCGATACCAGCTCGACTCCAAGCTACTTTTACTATTGATACTTCCTTTCCACGTAATCGTTTAATACTGATGTCATCAATTCTCACTGGAATTACTGGGAGTGTTAGATCTTCTCTTACTTGAATTGGTTCCGATTCTAGAACATGACTTGCGTCAGGAGTATTGATGAGCGGATAATTTGTACGCTTTTTGGCATTGTTTTTAGTATGTTTTTAGTATGATCTAATTAGTTTTTATAATATGCACCACCTCTTTCATGGCAGGATTTAGCCTTCTCTGTGGTTGGACCACTGGTTTGGCATTATCCTCCAACAGGATCTTGTGCATGCATCTAGCTGGGCTAATGCCCTTAAGATCACTTATGGACCACCCAAGAGCTGTCTTGTGTGTCCTTAGCACTTGAATCAGTGCTTCCTCTTCCTGTGGATTTAAAGCAGAGCTTATAATCACTGGAAAAGTGTCACCCTCTCCCAGAAATGCATACTTCAGGGATGGTGGTAGTGGTTTGAGTTCAGGTTTGGGAGGCTTATCCTCCTCCTGAGGAATTTTCGAAAATTCCTTTGTTTCCTCTGGTTCTTCTTGATCAGGCTGAGCATCCTTGAAGATGTCCTCAAGCTCTGATTCTAGACTTTCAGTCATATTGATCTCTTCCACTAAAGAGTCAATAATGTCAGTGCCCATGCAGTCATTTGGTGTGTCTGGATGCTGCATAGCTTTTACAGCATTCAACCTGAACTCATCCTCATTGACTCTCAGGGTTACTTCCCCTTTTTGTACATCAATGAGGGTTCGTCCAGTTGCTAGGAAAGGTCTTCCTAGAATGAGAGTTGCACTCTTGTGCTCCTCCATTTCCAGCACCACAAAGTCAGTTGGAAAGGTGAATGGCCCAACCTTGACAATCATGTCCTCTATTATGCCTGATGGATATTTAATGGAGCCATCAGCAAGTTGGAGGCATATCCGGGTTGGTTTGACTTCTTCAGTCAACCCAAGCTTTTTGATAGTGGATGCAGGTATTAGATTGATACTTGCTCCAAGATCACACAGGGCTGTCTTGGTGCAAGCTCCTTCTAATGTGCATGGTATCATAAAGCTTCCTGGATCTTGAAGCTTTTCTGGTAAGCTTTTTAGAATGACTGCACTGCATTCTTCAGTGAGAAATACTTTTTCAGTTTCTCTCCAATCTTTCTTATGACTTAAGATCTCTTTAATGAACTTAGCATAAGAAGGTATTTACTCAAGTGCCTCTGCAAACGGAATCTTTATTTCAAGAGTCCTTAGATAGTCTGCAAAGCGGGCAAATTGCTTATCCTGTTCCGCTTGGCGGAGTTTCTGAGGATAAGGCATCTTGGCTTTATATTCTTCAACCTTAGTTGCTGCATGTTTATTCCTTACAGAAGTGGTTGAAGAAGCCTTTTTAGAGGGATTACTGTCAGCACTCTTAGGTGTCTGATCCTCCCTTAGCGTCTGAACGCCAGGATTGGGTGAAGATTGGGCGTTTAACGCCAACTTTTCCCCCCTTTTTGGCATTTGAACGCCAGAACTGGGCAGGGAATGGGCGTTTAACGCCAACTTTTCCCCCCTTTCTGGCGTGTGAACGCCAGAAGTATTCCTCTCTGGGCTCTTATGTCCTCAGAGGGATTTTGGACAGTGGTTTGGTTATCCTCTGTCAGTTGTTCCTTTCTTAGCTTTCTGCTGCTTTGAGTTGATACATTCAATGTTTTCCCACTCCTTAATTTAACAGCTTGGCATTCTTCTGTTATCTGTTTAGATAGTTATTGTCTTGTCTGATTTAATTGTGCTTCCATATTCTTGTTAGCAATTTTAGTTTCTTGGAGCATCTCTTTAAATTTTGCTAACTATTTTGTCATCATGAGTAATTGCTGATTAAGTTCAACCATCTGTTCTTGAGGGTTAGGATCAGTAGTTACAGCCATAGCTTCTTCTTTTATAGAGGACTCACTGCTTGAGTATAAATGTTGATTTCTAGCAACTGTATCTATGAGCTCTTGAGCCTCTTCAATCGTCTTTCGCATGTGTATAGATCCACCAGCTGAGTGGTCTAAAGACATTTGAGCTTTTTCTGTGAGCCCATAATAGAAGATGTCTAACTGTACCCACTTTGAAAACATTTCAGAGGGGCATTTTCTTAGCATACCTCTGTACCTCTCCCAGGCATTATAAAGGGATTCATTATCCTCTTGTTTAAAGCCTTGGATGTCCAGCCTTAGCTGTGTCATCCTTTTTGGAGGGTAAAATTGATTCAGGAATTTGTCTGATAACCGTCTCTATGTTTTTATGCTTGCTGTGGGTTGGTTATTCAACCACCTCTTAGCTTGATATTTTACAGCAAATGGAAACAGTAATAATCTGTAGACATCCTGATCCACCTCTTTATCACGTACTGTGTTAGCAATTTGTAAAAACTGTGCCAGAAACTCGGTAGGTTCTTCCTGTGGAAGACCGGAATACTGGCAGTTTTGCTGCACCATGACAATGAGTTGAGGATTTAGCTCAAAGCTGCTTGCTTTAATGGGAGGTATACAGATGCTACTCCCATATGCAGCTGTAATGGGGTTAGCATATGACCCCAGAGTCCTTCTGGACTGCTCAATTCCACTTAGGTCCATGATGGAGAAAGGGAAATGATATGGATTCACAAGTAAAGTATAGAATATTTTTTTATTTTTTTTAAAGTAAATGAAAATAATAAACTAAAATGAATGAAAAATAAAATAAAAATTTGAAAACCAAAAGAGAATAAAATCAAAGCAATTTGAAAACTAAATTAATTAATTGATTAAAAAGATTTTGGAATTAGCAATTAAGAAGATATGATTGAAAATTATTTTGAAAAAGATTTGATTTTTTTTTTGAAATGAGGAAAGAGAAAAACAACAAAATGACACCAAACTTAAAATTTTTTAGGAAATCAAACACAACTTCTCGAAAATTTTAAAGGAAAACACAAAGAATACACCAAACTTAGAACTTTTAAAGATCAAGAAAGGACTAAGAACATGCAAATTTGAAAAATTAAAAGAAAACAAAAACATGCAATTGACACCAAACTTAAAATATGAAACTAAACTCAAATAAAAGACTCTAAACCAACAAAAATAAAACAGTCCTAATCTAAGCAACAAGATACACCGTCAGTTGTCCAAACTCGAACAATCTCCGACAACGGCGCCAAAAACTTGGTGCACAAAATTGCAATAACACTCTTGCAATTCCGCACAACTAACCAGCAAGTGCACTGGGTCGTCCAAGTAATACCTTACATGAGTAAGGGTCGATCCCACGGAGATTGTCAGCTTGAAGCAAGCTATGGTTATCTTGTAACTCTTAGTCAGGATATCAATAATTCTCAGGTTTAATTGTGAAAAGTAAAAGAACATGAAATAAATACTTGTTTTGCAGTAATGGAGAATAGGTTGAGGTTTTGGAGATGCTCTATCTTCTGAATCTCTGCTTTTCTACTGTCTTTCTTCTTCATGCACGCAAGGCTCCTTCCATGGCAAGCTGTATGTAGGGTTTCACTGTTGTCAATGGCTACCTCCCATCCTCTCAGTGAAAATGTTCAACGCGCTCTGTCACAGCACGGCTAATCATCTGTTGGTTCTCAATCAGTTTGGAATAGAATCCAGTGATTCTTTTGCGTCTGTCACTAACGCCCAGCCTTCAGGAGTTTGAAGCTCGTCACAGTCATTCAATCCTTGAATCCTACTCAGAATACCACAGACAAGGTTTAGACCTTCCGAATTCTCTTGAATACCGCCATCAATTCTAGCTTATACCACGAAGATTCTGATTAAGGAATCTAAGAGATATTCACTTAGTCTAAGGTAGAACGGAGGTGGTTGTCAGGCACACATTCATAGGTGAGAATGATGATGAGTGTCACGGATCATCACATTCATCAAGTTGAGGAACAAGTGATATCTTAGAATGGAAGCGAGCATGATTGAATGAAAAAATAGTAGTAATTGCATTAATCCATCAAGACACAGCAGAGCTCCACACCCCCAACCATGGGGTTTAGAGACTCATGCCATAGAAGATACAATAAGAAACGTGTAATGTGTCATGAGGTAAAGATACAATGTCAAAAGGTCCTATTAATAGTGAACTAGTAACCTAGGGTATACAGAAATGAGTAAATGACGTAAAAATCCACTTCCGAGGTCCACTTGGTGTGTGCTTGGGCTGAGCAATGAAGCTTTCATGTGTAGAGACTTTTCCTGGAGTTAAACGCCAGCTTTTGTGCCAGTTTGGGCGTTTAACTCCAATTTTTGTGCCAGTTCCGGCGTTAAACGCCGGAAATTCTGAAGCTGATTTGCAACACCGGTTTGGGCCATCAAATCTCGGGCAAAGTATGGACTATTATACATTGCTGGAAAGCCCAGGATATCTACTTTCCAATGCAATTGAAAGAGCGCCAATTGGGCTTTTGTAGCTCCAGAATATCCACTTCGAGTGCAGGGAGGTCAGAATCCAACAGCATCTGCAGTCCTTTTTCAACCTCTGAATCAGATTTTTGCTCAGGTCCCTCAATTTCAGCCAGAAATTACCTGAAATCACAGAAAAACACCAAACTCATAGTAAAGCCCAGAAAAGTGAATTTTAAATAAAAACTAATAAAAACATACTAAAAACTAACCAAAACATACTAAAAACATACTAAAAATAGTGCCAAAAAGCGTATAAATTATCCGCTCATCAACTATATCCTAAGAGCGTGGCATGTCGAACGGTATATCCCAAGAGTGTGGGAGTACCTTACCTTGGAAAATGTGCCAGGCACTATATCCCATAAGTGTGATGGGCACTATATCCCAAGAGCGTGACATGGCGGGTGCTAAATCTTAAGAGTGTGGGAGCACTTTGTCTCAGAAAATGCGACGGACACTATATCCCATGAGTGTGACAGGCATTATATCCCGAGAGTGTGACAGGCACTATATCCCAAAAGTTTGGAGGTATATCAGAGAGATGATATATGGGTTAGCTACCAGATGTGTCGGGTTCTGGTAAAGTAACCGACACGTGAGCACACGGCCAATAGGAAAGGCATGCATCATACGCATCTGTCTATTTTGTTTGAGTTTGCATTATTTGGGATTGCCTTTGTGAAATTACTATACTTACTTGCTATATGATTTTCTTGTTGTACCTACCTTCCACTTATGTTTGCTTTGTCTGCTTTGTTTGTCTATGGGATTCTATCGGAGTTTTGGAAGATTGGAGGAAAGGTGATGATGTTAGGGGTTAAGTTAGAATTGAGATAAGTTAGAACTCTTTAGATACCTTACCTTATTTTGTGATCTTAAATGTTGGTTTTAAGTTTAAATCTATTGTCGGATGTTCTAAGATTGCCTTTGGCTTTTTCAGGACATTATATGTTAGATATGTGAGCACTGTTATCATGCTGAGAACCTCCAGTTCTCACCCATGCAAATTTTGTAGTTTTTATATGCAGGTCAGGCGGCACCTCGTTGAGGCATGCTGGAAGCTTCTGATTAGCGAAGATCCTTATCTTTTGGGGCTCTTTTTGGTTATATGTATTTATTTAGATACTTAATATCTCTATTGCTTATGTATTTTATGTATAAGCTTCCCTTTAGGGGTTATTTTGGAGAAACAGGCTCTATAACTTTGTATTTTGGGTTCTTTTGGGTTTTCTATCTACTTATATGTATAGATATACTTATGTGCTAGAGCCGGTTTATCTTTGCGAGCTGAGTTCTGAGTTTTGTTATCTGTATTTTGGAACTTTTAAGATATAATCTTGTTAGCTTGCTCTATCTTGTTTTGTTTACCTTATCGCTCCGTGAGCTTTGCACTTTTTATTTTACCGATTTTTGCTTTACCCATTTCTTCAAAGGCTCCTAAATAAGAATATCCTTCCTATAATATTTAAATATATTTTCTTTTAGAGGTCGTAGTACCTCGCTACCTCTGTTTTACATCCTAGGTGTAACGCTCTATGTGGTAAGGTGTTACATTATGGTATTAGAGTAGTTCGTTCCTGAAGAGCCTGAAGGACGGACTGACTATGCTTTTGGGTATACTCTAAGTGTCTATACATGCTAAATTAGGTTATCTGACTGATATATGTGGCATGAATGTCCATGAGCATGCATTTGGGGTTTTGAAACACTAGACTTGCGATATTGAGACTGATCACATTGGTATCTCTTGTTTGGTGTGAACAAGAACCAGATGTCGACTCGTGGACGCGGTTACGATCGAGGGAAAGGTAGGAATCGAAATGAGGAACTCGAGGCAAATGCGAACAACCCCACAAACTTTATGGCTATGTTGGAAAACATGGCTGCGGCTATGCAGGCCACGACTGCGGCCCTAGGGAATCAAAGTAATTATGGAAATGGCGGAAATGGGGAGAATGGGCCGATGACCTTGTCAACCTTCCTGAAAGTACATCCTTTGACCTTCAGCGGAACTACCAACCCCATTGAGGCTGACAATTGGTTTTAAGCAATGGAGAGGGCTTTACAAGCACAGTAGGTCCCCGAAGAGCAATGGGTGGAATTTGCAGCTTATCAGCTGATGGGTGAAGCACAGTACTGGTGGTAAAGAACGCGATGAATTCTACAACTAGATGGTGCTGTGATACCTTGGGGAGTTTTTCGAACAGAGTTTTATAGGAAGTACTTTCCCAGTTCAATTAGGAAAGCTAAGGTGCTTAAGCTGCTGCAGTTCAAGCAGGGTCAGATGACAGTTGCGGAGTACACCAATAAGTTTGAAGAGTTATGCAGGTTTTCTCAAATCTGCCAAGTTGCTCCGGAAGACTTTGCTTAATGGAAGTGTATTAAGTACGAAGGAGGACTCCGGAGTGACATTCTAAGCTCTGTTGCACCGATAGAAATCAGAGTCTTCTCCGAGCTTCTGAATAAGAGCAGAGTGGCTAAGGAATATGTGAGAAAGGCTATTGTAGCAGAAAATGATAACTTGGAGTTCTACTGAAGAGGCCACAATTAGAATTTGGCACCAAGAGGTCAATAATTCAAGAGAATTGGGAACTACCTTCCAAAGAGGCAGCATAACAATGGACTAGGACCATGTTACCATTGTGGAGAAGTATGGCATATCTCTCGATACTATCCACATGGAAGGACTCAGGATGCTGGTCAGTTGCAACGAGGTGGAGGTAACTGTGAACCTGATAACTGAAAATTTTAATTACGCTATAGGAGATAGAGACCTTACATCTGGTCATACATAAGACGGAAAGAACAAATTGGGACAGGGGGTGTCTGGTGCACAAAAATAAAACTCGCACAATTGAACCGGCAAGTGAACCGGATCGTCCAAGTAATACCTCAGGTGAGTGAGGGTCGAATCCCATGAGGATTGTCGGATTGAGCAAGCTGTGGTTATCCTGCAGATCTTAGTCAGGCAAATAGAAAGTTGATTGTTGTTGTTGTAGGCGCATAAACAAAACAATAATGGAAGCAATAAAGAATTGACGTAAAAACAATAGTAAAAAATCAGTTAAGGCCTCAGAGATGCTTGTTCTTCCGGATTGATACTTCTTACTGACTACTTTAACAATGAGTGATTCATTCAATGGCAAGGCTGTAAGTGATTAAGCCAGGGGTAGTGGTCATTAATCTCCTCTGATCCAAACCAAATGCCCGAATAGGCCAATCAATCTGGACGAGAGTGAAGCTCACGCAATTCAATCTCTGATGACCTTACTCAAAATGCAACAAACAAGGTTAGATCTTCCGGATCAGAGAATGAAGCTCTATGATTTTAGCCTTAGCGCCACAGGGACCTCAATTACCCATGACTAACGAGATTTCATGTCATGTATCCCAATTAACCCAAATAACTTGTTGGAACCTGTGATGTACTCTCAAGCTGTAGCTCAATACTATCCGAGTCAGGACTCGTATAGAACTCATATAGAAGAGGGCGTCATACTTTCGTTTCACCCCAAATTCATAAAGATGAAGAACAACAATACATCATAGAATAGAATCAAACATGTATTAAAGTAGAAAAGTAATAATATTAATCCATAGGAATGAGCAGAGCTCCTATCCTTAACCTAGGAGGTTTAGCCGCTCATATTTTACAGAAAATAAAGTGTGATAAGTTCTAAGAGGCTGAAGATCCTAAACATGGGAGATCATCGCCTACATATACTATTCTAATAATTAAAAATTACAAAAATGATATAAACTAAGCAGAAAGGTGCGAAAATCCACTTCTGGGCCACTTCGTGAGTGTTTGGGCTGAACTGGTGTCTAACTTGGATGAGTGGGTGTTGAACACCCACTAGGGAGTGTCCATGCTGCCTTGGTACTCCCTGGGTGGCGTTGAACGCCAGTTTTGGGCATTCAACGCTGGCCTTGGTCCTTATGGGGCGTTGAACGCCAGAAAGGTGGTAAGTTGGGCGTTCAACGCCCATTTTGGGTAGTCATTTCCAATTAAAGGTATAGATTATTATATATTGCTGGAAAGCTCTAGAAGTTAGCTTTCCAACACCATTAAGAGCGCATCAATTGGACCTTTGTAGCTCCATAAATACTCGTTCAAATGCATGGAGGTCAGGATTTGACAACATCTGCTATGCTTTCTTAGCCTCTGAACTAGACTTTGCCAAAACTTGCCATTTTCATCCAAAAATCACCTAAAATCATATGAAAAATACAAAAACTCAAAATAGCATTCAAGAAGTGAATTTTGCACTAAAACCTAGTAAAAATAATAAAACTTGATAAAATGTACTGAAAACACTAAGAAAATGAACGTGAAAAGTGAATAAAATATCCGCTCATCAGTGTCTAACTTAGAATTAAACCTAATTACGATGTGTAGGATATTAATCATACCTAATTTAGTTTTACTTAAACAATGGGAAAATGGTCAATCTTTTAGAGATAGGTGAATTAGAGTGCGGCAGCAAAAATAGGCTGAATGAAGAATATAGGTTACTTTCATAAACTCGCGTAGCAAGTGATATTTTGAGGGCAAAAATTTTTGTTAAGGGGTAGAATGTAAAATATGGTTAATTAATAAATAATTAACTCAAAAATTAGAATTTATTCTAAGAAATAAGAAATGTGATTTTAATGGTTTAATATGATAGAGAAAATTAAAACGAGAATTTCGACACTAATTTTAAAGTATTTGACCCAAGATTGGGCCGAACCAGCCGAATTGGGTGAGCCAAGCCCGTATTGTGCCCAAAGCCCAGCCCAATGACACATAAATGAAGGGCACAACCCTTCCCTCCCTACTCCAACTATCAAACATGTTGAAACACATACGGGGAAGGGAAGAACATTCCCTGAAAAACATAAACCTAGCTTGATCTTCAAATTCATATAACTTTCGATCCGGAGTTCCAATTGCCGTACCATTTGTGGCCACGCGATCACAACATTGAGCTCTACAAAGCCATTATGTTTTTTAAGAGGTAAGCCATGAATTAATTTTAGTTTTTCAGCCCTTGATTTCAAAATTATTAGGTAAAAATATTGAGATTTTGAGTTTTTTGATATTATAGGATCCAATTAGCTTGAGAGAAAGGCTTATTCTTGCGCCTTTTGATCCTTGGGTATGGTAAGATTCTCAATCCTAAGTGAAATACTTGAATTGTTGTGATTAGTTATTGAGTTTGTATGTGTAGGTGTATGTTATGTGTATTAGGCAATATATGTATGTAAGTGGATTGAAACTTGATGGAGATTTTGGGAGTTTGAAGTAGATTGCAAGCTAGAAATCTTTTTTTGGAGGTGTTAGAGTCTTGAAAGTTGAGGAAAAGTTGAATTGGAGGTGTTCCGGGTTGAGCGGGGAATCAGCCAAGGTATGGTTTCGGTTTTCTATATCTAAAATGTAATGTAATGTGAAAACTTAGGCTAGAGAACCTAGGATAGGAATTGAATCTGAGATGTTGTTGATTGGTTATAATAGATTGTATAGATTATGTGGTTTTTGGTTTTTTGAAGGTGGAATTGATGTCTTTGTTAATAATGCATGTGATTTGTGTATGATGATATTTGGTATGTATAAAAGTTGATTTGAAGTTAAAATTATGCTTGATATGGATAATTGATTTTGTATGTTGAACATTGTGGAATTGAAAATCTTGGTTTTGGAGTTTGATGAAAATGGGAGGTTGGTAATTGTTGATAATGTATATTGTGAATTGTTGAATTGGAAATATTAGATTGGAAATTGAAAAAAATAGAGAATTGGTAGGATGTGGATGTAATGAGGGAGTTGGATAATAATTAATGCTGAATTTGGTAGGATTTTTGGTTGGTTTTAAAAGGTAGAAGTTGGTATATTTTGAAAATGGAGGTTGTAGAGTTTTATGAAAATTGTGATTTTGGCCCAACTTTGGTGGAGGATAACTTGGTCTTCGAACCTTCGATTTGTTTCGAATTTATTTAGAAAGAAAATGTGGTCCGAGATGTTTATGCCATTTGAAGAACGAAGGAAAAATATTTCAAAATGAGGAAGTTATGCTCGATCAAAATTTGGTGTGTAAAATGAAAAATCTGGACTTAGCAGCTTTTTGGTGCTGCTACATTGTATGCGTACGCATACATTCCATACGCGGATGAAAATGGGTGAAAATGTACGCGTGACCTGGGGTTTTTGCGTACGCAAAACCCCTCATATGCAAACATCCGATTCTGTTTGATGCGTATGCGTACGCGGGAAAGGTAATGCATACACGTCTTGGTTCAAACGCACACTCACGCGTACGCGTGACTTGGGCAAAATTTCACGTATGCGTACACATACATATAACATGCATACGCATAGCCCTGTTTTTCAGCAAATGAATATTTTGCATTTTAAACCCAATTTTGAACCTCTAAACCTCTATTTTCACTCTTTTAGCCCCAAACCTTAGTAGTAGACCTTGTAATGAGATGAAGTTAGGGAAGAGGAGGTATCTTGGTGGTGAAGTAAGGTTGGTAAGAGATGAATTATATAAGGAAAATGTGAATACATAAAGTATATCTGATGCCATAGCAATGATGAATAGTTGTGAATGAATGTGATGATTGAAACTTCGTTTAAGATATGAATGTGTAAGTTTCTCTCTATTGTAAGGTGTGTCAGGTACTATATCCCATGAGTGTGACGGGCATTATATCCCAAGAGTGTGGCATGTCAGACGCTATATCCTAAGAGTGTGGGAGCACCTTACCCTGGGAAGTGTGTCAGGCACTATATCCCATGAGTGTGACGGACACTATATCCCAAGAGTGTGGCATGGCGGGCGCTATATCCTAAGAGTGTGGGAGCACTTTGTCTCAAGAAATGCAACGGGCACCATATCCCATGAGTGTGATGGACACTATATCCCGAGAGTGTGACGGACACTATATCCCAAGAGTGTGAAGGCATATCAGAGAGATGATAGCTACCGGGTGTGCTGGGTTCTGGCAAAGTAACCGACACATAAGCTCACGGCCAGTAAGAAAGGCATGCATCATATGCTTCTGTCTATTTTGTTTGAGTTTGCATTATTTGGGATTGCTTTTGTGAAATTGCTATACTTACTTGCTATATGATTTTCTTGCTGTACCTGCCTTCCACTTATGTTTGCTTTGTCTGCTTTGTTTGTCTATGGGATTCTATTGGAGTTTCGGAAGACTGGAGGAAAGGTGATGATGTTAGGGGTTAAGTTAGAATTGAGATAAGTTAGAACTCTTTAGATTCCTTACCTTATTTTGTGATCTTAAATGTTGGTTTTAAGTTTAAATCTATTGTTGGATGTTCTAAGATTGCCTTCGGTTTTTCCAGGACATTATATGTTAGATATGTAGGCACTGTTACTATGTTGAGAACCTCCGGTTCTCACCCATGTGAATTTTGTAGTTTTCATATGTAGGTCAGGCGGCACCTTGCTGAGGCATGCTGGAAGCTTATGATTAGCGAAGATCCTTATCTTTTGGGGCTCTTTTTGGTTATATGTATTTATTTAGATACTTAATATCTCCACTTCTTATGTATTTGATGTATTAGCTTCCCCTTAAGGGTTATTTTGGAGAAACAGGCTCTACAACTTTGTATTTTTGGTTCTTTTGGGTTTCCTATATATGTATATTATATAAATATACTTATGTGCTCGGGCCGGTTTATCTTCGCGAGCTGAGTCCTGAGTTTTGTTATCTATATTTTGGAACTCTTAAGATATAATCTTGTTCGCTTGCTCTATCTTGTTTCGTTTAGCTTATCGCTCCGTGAGCTTTGCACTTTTTGTTTTACCAATTTTTCCTTTACCCATTTCTTCAAAGGCTCCTAGATAAGAATATCCTTCCTATAATATATAAATATTTTTTCTTTTAGATGTCGTAGCGCCTCGCCACCTCTGTTTTACATCCTAGGTGTAAAGCTCTGTGTGGTAGGGTGTTACAGTTCTGGCATGACAAGCTTGAATCTTGTGTGCCCCACAATACCAATAGAACCCATCCTTCCGCTCACCTGCTCCAATTAGCGTCCTCAAAGTGCAGTCCTGTATGACACAAAATTCATCAGTGAATTGTACTATACAATATTCTACATCTGTTAATTGAGAAACTGAGAGTAAGTTGTATTTTAATTTAGGTACATAGAGAATATTTTTCAATTCAAGTCCTCCGTCAAGAATCATTGTCCCTTGCTTGCACGCTATCACCTGCTCTCCATCCAATAAACCTACTGGACATCCGCGTATAGTTTTCTTTTCACATAAATTTTCTAGGGTTTCGGTCATGTGGTTGAAAGCTCCACTATCAATGATCCATAAATAAAAAATTCTCTTATCAGTCATTTTCTCATATTCATTTGGTTTTTACTTGTTGATCATATCTACCAATACGTTTCATTGCTCATTGGTGAGTCCTGATATCTCACTTCTCTTGTCTTCCATGTTGATAGCATGGCTGCTACTTCCATCAGTGTGTGCCACATTTACACGTGCTAGAATTCCTCCAATACGCGTGCCTTGTCGTCCATAGCCTTTGTCACCGTCCTTCATTCCTCGGTGGATTGCCCCACCATTCTGGATATCCCACAATATGAAAGTATCCTTTAACATCATGTCCACTTTTGCCATAGTTAGAGCATATTGTTGATGTTTGGCTATGATCTCCTCATCTTTTCATCCTGTTCTCTGCATGCATTGCGAGTACCACAACTAATTAACCATCGTATTCACTCTCTCCTCTTGGACTAGAATTAAGTATATACGATCCTTTAGAAATTGGTGGACCCTCTCTTCTTTCCTTCGCTTCTCAATTTGAAAGCCAATCCCACACTTACATCCACCACACGTGCATTTGAGAATTTTCTCGCACTGTGATAATTCATCCCACAGTACTTTTAATTTCCCATAATACGCTGTCATGGCCATCCCTTCCTACTTGCATATCGTCAGATCTGATTTTAGTTGTTGTTTCATGGTCTGTTCACAGCAAAAAATTGTTCTTTGATATCTTTCCACAATATCCGTGCATTTTTAACATACGCAACGGTTGACCGTAGGTTTGGTTTGATCGTGTTCAAAATCCAAGATACAATCATGGATTGAACTGTCCACCAATCCTCAAGATCAGATTCATCTTTTTCTGATTCCGTGAGAGTTCCATCGATGAATCCCTATCTTCTTCGAGTTTGAAGCGATATTTTCACTGCTTTAGCCCATTCCTCATAATTTTCTCCACACAACTGCACTTGCGTGATTACATTTCCTAGGTTGTCACTCGCATTAAGTCATATGGCGAGTAAGTTTTTTTAGTTTCTTTTTCTGAAGTCTCTGGTTCATTTATAAAGTTCTTTTCTGGTTTTGCTGCCATAATTATGCAGTCTAGGTTCTTTTTGTATTTGTCAGTATTATAGTCGCTTTGATACCATGTAAAAAATAAGTTCTTTCAACCTGCCTTTCTATGAGTCATAAACACACACAAACACATCTTTTGATATAAAACTATATCAAATCTTTTCTATCTTAAAAAGCATAATTTACGATCCTAATAAATTAGAATACATAACTTCCTATCCTAGTAATATACACGAGAGTACTCAAAGAGTACTGTATCTATACTTTCTTATCCATTAATACATTTTGAATACAACACTTAGTGCTTGTTTGGGCGCCATTAAATTGATAAAAAAAGTTCTTTTTTCAATAACGTGTGTTTGGCAAATTTCTAATAGTAAAAGTAAAAGTACTAGAAAGATAAAAAAAAAACATCTTTTTTGAGAAGCTACAATTTACATCTTTTTTTAAAAGATATTTTTTCTTAAAAAAAAAGATGTTTTCACATAATAAATGAACAAAAAAAATACTTTTATCTTATTTTACCTAAACATAATTGATAGATAAAAAGATATTTTTACATGAGATATTCAAACATTAAATCACTTTTATTTTTATAAAAGATCTTTTAAGAAAATATCATTAAAAAATATCTTTTTTAAAAAGAGCGTCCAAACAAGTCCTTATTGATATTTGTTAGACATATACATATATATATATATATATATATATATATATATATATATATATATATGTATATATATATATGCTGTGTTCAACCATATCTTAGTAAAAAATGAAAAAAATTTCGGACACATGTAGACACACTTAAATACCATTACGTTTCTTAATTAGTAATTTTAAACTGAAGTGTTAAAATAAAAAAAATATTAATTTAAGTATTTATTCTTTCATTAAAATAGTTAGATTAGCCTAATTTTCACTAATAAAATTTGGATTAAAAAAATCAATAAACACAAAATAAAAAAAATGCCCAAAAAAAAATAAAATGTTTAATTATTCTATCAATTCTTATAATTTTACCTAATTTATAATTAAATCTTTATGCTTTATGTTCTGGACCCGGTTCTCAGGTTCCTTATCGGAGTAGGAACGACCCGGTTATTCGGGTCTGAGCCATCACTGCAGTCTAAACCGGTCCGATAACTACAAATTCCTAACTAATATTCAAATTCAAACACCTTCTTTATCTTAGCCAATAAAATAAGATAAGATAACAACCTCAAACTATATAAAGGGGTCAAGGACTTCCACAGGTACGTTACACACTTATAACCCTCATCTATACCTTTTAGATGCATTTTGATTTGAGCGTCGGAGTGCCTTTGTAAGTACCACCCTCGCTGCTCCAAGAAGATCTGATCCTGTCACCACCTGAAGGCGGCAAGTCTCTGATCCTCCCTTCAACCTGTACTAGCGACATCTTGTACCCTTTAAAAGTTTTTAATTAAATTTCTATATTACTTTTAAATTTATAATTAGATACTTTTGTATAAAAAATGATAAAATTAATAAAAAAATTTTCTCCAAAAATATATAGTCAAATATTTAATTAAATTTTTAATTATTGATATTTTTAATTTGCAAAAATATTTTGTTAATCTAATATTTTTATACTAACAAAAACTTAATTATAAAATTAAATATGGTAGAAGAATTAATTAAAATTTTTTAAAATATAAAAATTTAATTACAGATTTAGAAAATAGCTGATAGACTAATTATACATGAATAATACTACATATCTAAATCTTTTTGTTAACTAAGTCCAACTAAATTGGTATAACATAATAAAAATCAATTTTTCTCTCTATTTTATCTCCTTCTTTATTTTTCTCTACCTTTTTGTTCTACAAAAAATAAAATTAACAACATAATATAATTTAAATAAAAACTATTAGAATAAAATATTGTTTTTGTCCCCAATATTTATGATAAATTCTATTTGTGTCCCTAACGTTTAAATCGTCCTATTTGTATTCCTAATGTTTGTAAAAGTGATTCAATGTTATCCTGCCATCAATTACACATCATGGACTTTAGATTTTCATTTTCTTGAAGTTAGAATATAAATGTTTGGGACAGAACTGATGATCCACTCTGAAAGCTCATCAAAAGTTGAAACTAATCCATGCAATATTTACATAATTTACTTTTTTATGGACATAATTGAACCTAAACATAAATAGTGGGTATAATATTGAAATCGAACACATCAAAGTAAGACCTAATTGAGAATGAATACATTCAAGTGAGAATAATAAAAAAATACATTCTGATTTGTTAGTATAATTGACGGCAGAATAACATTGAATTATTTTTATAAACGTTAGGGATTCAAATAGGATGATTTAAACGTTAGGGAAATAAATAGGACTTATCCCAAACGTTGGGAACAAAAGCCATATTATATATATATATATATATATATATATATATATATATATATATATATATATATATATATATATATATATATATTTATTAAGTTATAAATTTTTACTGTTTATCTTTCTAATATATATTTTCATTTCTTTTCACATATAATTTAGAGAAAATACGAATGTTGTGATTAAAAGTTAGAATCAAGATTCAATTGTTAAAAAAAATAAATTTGAGTTAATTTTATAACTATCAATATAAATTTTTTTATGCTAACATCTAATTATATTTTTATATATATAGAGAAAAAAATATCATTTTTAAATAGCAAGCACAAAAAATAATTATTTTTATTTGTGCAACAGACTTAATACCTAATCAAATATAAAAACATACACGTTAAATTTTTTCAAATTTTAGATAACAAATATTAAAATTAATTATTAGTAAAAAAATAAACTCTTTTATTTAAAAATAATAACTAAAAAATTTATTATTTATTTTTTTTATTTACAAAGACTTTATTTTTTCAGATCTCATAAATTTTTGTCTCTTATGACATTTTGATAAAAATAATTTAATATTATAAATATTTTATGTCACAATTTATAATATTAAGACTGACATAATTTTAAAAAATTTATATTTTTATAATATTATTACAAATAAAAATACTAAGTATAACTAATATTATTATAAATTTTATTATTAATTTAGTTGAATTTAATTTATAAAAGTATTTAAATGTATAGGAATATAGGATTACTCATTAATCATTTATACATGTTCGCCTAAATAAAATGTAAATCGAGGCTATATCATCATTTAATCACGGAAGAGTAAAGAAGAAGGAAGAGGAAAAATGAAAACCCACGTATGCCGTTAAATTTTTCATCAACCAATCATTAATCATCATTTCCCTCCAATTTTCCAACGCACGCTTTCCAAAGTTCTCAACATTTTTCCATTTTTAAATTTGACTTTACGATTAATGTATTAAATAAAATTTATTTTAAATATAAAACTTTCAGTCTTTTTCTTAAATTTATTTTTAAATTATAAAATAATTTTAACTTTTATATATATTAATTTAATAATTTAATTTTAATACATTGATAATATAAAAAATTATTTAATTATTTAATTAAATTTATATATTTAAATTTTAAAAAATAAATTTAAAATCAATTATATAATAATACATAATTAACTTATTGACTTATTGTACATTTTTTTATACAATATAAAAATTAAATTCTTAATCTAATTAAATAACTCAGTAAATAAATATAAAAACTATAGAACTTCACAAATTGACAATAAAAAACAGAAAACCAAATTCAAATTCAAAACTCTTTTCCACGGTTCCTCTCTCTCTTATCATTCATTCTCTATCTAGGGTTTTTCCGCTGTCCAAGTTTGGTAATCGCATTTTCTCAGGTACTGAACTCATAGCCTTTGATTATGTACTCATTCACTCTTCTGGAAAATGTCTTCTCTTTTTCTAGGGCTTTGATTTGCTTTTAATTTTCAATTGTTTTCTTTAAAAAGAAAAATTTAGCTGTTTTTCCTACTTAGCGTGATGAGTAATTGGCCTATTTTAGTTTCCCAGAAAGTTTTTGGAAAATGAAGCAGTGATTGGATCGGTGGATATGTTTTTAGATAAGATTATTTTCACACACTTGGGTTTATAATTTGATGTGGATGCTATGGATGTAGTCTGTGTCTTTTAGTTTTCCAGCAATTCGATCTTTGTTTTGAATATCATGTTTTTATTACTAATATTTTTCCGTTCAAATGAGTGAGTGACACTATTTCCGTGCAAAAATAATATTTTATTTATTTGTGAAGTTTACTTCTGAACATAATCATGATAGTTGAAAAAAATCAGACCGACCCTGTTGGTCGGATCAGAAAACTGACGACCCGGTCTCTAGACCTGTTCGAATTGGTCATTGGACCTAATAAATAGCAAAACTAGATAAGAACGGATTGGATTCATCCGGGTTTTACTAAAACCAGTGAACCGACGGATTTAAAAAATCTGGACCAATTCAGAATTTTTTTTTAAATTCCCCGCCCCAGAACGACGTTCGACATTTAAAAACAAAACCCTAGTTCTGAAGCTCACCCCCAACACCCGAATCTATCTCACTTTCAGTATCTCACAAACGGCTGGGAGCTCACTGCTCGCCCACAGACACCACCACATCATCAGAGCTCACCTCAGCGGCTTGGCCCATCTCCGTTCACCGCCAACGCACGCTCTCTTCCATCTGTGCTCGGCTGCTGGCGTCTCGCCGCGCCTCCGCCGGTGAGTGCTCGAGGCCTCGATCTGTGCTTCCTGCCGCGTGTCGTCGTCGTCCGTCATCACTGCACCCAACCCAACGCCTCGTTTGCTCGCGAAAATCGCCCCTGTCCTCCATCTCTGCTCGCCTCAGCTGCTAGCGTCTTGCCGCGCCTCCCTCCGCCAGTGAGTGCTCGAGCTTTGCGTGGGTGTTGCTGCTCGTCGTCCGTGGGTGTTGCTGCCTGCACTGCTCGATTCTGCCTCTGCAACAACAGTCAGCAGGTAAGTTTATTTTTTAAGTTATTCTAATATTCTATACTAATTTTTAATAGTTGATTCATTGATGTTATTTCTGTTAATTTTGTTGTTGATTGATTTATGTATCTGATTAGAATATAGCAGTGGTTGAACTTGAAATGTTGAATTGGTTGAAATGTTAATGTTAATTTTATTGTTGAATTGGTTTATGAATTGGTTTTGTTGACTATGAATATGCAGTGATTTTGCTGAGTGTTGAATTGGTTTATGAATTGTTTTGCTAATTATTAATGATTGTGTTGATTGTTGAATTGGTTTTTCTGATTATACATATGCAGTGGTTTTGTTGATTGTTGATTGTTGCTGCTGTGATGATGCTGATTGGTTTTGCTGTTAGTTACTTGATTGAATTTTTCTCTTTTATGGGATTTTAAGAAGGCATCATCACATACACCATCAGAAACACCATTGTCCCATGAACAAGGATGAACACATTTGTAAGATGAAGATACATACCTAGAGTTTGAAATTACTCCTTGGACATAGTTTATAGATTGATATTCTTATTATGTCAAATTAAGATACTATTGTAGTAGTACTGACTAATTTTATGTCTATTTTTGTATTAGTTGTTTTTAGAATTTGAGACTTGATTGTTGTTAAAATGTGTGTGAAGACATATATTTCAAATTTTAATTTTAAGTTTTTTACTATTTTATATTTTTATTTAAATAACACCGGGTCAACCGGCTCAACCCATAGACCTAGTGACCTAGTAGCCCGATGCCCTAACCGTTTCGATCACTGGGTTGGTTTTGACAACTATGAGAGTTATGGTTGCAAATTGATTTTATTTATTTTTTTAATTTTTTTATGGAAATGATACAACGTTTAGATTCTCAATATATTTGTTTTGCATTTGCTAAAGTAAAAGATTTAAAAATCTTAACATGGCCTTTATTGGTTATTTATTCTTTTTTTTTTATGTCTGATTCTAAATCAACCGATCCATACCTTTTAAGTTCTGTGACATCTCATGAATTCATGTTAAATAGCTTTTGAATTTTGTATTGGAATTATTGACTTCTAAGTTGGATTTTTGTTCTTCCTTTGAAAAAAAACTTAAATTGGTCATTGGTATTATATCTCATCCTTGCAACAATGTGTATATCCTAATCTTAATATTAATATGCATACTATGGTTCTTTGATTTTGTATGAGTCTAGGTTGCAGTTACTGACAAAACTTACAAACATCATGATTTCCTCGACAAAACTATGTGATGATTAATATCATTTTACCACAATATAACATACTATACGATGGTTCTTTGGAAGAATCTAAATTTCATGGTTGATTAGGTTTATATTGATTGTTGATTGTTTCTCATGAGAAAAAAAGTATTACATAATTGTACTACTTTATTCTTTGGACATCATTACTCTGCTCATGACTTATTGAATGGTATGCTTTTGTTGTCTATTGCTTGTTGCAAATTTAAATGCTATTTGTTGTTGTGGTAGATATACCAAACTAGGATCTGTGTCTATAGAGTAGGAATAATTATATGAAATTTGTTGTTATTTTCCATGAGTAATTTTATATCTCATTGTTTTCTAGTACTACACTACTATTGAAGTGTATAGATTTGTCCTTTTAAATGTGGTTATTGCATGTGTTTCCAGGTTGGTTGATATGGATTCCACAGCACAGACATACCAACATCGCCCACTTTCAATCAAGTTATGGCCCCCTAGCCAGGGTACTAGGCTAATGCTTGCTGAACGAATGACCAAGAACCTTACAACCCCATCCATTTTCTCTAGAAAGTATGGGCTGCTTAGCAAAGAAGAGGCCGAGGAGGATGCTAAGCAAATTGAAGAAATTGCTTTCACGACTGCAACCCAGCACTTTGAGAAGGAGCCTGATGGTGATGGGAGTTTTGCAGTGCAAATTTATGCCAAGGAATCGAGTAAGCTCATGTTGGACGTTTTGAAAAGAGGTCCGAGAGTGAAGGAGGACGGAGTATTGGTATCTGAAAAGGTTACTGTAACCGGTGAAACTGTTTTTGACATATCTGGTGGTCGCAGAGCCTTCATTGATGCAGAAGAGGCTACAGAACTGTTGGAGCCATTGAGGGCACCAAACTCTTATACTAAGATATGTTTCAGCAACAGAAGTTTTGGCTTGGAAGCTGCTCAAGTTGCTGAACCCATCCTACTGTCAATTAAGAATCAATTGAAGGAAGTGGACCTGTCGGATTTTATTGCTGGCAGGCCGGAAGCAGAAGCTCTTGAAGTGATGACTATATTCTCCTCTGCACTGGAAGGTTGTGTTTTAAGGTACCTTAACCTGTCAAATAATGCCATGGGTGAAAAGGGAGTTAGAGCATTTCGGTCCCTCCTAAAATCACAAAATAACTTGGAGGAGCTTTATTTAATGAATGATGGTATATCAGAGGAAGCTGCAAAAGCAGTATCTGAATTAATTCCTTCAACCGAGAAGCTCAAGGTTCTTCATTTTCATAATAACATGACTGGAGATGAAGGGGCAATTGCTATTTCTGAAATTGTGAAACGATCTGCAGCTTTGGAAGATTTTCGGTGTTCATCTACCAGGGTAGGTTCTGATGGTGGTGTTGTCCTAGCTGAGGCACTCGGAACTTGTAAACACTTGAAGAAGCTTGACTTGCGTGACAACATGTTTGGTGTGGAAGCTGGAGTCGCCCTGAGTAAAGCTGTACTTGGATTTGTTGATCTGACGGAGATATACCTTAGTTATTTGAACTTGGAGGATGATGGTGCAGAAGCCCTTGCAAATGCATTGAAGGAATCTGCACCATCGCTGGAAGTATTGGATATGGCTGGAAATGACATTACTACAAATGTTGCTGCTTCTTTAGCTGAATGTATATCATCAAAACAGTTCCTTGCCAAGTTGAATTTGTCTGAGAATGAACTGAAGGATGAAGGTGCAATTTTGATCAGCAAGGCATTGGAAGAGGGTCATGACCAGTTACTTGAGGTTGATTTGAGTACAAATTCAATTACTAGGTCCGGAGCTACGGTTTTGGCTAAAGCTGTTGTGAAAAAACCTAGATTTAAGTTGCTAAACATTAATGCTAACTTCATATCTGATGAAGGGATAGAGGAGTTGAAGGATATATTTAAAAGTTTACCTGATATGCTGGGTCCTTTGGATGAGAATGATCCTGAAGGAGAAGACATTGATGAGGAGGCTGAAGAAGATGCTGATCGCGATGAATTGGAATCAAAACTGAAGAGCCTTGAGATTTAGGAAGATTTATAGGACATAGACATCCAACTTTTATATTAAATTGATTTGTAGTCATCATCTATTGTATGTTAGACTTCTGAATTCCATGTTAGCTTTAGAATCATTTAGGGTCAATTATGTTTTTCTATGGCTGTTGGTTATCTTTGGTTGGTTGATCTATTCTCTTCCTTTTATCCTAGAGCTATAGACCAGATCATCAGATTAATCTACCAGAATCTAAAATACGTAATATTTGCTCCTTTATTATCTATTTTTATTTATATCTTTTCCTTTATTTTACTTAATGCGATGTAGTAGAAAGAATTTCTCAAAGTATGCTAGACATTCCCTTTATTGGCAAATGGCAACTATGTTTGAGATTTGAGATTGTTTTGGTTTTATCAATTTTCATAGTAAAGAAATTGATCTTTGTTGCGGGTGTAGACCATTCATAGATTCTTATTCTAAATAGGGAGAGAAGTAACTTTCTTCTGTAATACACTTTATCCAATCAATGTTTATACATTATTTTTTTTTAATAAAAAAGACAGAAACTATATAAGGATCACGCAAGTACTGGAACTTTCTTGTCTCTCCCAATCTTTACATACTCCTCAATCCTCTCTTTGGGCTGCTCTTGGTTCAGCATAGGAGTGCTGCATAATAAATGCATAAGTTCAATGAGGAAAAAATACATAACTTCATATAAAATTTATCAGGTTTGTATAGTTGAGTGTCTAAGAAATATACATTAAAAGTGTTCATCTATTGCGAGGATACTCAGCAACATAGAGTAAATAACCATTTTGCATTCTGGAAGATAAAGATTTTGACAAAAACTTCAAAACATGCAAATGATAAAATAATCCTTCAAAAGATATATATTCTTTTTGACAAAATGAATCAAGTAAACCGATTAACAAGATGCTAGAACAACAATCTCTTGTTATAAACTTATGAACACTTCAATAATCTGTGATATTAGTAAAGTTAGATCACAAAGGTGCAAGTTAATAGTAATTTTACCATGTTGCGAAAAGGGAAAACTTTCTTTGCATCAACACCAACAACTTTTGGATCATAATGGACAATGTTCACTGGGCGTCCTGCAGCTTGAGAACACAGTTTTGCCATTCCATCTACACAGTTGAAGATGCTGTTCTTTGCAGCTTCTGGTTTCTCAACAGCTTAGAGAAAGCATTGAAGACAAGTCCCTAACATGAGCTATGTTGGTTAATTGCAGTCCTGACCCCGGAATCAGTACTGGCCTGTTTGGAACAATCCCTGCGAATGGCACGACACACACCCTTTCTCAGAATAGTTACTACTAATAGAAAGTTATTCACAGGAACATTGTTCCTCACTAATTAATTTTTTCGCACAATTTATTTAGCGACGAACTAGTGTATGAATTGCTTTTCACTAATCGTATATCAAACACTTGCGACAGAATAGTGACAACAATATTCCTCGTTATTTTACTTTTATTCGATTGAACCCCTAAGTGACTGATTTGCTAGAACATTGTCACTCGCTAAATAATGTGACAAATTAGCGAAAACCGCTCTTTTTTAGCTACAAAACTCAGTTTGTGACCGTTCATTAATTTTTCGTTAGTGCATCACTAATTCCTCGCTAGTTAGTGACGGATTAGTGACAAAAAATATTTCTCGCAAAAGTCCGTCGCTAATTTGTCAAATTCTTGTAGTGAACTCTAGAGAATCGACATAGCTCCTCAAACTTGTTATTGTACTCTACCACCATCATATCATAGAACCTTGCTTCAAGTGCAACTGCTCTAACTCCTTTGCCACCTTAACCGAGTTTGGAAAATACTTCTTATAGAACTCCACTCGAAAGGCATTCTAAGTGATCACAGCATCGCCTTGTTGCAGTAAACGACAAGCTCCCTGCCACTAGAATTGGGCTTCTCCTTTCAACTGATACGTGGTGAACTCCACATACTAATCTTCTGGCACTTGTTGAGCTTGCAACGCCCTTTTCATCGCTTGGAACCAGTTATCAGCCTCAGCTGGGTTGGTCGTACCCCTGAAGGTTGGTGGATTCACCTTGAAAAATGCGGCCAAGGTCATCGGCCCTCCGTTGGGTCCATTTGCCCCATTATTGTTCCCATTTCTTGCCTGTTGCCACAGCATCTCAGTTGTAGTTTGCATCGCAGCAGCCATATTCTCCAAAGCAGGTATGAAGTCAACCGGATTACTCGTCAGTCTGTGTCTCTCATTTCCTCTTCGTCTACGTCCACGAGACGCCATTCGGGTTCTGTTCACAACAAACAATTCATATCAAGGTGATCAGTCTTAATATCTCAAGTCTAGTACTTCAAAGTTCCAAAAGCATGCTCATGAACAATTATGCTATATTTATTAGTCAGGTATCCTAAAGAGCATATAAACACAATCCATAGTATGCTCAGAAGTATAGCCAATCCATTCCCTAGTCTCTATGGGAACGAACTGCTTTGATACTATAATGTAACACCCTACCACACTAATCCTTACGCTATAGTTCTAAATCAGAGGTGGTAAGGTGTTTCTACCTCTAAACAAAAAAAAAAAAAATACAAACATATAGTCGAAGGAGATATAGTTTAACTAGTAGTCTTGAAAGAAAGGATAAGCAAAATCTAAACCTGAATCGCGTCACACTTGAAACGATAAAGGTAGAAAGCATAGATAACAGAAAACAAAAGAGACAATATATATATAAATATAGAATTCCAAAATACAACGAAAGCATAATCCTGTTTTCTCCAAAATCAACCTCTAAGAGGTTTACATAAGATACATATACAAAAGTGGAGAATACATATAACTAGGTACAAAATATATAACCCACAAGATGAAATCTTTGCTTCCCAGAAAGAATACAGCATGCTCATAGAGGTGTATCACGTCTTGTATCTGAAAAGCAAAAAATTTTCGAAACAAGAAGAAACAAAAAAGTTTCCAACAGGATAACAGTTCTAAAATAGAGACGATGTAAAACTACATGAACCCACTAGACAATCCTAAACTCCAACAACCAAGATCCAAGCCTAGGGTTATCTAATCCAAAATAGGATAATGTAAACTAAGCCCTTCACTAACCAATGATCCATAAACTCAAGTTCTTTTAACATTCACCTTAACCTTTCTCATTTCAATTCGATACCACAGAATTTCGGTATTGATTTTAGTAATTATATTCAGTAGAAACAAACACAAATAATAGGATGCAAACACAATAAAAAATAGTTATAACATATATAGCAATTAGCAATTAAACAAAAATATACATGTAGGCAATCTAAAACAATGCACACTTAAACAATTTCACATAAATGCATATGATGCATGCCTGTCTTATTGGCCATGAGCTCATGTGTCGGTTATTCTGTCAAACCTGACACAAATCCGATTGGCATCTCCCATATCAGTCTCTCCGTTGCGCATCCTTTGGAGGAATAATTCCGAGGGAAAGTTCCCTACCACCTTCTCTTGGAGGTATACTCAAGGAAAAATGTTCTGAGAAAGAGTGCCTACCACATTTCCCTGGAGGCCGTAAGATTCCGTGGGATAGTGCCCTACCACCTTGCAACCAGAGAGAGACGTGGGAGAAATATTTTGAGGGAGAGTGTCCTATCACATTTCCCACTCCAAACCAATAATCAAAAGAGTATGTGGGAGGAACATTCCGAGGGAGAGTGCCCTACCACCTTCCCCACTCCTACACTATAACCACATCCCTAGGAGGAATAATTCTGAGGTAAAGTGTCCTACCACCTTCCCTTGGAGATAGTGCCAACTTAATACGCAAGTAGGATAACACCCAGTCATTGCCACGCAAGCATAACGAACCTCTGTCCTTGCCAGTCCAGCCATTTAGGCCACAATCATCAATATCAAAGTCTTTCAGCAAATTTCATAAGTTATGAAACTCCTTAACCCCTATTCATTATTAATTTATCACACTTAGGTTGATTAACCCAATCTTAGATTAGTTGCCAATTCCATTATCACGTGAGTGGGAGGACACCACCGTCCTCACTGTGGGCAGGATAAAACCACCATCCTTATTTTGGCATAACTTAGCTCAGCACAAGCTGGATTTAACCTCAGCCCTTGCTCGTACAGTAGAATCAGATCATCATGAGTCTTATCCTTCATGTCTTAAGTCAATTTAGTATTCACTAATTTTATTATCCACATACTTCTCCCAATTACCATCAACTCTGACACTTTACTTTGCAATCTCATCCAAAGATATCAACCTAATCTATTAAATAAGCTCACACTAATTCCAAAGCCTAAAAACTAGCTACCAGACTTTAAACAAGGGTTACGGAGGTAAAAAAGTGAATTGGATAGGCAAAATAGTTAAAAAACAACATTTTCTTGAAAAACAGGATAGTCGTGCGTACGCATGAGTCCCCTTTTGGCACGTATACACGGAACGCGTACGAAAAACATTCAATTCTGTAATGCAAGTTGTGCATATGCATGATTTGACTTTTGTGCGTACACATGGTATGCGCACAAAACTCTTTCAATTCTGTAACACCCCTCATGCGTACGCATGACCTCAATTTTCTGCAACTTCTGCAGAATTTAGATTTTAACCATAAACTTCAAATGTGCATAACTTTTTCGTTAAAAATCATTTTTCATCCATTTTTTGAATGTCATAAATTAAACAAACCCAATTTTCATTTAAGATAAGTTTCACAAAATTTAAAGGTCCGAGAACCAAGTTATAGCCTGTCGGCGTTGGTTAAAAATATGTTTTTACCAATTTTCATTAGATCAACAATTCCACCTACTCATTTATCCAATTCCTATCAAACCAGCCCTAAAACATTCCCTCACAACTTATTACAAAATTATAACCATTCCAAACCTAATCAACCCAATTCTAACTTATATATCACAATCCATCAAATTATCCATTCACAACACAACACACAATACTTATACATTCAAAATTCACACTGTTCCGAGGGTTACCTAAAACTATAGGTCGAACTCGAACGAGATCTTCTGTGCTGGTCGGAGCCAACGTGTCCGACTTGTTGGAGCTGTCGCGTCCGACTTGTTGGATCTGGCGGTCGGAGTTGTCATGTTCGACTCGTTGGATCTGGTGGCCGGAGTTGTCGTGTCCGACCTGTTGGACTTGGTGAAGGTGCTGAACCTTCGTCATCGGAGGGTGGTGGTAACTGCAAGAGACTTCGATGCTTAAGTTAGCAAGGGTATTAAGCAGGTTTTTAGTAGAATCAGAGTATGAGTTATACATGGGGTGCTCCAGTGTATTTATAATAGTGTGGAGTGACCTTTCTGGAGATAAGATAGTTATATTATCTTATCTTTGAGTGAAGTCATCTTATCTTTAAGGGGAACCGTCTTATCTTTCTTTAGGCTTTGCCGCCTTTAGATTTGGGTTGTGTCCCTTCGTTTGGGCCTGCTTGGGCCTCTTATGGCGATTTGGCCGAGCTCTTTGAGAAGAGGTCGGTAATGGGCCAACCTTCCAAGAGGTCGGTCATGGGCCAACCTTCTAAGAGGTCGGCCAACCCGGTCCTTTATAGCTCGAACCGATGCATGAACAGTGCCCCTGCTTGAGTTCGGACCTTTTCGTGAGATCGTGCTTTCAAAGCTTCGATCTCTTTGGAGAAGTCGTGCTCAAGCATCCTAATTTTGAGTAGTTTCTCCTTGTGTGAGTCTGGTATTGCCCTTTTTAGTTTGTTGAGGGGGCTTTTCAGTCTTATTCTGATTTGTTTGTCTTCACTGTTCGGGCTTTTTAGTCAAAATTCAACAACTTTTTTGGTAGTGTTCTGATGGGGAACCCTTTTATAGTTTGTTTGGATGACCTTTTAGTGCCGTTTTGATTTGTGCTCTTGCCTTTTAAGTAGTGTCTTTTTTTTAAGACTTCGTACCTTTCAGCAAAGCATTCGTGGCCTTTGTCTGGGCATTTGCGAGATGTCTTTGTCCCTTTTGTGGATCTTTGTAGAGTGTTGGTACTTTGTTATCCGACCTCTTTTGATCACTTCTGGTTTCGTCCACTTTCTGTTTGGTTGAGGTGGTCCTTGGGGCTAACTTGTCCGACGACTTTTTAGTGTTCTCGTAGAACACTTTTTAGTCAGTCTGAACAATTTTGATAGCCTTGTCGTGGAGTCGTGGCTTTTTGGGCAAAGCTGTGTCCCTTTTTAGCGCACGCCTTCTGTTGGTTGATTTTTCTTGTCGGATCTCCTCGAGTTATTTCTAGTAATCCATTTTTATTTGGACCTCGTTGGATCTCTTTTTTATGGATTTACTTTTTTATAACTCTGTCGCTTTAATCGGCTTGGGTCGACTTCTTTGTCTTGGTCCCTTCTAAGTTATTTCTAGTAATCCATTTTATTTGGACCTTGTCAGGTCTCTTTTTATGGATTACTTTTTATAACTTTTTGTCGCTTTGATCGGCTTGGGCCGACTACTTCGTGTCGGTCCCTTCTAAGTTATTTCTAGTAATCCATTTTTTGGACCTTGTCCGGTCTCTTTTTATGGATTACTTTTTATAACTTTTTGTCGCTTTGTCGGGCCGACTTCATCATGCCGGTCATTTCTAAGTTATTTCTAGTAATCCTCTTTTTAGGCCTGGCCAGGCCTCTTTCTAGGGATTACTTTTTATAACGTTTCGTCGCTTTGATCTGGTCCGACTTCTTTTATGTCGGTCCATTCTAAGTTATTTCTAGCAATCAATTTTTTGTTTCAGACCTCGTCAGGTCTCTACTCATGGATCACTTTTTATAACTTCTTGCATTATTCTATTTTTATTGCTTTTTCATCTTGCCAATTTTGTAGAGTTTGATCCTCGCCTGGTGATGCGTGAGCATCTTGTCTATCTTTTCCTAGTGAATTTGTATCTAATTTGTTGAGTTTAATTAAGAATTAATTATATTTTAGCCACTATGGATGATATTTTAAGTTTTGTGCAATACTGTTTATTTTAGGTAGCATTCGGCGGAATTTGATGGAGTTTCTGCAACATAAGAATCAAAGGAGATAGCTGCGAGGAGCGACGCGCAGGCGTATTTGACGCGTGTGCGTGATTTGGAGGTATCCATGGTGACGCGTGCGCGTGACTGATGCGTACGCGTGAATTGAAGATTTGCTTAGTGACGCGTCCACGTGACCGACACGCCCGCGTGACTCGTAGAAAAGACCATCGACGCGTACACGTAACTGACGCGTACGGGTGACATGTGCCACGTGCAGAAAAATGCAGAAACCGCTGGGAGGTGATTTTTGAGCCCCATTTTAGCACCCAAGTTAGGCGTGGATCCAGTGAAGCCAAGTGGTCCCCACGTTACAAGACGCGGAGTAGTTAGTTAATTCTGATTTAAATTTAAATTTGATTTTAAAATAGGAAAAGATATTATCTTAATTCTAGATATTAGATTTTAAATTAATTAGGATTAGTTATAAAAAAGGGAGACTTCTCTTCTATCAGGTAGAGGCCATTAGGGGGATTCCATTAGGGAATTCTATAGAAATTTACATTCCGCATTCCATGAGCAACTAATCCTCTATTGTTAAGGTTAGGAGCTCTGTCTATTTGTATGGATTTATTTGTTTGATCTTTCTAATTTAATCCATGTTTAGATTTATCTTTCAATAATTTTTTTCGCTCTTTATTTTATGAATATGGGTGGAATGGAAGTATGACCCATGTTCTAATTGAGTTCTTGTAAAACATGGAAAAGCTCTTTACTTGAACAACAGATTGAAAACATATTATACTGAATTTCTAACTGTCTGTATTTAATGGGATACGTGACATATAATCCCCTTATTTTTAGATAATTAGGATTCTTTTGGCATATAAACTAGAAATTAATCATCACCCTCTAATTGGAATTAATTGACCAAGGAATTGGGAGTTAATAAATTTTAGAGGAGACTAGAAAGGTCTAAAGAATTAGGGTCTAATCATATATAGTTTTCCATGAAATCAAATCTTGCATGATTAAATTAATTAGTAATAAAACTTAATCCGGAAAATAGATATCTCTGAAATCTTAACTGCTTTCTCAATATTTTATTCCCAACTTATTTATCTGGCTTTCTGAAATTCTTAATTTACTTGTTTAATGCTCTTTGAACTCCCAACACTATTTTCTGCTTGTCTAACTAATCCTATCAAACGCTATTGTTGCTTAATCTATCAATCCTCGTGGGATCGACCCTTACTCACGTAAGGTATTACTTGGTACGACCCGGTGCACTTGCCGATTAGTTTGTGGGTTGTAAAATACCACATCAAGTTTTTGGCGCCATTGTCGGGGATTGATAGTGATTAACAACTATCAGTTGTTTGATTGCTTAGATTAGGCGTTTTATTTTTAATTTTATTAAAATCTATTTTTAAAAATTGTTCAAAAAAATATATTTTTTTTACAAATTTTTTTTTCTTTCATCTTAATTTTTAAAATTAAGTTTGGTGTCCCCGTAGTAATTTTTCTCTAAAAAAAATAATAAAAAAATTAAAAAAATATAAAATAAATAAATAAATAAATATTTCTGTCTTCTTTGCTTTCTTGTTTACCACATGGTGCGTTTAATCCTTTTTGGTGTTTTGTGCTAAGAAAAAAATAATGGAGAGAGATCACATGGGTTACTACTCATACCCAAGTAGTGATTCATATTATGGTGGATGGAGGAACTATCCAAATTTTGGTTGGCAAAGTCAAAACCAAAGAAACTTCAATGCTCCATGTTCCAACTATCAAGAGCCACCACCTCCATATTCATACCATGAACCACCATCTCCATATTCGTACCAAGAACCACCACCTTTCTATCCATATCAAGAACCATCATCCTTCTACCCATACAAGAGCCACCATCTTCCTATTCATCTCAAATACTATAAGATCTTGAGCTCCTCATGAAAGAATGCCTACATGATATAAAGACAAGTGTTAAAAATGTAGAGAAATATGTGCAGACAATAATCAAGAACTAGGAAGAGGAACAAGCAAATTCCTTCCCAAGAGATACAATGCAAGATCCCATGGAAGAAAGTGAGGAAACCAATCAAAGGAGTTTATATTCCAGTGCATTAGAGAACTTTATACCCTCACATATGGAAGAAGAGGAAGTTGCACAACCTCCCATGCCCTTGGCAAGCAATAAAGAAAAGATTGAATTAGAAGAAAGCTACCAAGAGAAAGAGGTTGAAATTGAGGAAGCTTGCAAAGAGGTGGAAGAATTCAAAGAAGAACACAAGGGAGTGGAGCTTGCAAGACCTCCCCCAAAGCCATTACCATCCAATACAACATTCAAGTGGGCGAAATTCCTATCCTTAACCTTTACTTTCCCACTTGAATATGGGCTACTGGAGACGGATGGTCAACTTAGAGCTCTTTGTGGTATTAAGAGTAAGAGGAAGATGGTTAGTGGCAAGAGTTGTCAAGTAAGGTTCAATATGGTTGCATGCTCCAAATTGAAGTGCAAGGATTGGAGTAGAGCTCAATTGCATGGGTCTAGAAGGTTGTTTGGATGTCTTTGTGAGAATTTAGATCGCTTGCCACTCGGTGGGAATAATGGTGATACACAAGAAGACGGGTGTAAAAGCAAGGTTTGGGACCCTGGAATTCATTCCCATAATTAACACTCTTGGGGCCGTCACTTGCTTCAACTTGCTCGAAGGTGTTAGGCGCCTAGTTTAGTGGAGATTCCTGGATCAGTACAAGCACAAGCCACCATGACAAGGAGCTCACCACATGTCCAACTTAAGGACTTTAACCAAAAGTGCTTGGTGGGAGACAACCCACCGTGGTATGATCGTTCCTTTTCATTCTTAGTTATTTTTCATAGTAGTAGTTTTCTTGCTTATTTGATTTTTATTGAGTTCTTACTAATTTTCTGATCATGCAGCTATTTTAGAACAGGAACCGGATAAAAAAAGATAAAAAGAAGAGGAGCATATAACGCGCAAGCGTCGTTGACGCTTACGCGTCATATGCATGTGCATGAAAAATAAATATGAACAAAGAGTTACGTGGGAGTGGCGCCAGAACGAAGCCTTTCGCACAAACAAGCCCACGCATACGCGTACCCCACGCGTGCGCGTCATTTGTGATTTTGGCACTCCACGCGTACGCGTCACTGACACGTACGCATGACCTTGAATTTTGACGTTAATATATCTTGGGCAGAGAGTTGTGCTGGCTTGGGGCTTGAAGCATGCTAGAGGCACAAAATTTACTCACGCGTACGCATCCATGACACGTGCACGTCATTTGCAGAAATGGTCATCCACGCGTGCGCGTGCATGACGCGCACGCGTCGTATGAAATTATTGGTTCCCAAACCACGCGAACAGAGAGTTGTGCGTGCATGTGTGATGAGCGGATAATTTATACGCTTTTTGGCATTGTTTTTAGTATGTTTTTAGTATGTTTTAGTTAGTTTTTAGTATATTTTTATTAGTTTTTAGTTAAAATTCACTTTTCTGGACTTTACTATGAGTTTGTGTGTTTTTCTGTGATTTCAGGTATTTTCTGGCTGAAATTGAGGGACCTGAGCAAAAATCTGATTTAGAGGCTGAAAAGGACTGCAGATGCTGTTGGATTCTGACCTCCTTGCACTTGAAGTGGATTTTCCGGAGCTACAGAAATTCAATTGGCGCGCTCTCAACGGCGTTGGAAAGTAGACATCCTGGGCTTTCCAGCAATGTATAATAGTCCATACTTTGCCCGAGATTTGATGGCCCAAACCGGCGTTCCAAATCAGCTCAAGAATTCCCGGCGTTAAACGCCGGAACTGGCACAAGAATGGGAGTTAAACACCCAAACTGGCACAAAAGCTGGCGTTTAACTCCAAGAAGAGTCTCTACACGAAAATTCTTCAATGCTCAGCCCAAGCACACACCAAGTGGGCCCGGAAGTGGATTTTTATGTAATTTACTCATCTTTGTAAACCCTAGGCTACTAGTTCTCTACAAATAGGACCTTTTACTATTGTATTTCTCATCTGGGTAGCTATCTTTGTTCTTATGCTATCTTAGATCATTGGGAGGCTGGCCTCACGGCCATGCCTAGACCTTGTTCTTATGTATTTTCAATGGTGGAGTTTCTACACACCATAGATTAAGGTGTGGAGCTCTGTTGTACCTCGAGTATTAATGCAATTACTATTGTTCTTCTATTCAATTAAGCTTGTTCTTGTTCCAAGATATCACTTGTTCTTCAACTTGATGAATGTGATGATCCGTGACACTCATCATCATTCTCACCCATGAACGTGTGACTGTCAATCACCTCCGTTCTACCTTAGATTGGGTGGATATCTCTTGGATTCTTTAACCAGAATCTTCGTGGTATAAGCTAGAATTGATGACTGCATTCAAGAGAATCCGGAAGGTCTAAACCTTGTCTGTGGTATTCTGAGTATGATTCAATGATTGAATGACTGTGACGAGCTTCAAACTCCTGAGGGCTGGGCGTTAGTGACAGATGCAAAAGAATCACTGGATTCTATTCCAACCTGATTGAGAACCGACAGATGATTAGCTGTGCCGTGACAGGGTGCGTTGAAAATTTTCACTGAGAGGATGGGAGGTAGCCACTGACAACGGTGAAGCCCTACATACAGCTTGCCACGGAAAGGAGTAAGAAGGATTGGATGAAAACAGTAGGAAAATAGAGAGACAGAAGGGACAAAGCATCTCCATACGCTTATCTGAAATTCTCATCAATGAATTACATAAGTATCTCTATCTTTATCTTTATGTTTTATTTATCATTCATAACCATTTGCGTTTGCCTGACTAAGATTTACAAGGTGACCATAGCTTGCTTCATACCAACAATCTCTGTGGGATTGACCCTTACTCGCGTAAGGTTTATTACTTGGACGACCTAGTGCACTTGCTGGTTAGTTGTGCGGAGTTGTGATAAAGAGTTGAGATTGCAATTGAGCGTACCATGTTGATGGCGCCATTGATGATCACAATTTCGCCCACCAAGTTTTTGGCGCCGTTGCCGGGGATTGTTCGAGTTTGGACAACTGACGGTTCATCTTTTTGCTTAGATTAGGTATTTTTCTTCAGAGTTCTTAAGAATGAATTCTAGTGTTTCAAGGTGATGTTCTTATCATCACCAAAGCTGATTAATTTTCATCAATTTAGCTCTTGAATGCAATGTCCTGCTGAAGCTTGGCTAGCCATGTCTAATTCCTTTAGACTGAAGCTTTAGACTAACATTCATGATTCCTGGAATTCTCATTAAGAATTTTGATATTTTTTATTTTTCCTTTCCACTTAATTTTCGAAAAATCCAAAAAAAAAATTTACAAAATCATAAAAAGCAAAAATATTCTATGTTTCTTGTTGAGTCTAATGTCTCATGTTAAGTTTGGTGTCAATTGCATGTTTCTGTTCTTCTTGCATTCATTCATGTGTCTTAAGTGATCTTCAAGATGTTCTTGATGATTTCATTGCTCTGATCTTTAAATTCTCTTGACTTGAGTGTTTTGTGTTTCTCATGTGCATTCTCATTTTGTTAGTGTCAGTAGTATACAAACTGCTAAGTTTGGTGTCTTGCATGCATTGTTATTTGATTTTAGTTGCATTTTGATTATTCCTTATTATTAAAAATCCAAAAATATTTTTAGTTTGTGTCTTTTCAAGTCAATAATACAGAGAATTGAAGATTCAGAACATACAACAGAGGAATTACACAGAAAAAGCTGGGCATTCAAAATGCCCAGTGAAGAAGGAAAACTGGCGTTTAAACGCCAGCCAGGGTGCCTGGCTGTGCGTTTAATGCCCAAAGGGTAGTGTTTTGGGCGTTAAACGCCAGAATGGATACCATTCTGGGCGTTTAACGCCAGGATGGCACAAGAGGGAAGATTCTGTTTTTTTTTTCAAATTTTTTCAGGTTTTCAAAATTTTTCAAAATAAATCTTTTTCAAATCAAATCTTTTCAATCAGATCTTTTTCAAAATCAATTTCTTTCCATTTTCAAAGATACTTGCTATTAATTAATGATTTGATTCAACATTTCAAGTATGTTGCCTTTTCTGTTGAGAAATGTTTAATGTTTGAATCATATCTTTTCTTGTTAGCCAAGTTATTAATTTTTAAAATCAAATCTTTCTAAAATATTTTTCAAATCATATATTCTCAATCACATCTTTTTTTTTAAAAAAATCAATCATATCTTCTTAACCAAATCTTTTTCAAAATAGTTTTCAATCAAAATCTTTTAAATTTCTAATTTCAAAATCTTTTTCAAAAATCACTTGATTTCTTTCTCAATCTTGGTTTTCGAAAATCAATTAGAGTTTTTCAAAATGTTTTTAAAATCTTTTTAAATTATTTTCGAAAATTTCTTCCCCTCTTCTCACATCCTTCTACTTATGGACTAACACTATTCCTTAATGAACAATTCGAACTCCATCTCTCTTGATAAGTTCGAATTCTTCTACTTCTGCCTTCTATTTTTCTTTTCCTCTGACACCTTAAGGAATCTCTATACTGTGACATAGAGGATTCCATACCTTCTTGTTCTCTTCTCTTTCATATGAGCAGGAGCAAAGACAAAAGCATTCTTGTTGAGGCTGATCCTGAACCTGAAAGGACCTTGAAGAGAAAGCTAAGAGAAGCTAAGGCACAATTCTCTGTAGAGGACCTAACAAAAATCTTCAAAGGAGAAGAAACCGTGGCAGCCGAAAACAACAACAATGCCAACAATGTAAGGAAGGTGCTGGGTGACTTTACTACACCTACTCCCGACTTCTATGGGAGAAGCATCTCTATCCCTGCCATTGGAGCAAACAACTTTGAGCTTAAGCCTCAATTAGTTTCTCTAATGCAACAGAATTGCAAGTTTCATAGACTTCCATTGGAAGATCCTCATCAGTTTTTATCTGAATTCTTGCAAATCTGTGACACTGTCAAGACCAATGGGGTTGACCCTGAGGTCTACAGACTTATGCTATTCCTTTTTGCTGTAAGAGACAGAGCTAGGATATGGTTGGACTCACAACCTAAAGAAAGCCTGAACTCTTGGGAAAAGCTAGTCAATGCCTTCTTGGCAAAGTTCTTTCCACCTCAAAAATTGAGTAAGCTTAGAGTGGAAGTCCAAATCTTCAGACAGAAGGAAGGAGAATCCCTCTATGAAGCTTGGGAAAGATACAAACAATTGATCAGAAAGTGTCCTTCTGATATGCTTTTTGAATGGAGCATCATAGGTATTTTCTATGATGGCCTGTCTGAACTGTCCAAGATGTCTTTGGATAGCTCTGCTGGAGGATCTCTTCATCTGAAGAAGACGCTTACAGAAGCTCAAGAGCTCATTGAAATGGTTGCAAATAATCAATTCATGTACACTTCTGAAAGGAATCCTGTGAACAATGGGACAAATCAGAAGAAAGGAGTTCTTGAGATTGATATATGAATGCCATATTGGCTCAGAACAAAATATTGACCCAGCAAGTCAATATGATTTCTCAAAGTCTGTCTGGAATGCAAAATGCACCAGGCAGTACTAAGGAAGCTTCATCTGAAGAAGAAGCTTATGATCCTGAGAACCCTTCAATGGAAGAGGTGAATTACATGGGAGAACCCTATGGAAACACCTATAATCCTTCATGGAGAAATCATCCAAATCTCTCATGGAAGGATCAACAGAGACCTCAACAAGGTTTCAACAACAATAATGGTGGAAGAAACAGGTTTAGCAATGGCAAGCCTTTTCCATCATCTTCTCAGCAACAGACAGAGAATTCTAAACAGAACCACTCTGACTTAGCAACCATGGTCTCTGATCTAATCAAAACCACTCAAAGTTTCATGACTGAAACAAGGTCCTCCATTAGAAATTTGGAGGCACAAATGGGTCAGCTGAGCAAAAAAATTACTGAACTCTCTTCTAGTACTCTTCCAAGAAATACAGAAGAAAATCCAAAAGGAGAGTGCAAGGCCATCAACATGGCCGAATTTGGAGAGGAGGGAGAGGCAGTGAACACCACTGAGGAAGACCTCAATGGACGTCCACTGGCCTCCAATGAATTCCCTAATGAGGAACCATGGGAATCTGAGGCTCCCACTGAGACCATAGAGATTCCATTGGATTTACTTCTGCCATTCATGAGCTCTGATGAGTATTCTTCCTCTGAAGAGGATGAGTATGTCACTGAAGAGCAAGTTGCTAAATACCTTGGAGCAATCATGAAGCTAAATGACAAGTTATTTGGTAATGAGACTTGGGAGGATGAACCCCCTTTGCTCACCAAAGAACTTGATGACTTGTCTAGGCAAAAATTACCTCAAAAGAGACAGGATCCTAGGAAGTTTTCAATACCTTGTACCATAGGCACCATGACCTTTAAGAAGGCTCTGTGTGACCTAGGGTCAAGAATCAACCTCATGTCTCTCTCTGTAATGGAGAAACTATGGATCTTTGAGGTGCAAGCTACAAAAATCTCACTAGAGATGGCAGACAATTCAAGAAAACAAGCTTATGGACTTGTAGAGGATGTTCTGGTAAAAGTTGAAGACCATTACATCCTTGCTGATTTCATAGTCCTAGAGATTGGGAAGTGCATGGATGAATCCATCATCCTTGGCAGACTCTTCCTAGCCACAACAAAGGCTGTGATTGATGTGGACAGAGGAAAATTGATCATTCAAGTGAATGAAGAATCATTTGTGTTTAAGGCTCAAGGATATCCCTCTATCACCATGGAGAGGAAGCATGAAGAGCTTCTCTCAAAACAGAGTCAAACAGAGCCCCCACAGTCAAACTCTAAGTTTGGTGTTGGGAGGCCACAACCAAATTCTAAGTTTGGTGTTGAACCCCCACATTCAAACTCTAAGTTTGGTATTGGGAGGTTCCAACATTGCTCAGAGCATCTGTGAGGCTCCATGAGAGCCCTCTGTCAAGCTACTGACATTAAAGAAGCGCTTGTTGGGAGGCAACCCAATGTTATATTTTATTTATTTTCCTTTGTTATTTTATGTTTTCTGTAGGTTGATGATCATGAGAAGTCACAAAATCAATTGAAAAAGCAAAAATAGAATGAAAACAGAAAGAAAAATAGCACACCCTGGAGGAAGAACCTGCTGGCGTTTAAACGCCAGTAAGGGTAGCAAATGGGCGTTTAACGCCCAGTCTGGCACCATTCTGGGCGTTTAACGCCAGAAAGGGGGCACCAGACTGGCGTTAAACGCCAGGAAAGGGCAAGAAGTGGGCGTTAAACGCCATAAATGGGCATCAGCCCGGCGTTTAACGCCAGAATTAGCACAGGGAGCAATTTTGCTCGCCACTTGGTGCAGGGATGACGTTTCCTTGACACCTCAGGATCTGTGGACCCCACAGGATCCCCACCTACCGCACCACCCTCTCTCTTCTTCACCCATTCACCAATCACCTCAACATCTCTTCCCCAAAAACCCTTCACCTATCAAATCCCATCTTTCTCTTCACCACTCACATCCATCCTTCATAAAACCCCACCTACCTCACCATTCAAATTCAAACCACTTTCCCACCCAAACCCACCCTCCCATAGCCGAACCCTACCCCTCTCTTCACCCCTATATAAACCCATCTTCACTCCTTCATTTCCACACAACCTAAACACTACTTCTCCCCCTTTGGCCGAACCACAAAGCCATTTCTATCTCCCTCATTTCTTCTTCTTCTACTCTCTTCTTTCTTCTTTTGCTCGAGGACGAGCAAACCTTTTAAGTTTGGTGTGGTAAAAGCATTGCTTTTTACTTTTCTATAACCACTTATGGCATCCAAGGCCGGAGAAACCTCTAGAAAGAGGAAAGGGAAGGCAAAAGCTTTCACCTTCGAGTCATGGGAGATGGAGAGATTTATCTCAAGGGTGCATCAAGACCACTTCTATGAAGTTGTGGCCTTGAAGCAGGTGATCCCCGAGGTCCCTTTCAAACTCAAAAAGAGTGAATATCCGGAGATCCGACATGAGATCTGAAGAAGAGGTTGGGAAGTTCTGACCAATCTCATTCAACAAGTCAGAATCTTAATGGTTCAAGAGTTCTATGCCAATGCATGGATCACCAAGAACCATGATCAAAGTGTGAACCCGGACCCAAAGAATTGGCTTACAATGGTTCGGGGGAAATACTTGGATTTTAGTCCGGAAAATGTAAGGTTGGCATTCAACTTGCTCATGATGCAAGGTGATGAACATCCTTACACTAGAAGGGTCAACTTTGATCAAAGGTTGGACCAAGTCTTCATAGTCATTTGTGAAGAGGGCGCCCAATGGAAGAGAGATTCAAGAGGAAAGCCGGTTCAATTGAGAAGGCATGACCTCAAGCCTGTGGCTAGGGGATGGTTGGAGTTTATCCAACGCTCAATCATTCCCACTAGCAACCAGTCCGAAGTTACTATAGACCGGGCTATCATGATTCATAGCATCATGATTGGAGAAGAAATAGAAGTTCATGAGGTTATATCCCAAGAACTTTATAAGGTGGCGGACAAGTCCTCTACCTTGGCAAGGTTAGCCTTTCCTCATCTCATTTGTCACCTCTGTTATTCAGTTTGAATTGACATAGAGGGAGACATCCCCATTAATGAGGACAAGCCCATCACTAAGAAAAGGATGGAGCAAACAAGAGACCCCTCTCATCATGAAATTCCTGAGATGCCTCAAGGGATGCACTTTCCTCCACAAAACTATTGGGAGCAAATCAATACCTCCCTAGGAGAGTTAAGTTCCAACATGGGACAACTAAGGGTGGAGCACCAAGAACATTCCATTCTCCTCCATGAAATTAGAGAAGATCAAAGAATCATGAGAGAGGAGCAACAAAGGCAAGGAAGAGACATTGAGGAGCTCAAGCACTCCATAAGATCTTCAAGAGGAAGAACAAGCCGCCATCACTAAGGTGGACCCGTTCTTTAATCTCCTTGTTCTTTATTTTTCTGTTTTTCAAAATTATGCTTATGTTTATCTATGTTTGTGTCTTGTGATCATTAGTGTCTTAGTGTCTATGCCTTAAAGTTATGAATGTCCTATGAATCCTTCACCTTTCTTGAATGAAAAATGTTCTTAATTGAAAAAGAGAAGAATTGCATGAATTTTGAATTTTATAACAGATTAATTATTTTGATGTGGTGGCAATACTTTTGTTTTCTGAATGTATGCTTTAACAGTGCATATGTCTTTTGAATTTGTTGTTCATGAATGTTGGCTCTTGAAAGAATGATGGAAAAGGAGACATGTTACTGAGGATCTGAAAAATCATAAAAATGATTCTTGAAGCAAGAAAAAGCAGTGAATACAAAAAAAAAAAGAGAAAAGTGAGAAAAAGAAAACGAAAAAAAAAAGAAAAAAGAAAAAAAAGAGAGAAAAAGAGAAATAAAGTTGTGATCAAAGGCAAAAAGAGTGTGCTTAAGAACCCTGGACATCTCTAATTGGGGACTCTAGCAAAGCTGAGTCACAATCTGAAAAGGTTCACCCAATTATGTGTCTGTGGCATGTATGTATCCGGTGGTAATACTGGAAGACAGAGTGCTTTGGGCCACGGCCAAGACTCAATAAGTAGCTGTGTTCAAGAATCATCATACTTAACTAGGAGAATCAATGACACTATCTGGATTCTGAGTTCCTAAAGAAGCCAATCATTCTGAATTTCAAAGGATAGAGTGAGATGCCAAAACTGTTCAGAGGCAAAAAGCTAAAAGCCCCGCTCATCTAATTAATACTGATATTCATAGATGTTTTTGGAATTCATTGTATATTCTCTTCTTTTTATCTTATTTGATTTTCAGTTGCTTGAGGACAAGCAACAATTTAAGTTTGGTGTTGTGATGAGCGGATAATTTATACGCTTTTTGGCATTGTTTTTAGTATGTTTTTAGTATGTTTTAGTTAGTTTTTAGTATATTTTTATTAGTTTTTAGTTAAAATTCACTTTTCTGGACTTTACTATGAGTTTGTGTGTTTTTCTATGATTTCAGGTATTTTCTGGCTGAAATTGAGGGACCTGAGCAAAAATCTGATTTAGAGGCTGAAAAGGACTGCAGATGCTGTTGGATTCTGACCTCCTTGCACTTGAAGTGGATTTTCCAGAGCTACAGATACCTAATTGGCGCGTTCTTAACGGCGTTAAAAAGTAGACATCCTGGGCTTTCCAGCAATGTATAATAGTCCATACTTTATCTGAGATTTGATGGCCCAAACTGGCATTCCAAATCAGCTCAAGAATGCCCGGCGTTAAACGCCGGAACTGGCACAAGAATGGGAGTTAAACGCCCAAACTGGCACAAAAGCTGGCGTTTAACTCCAAGAAGAGTCTCTACACGAAAATTCTTCAATGCTCAACCCAAGCACACACCAAGTGGGCCGGAAATGGATTTTTATGTAATTTGCTCATCTTTGTAAACCCTAGGCTAGGGGTGTTCATGGTTTGGTTAATCTAAAAACCAAACCAGTTTTTTGGTTAACCAAAAATATTGTATTGGTTAATTAACCAAATTGGTTTTATATTATAAAACCGGTTATTAACCGGTTAGTAAAATTCAAAACCGATTTTTAACCGGTTATTAAAATAAAAACCGGTTTTAAAAAATTAATCGGTTTTTATATAGATAAAACCGGTTTTATATCAGAAAAGTGGTTTTTATATTAAAAAACCGGTTTTTATATCAAAAAACCGGTTTTTAAACTAAAAAATTGGTTTCTAAACAAAAAATTAGTTTTTACACCCAAAAACCAATTTTTACACAAAAATTAATATTTTTACATACAAAACCCCAAATTTTTTACCTTTTTTCTTTTAAATTGATTTTTTTAATTTAAAAATTAATTTTTTTCTTTCTATCTAATACAAGTAACATCAATCCGAGAAAAATCAACAAAATAAGTTAAAATTTGACTTAAATCCATGATGTTAAAAATTGGATTGAATTGACCGGTTTAATTAGTTTAATAAAAAATCGATTATCTGGTTAGAACAGTTTAATTCAAAAAATCGATTGTTAAAATATAGTCAAAAGATGGCTACATCTCACAAAGAAAAAGAAAAAATTCAAAAGTCCACAAAGCATAAAGAAATATAGAATACATTTAAAAGGGCTAAAAACTAGAAGCACAAACAAAAGCATAGACATGGTCATCTATGCTTGACATGATAAATTGGAATCTATGCTTGACATGGTAAATTTTGTCAAGGAAATTGAACTAACACTTTACCACTTGACATGTATGTTACATCACAGTGATCACAAAAATGACTCACAAAACTTATCATTCTCCAATGTCCTTGAGCATCAATCGACAATAAAATGTCAACCTCAATAATAATTACTTTTCTAAACTTTTGGTGGCAATACTTATCACATACACCAAGAGAAAAGAAGGTATAAGGCACATTGGGATCAAACCCTTCTTTCCTAATGGCACTTCAAAAGGCCTCTTCAACAATGAAAATTTTCTCCTAAGCCAAAGAAACGATGCAAATTCCAACCGCAAAAAATGACATTGCAACTGCTATAATTGTTGACACCAATATCCCCATCCAAGGAGTACAGAATTTCTTTGATCTATCACCAAACATAAACATAAACATAAACAAGTCTAATCATATATGGAAAAGCAAGTCTAATCTCTTTACCACCTAAGTGTTTAGAATAACTAAAGAAAACAAACAATCAAGACTTTCTAGTCATCCTCAAGCGCAATTGAACCTACCCACTGAACAAGTAATGTCCTCTGATAAAATCAAATCTGCACACAAAAAAAACTATAATTATAACTTTTAAAAAATTATAATTATAAGTTAAACTAAAACATTTTCTAAGTAAATCATATGATATATTTAAGAAACATTTAATATTCAATTTACCTTGCTCGACCTTTTCAAGCTCTTCGAAATTCTCAGGTGCAAGAGAAGAGAAAAAGTCTCCTTTAAGCCAATTTTCGGTACATACAAGGGCTTCTACCATCTTAGGAGTCAATGAGCTACGATATTGATCGATGATTCTTCCCCCCATACTAAAAGCAGACTCGGAAGCTACTGTTGAAACTGGTATAGCCAATATGTCCCGTGCCATATTTGCTAGGACAGAAAACCGATTCGAGTTAACCTTCCACCATCTAAGAATATCCAAAGGCTTATCATCTGGCTCACAGTCTTCATTCAAATAACGATCAAGCTCAGATTTAAGATTGGATTTGCGACCAGTTGATCGGCGATATAACCCCATATCATAAATGTCTTTGGCTTTATCACTTGGACTCGGTTGGGAGAGGGTATCATCTTGGTTTCCTTCATCTGCACCTTGATATAAATTATAAAGTGAATGAAGACAAGATGACAACTTTGTCTTCAATTCACCGCCCACTTCCGCACCAAAAGAATTAACTAGGCACCACTCAACATAATCCAACTTATGGCAAGGATCTAGAACTACGGCAATTAACAACAACATGTTAATAGTTTTTGCATTTCCCCAATACTTGTTGTATTTTGCTTTCATCTTACTTGCCATAAGACTTATGCTCAAATCATCATCATCACGATATTGTTGAATCCTCCTTCCAAGAACAAACACTTCTTTCATGTATAAGTTACTAGTGACATAAGAGGATCCAGAGATGCGAAGTGTAGCATCGTAAAACATCTCTAAAAATGGTAAGACAGACTTAGCATAATCCCAATCTTGACTTGAAGGTACCCCTCTTCCCTTGTTTAATTCTTCAACAAATTTTTTGTCTTGCATCTCTAATAGCTCAAATGCCTTCTGATGCTTTAAAGCTGCTACTAACATTAAGAATGTAGAGTTCCATCGCGTTTCAACATCTATGCAAACAAGACTCTTATGTGGAATATTCTCTTGTGCAATACATGCCTTGAACCTAGCTAATCTTGAATTTGAGGATCTAACATACTTCACAGCATCCCGAATTTTGGCGACCGAATCATCAATCTCCTTCAATCCATCCTTCACAATCAGGTTTAAAATATGCGCACAACACCGCATATGGAGATACTCCCCATTCAAAACTGAACTCTTCCAAGAAATCAGCCTTTTTTTTAAATACATAACTCCTACATCGTTGGACGATGCATTATCAACTGTCAAACTCAAGATCTTGTTCAACTTCCAGCTATTCAAGCAAGCTTCAACATTTTGAGCCATAATCTCTCCCGTGTGGCCGGTGACTTGGCAAAAATCTAGTATTTTCTTTTGCAACTTCCAGTCCACATCGATGAAATGAACCGTCAAACACATATACGCCATATTCTGACACGAACTCCAGTTATCAGTTGTAAGACAAACTCTTCCTCCATATTTGGAAAAGTATTTTTGAAGTTGAACCTTCTTTGTTTCATAGAACATCAAGATGTCACGTGCCAATGTAATACGTGAAAGAGTGTTGAATCCTGGTTGCAGAGCCGCCAAATATTCTTTGAAACCTTGACTTTCTACAAATCGAAAAGGAAGCTCCTCGCGAATAAACATTGATATCAATTTTTCCCAGGCATATTCTGCATCAAACCTACCCACTTGTGCTTCTGGGCTAGGCGATGTGCCTGTTTTCTGTCGTTTGCCTCTATCTGAACCGGGATTGCTGATGCAAATCTTTAAATGTGATCTCATTGCACTTGTTCCATTCCCGCACTTGATCACTTTCAAACAGTGTTGACATTGAGCCTTATTTTCATCATCAGATGTTCTCTTGAAGTGGTCCCAAACTGTTGATCGATTTTTGCGCTCAGATGATGTGGTTGGGAGAGGAGGTAATGTAGAAGCCGAATGCTCTGTAGACTCTGACATGGGAACATCACGATCGGCTACCTCATTCTGAATAAGAAGCCATAAAATCTAATTATTAAATACTTCAACAAAGCAAAGTTATCAAGCACAAAGCCAAGTTCAAATAATATATACATATACTTTGAAGCTACACATATATATCAATTAAAGTTTCTGAATAAGTTATATCAATTTGAAACTACACATATATACCAATTCAGAAACATATAACAATTTAAAGCTACAACAGGATTACTGATTATCACAGCTTTCATAACATCAAATCAAACACTTCAAACCACAAGCTACAAAGGACAACTGAATCCAGGTACATAGTAATTTTTAATATATCTTGTATTTGTGATGATGATCATCATCATTAGGTTCATGAGGGAGCGCGCAGAAAGTACAGTATCATTGAATCAATAAGAAATTGTGAATACTATTGTTTATAACCAATATACAACGCAACAAATTCTGAATACTAACAATAATAATAAGAAATTAAGAAAGCATGTGAAGCTAGCCAGGGATGCATATGTAATTGGTAACTAAGTGCAATTATATATAACAGCTAAGAGTGCCATGTGCTAATATTTAAATTGTACGTGTCAGTAGCAAATAATGTTCGTGGAAAAAACAACATATAAATTAATGTGTAGCAAACGTGTTAAAACTTAAATTCATTAGGGAAGTTTATGGCACCCACAGTCTAGAGATGAGCTTCTAGTTTGCATCCCTACAAGGCGTTCATTTCTTTTTCTTAAAGGATAGTTAATGAATGTATTGAGTTTATGGCTTATGCAATGGGGTATCCTTTTCTATACTTCATGGCTAGCAAGCTTTTCAATCCAAGGAGAAGACTAGAAAGCTTTAATATATCGAATGAGTATTATTATGTGGGGCAGCAGATTGTTTTGGAGACTAAAGATTAAAGAATAGCATGACTCTCCTCCACCATCACATATCATTTTGTTGTTCATATCTAGTTCTATTTATACAGGTACAAAGTAACAGTAATCAGCCACGAACATCGTAAGCCCAAGTAGTTACTATTTTTTCTTCTACTATCTATATATCAATTTAAATTCCCTAATGAATTTAAGTTTTAACACGTTTGCTACTGACACGAACAATTTAAATATTAGCATATAAATTTATGTGCTAATATAAATTAGCTAGAGTGTGTAGCTTACTGAACTAGATGGAAAAGGCAGCATATAAATTAATGACTCTTGGATTGTGCCTAATATAAATTAGCTAGACCTTTTGTTATGTGCCTGTCCACTCTCTATCTACCATATATACCTACCCACCAATCACTGTTTTAATTAATTCATCTAATGTTAGATCAAGGACTCAATTAATATCCTGCCTCTATTCTCCTGAAGCACTGGAATTTCATAAAAGAGCTAAATCCTCACATTTTGTCGAATAGTTTTCCTACAATATTTGAATCTGGCAGGAACCTGTACTTCAAGTTAGAAATCTCTAAGCAGAATTTGGTACTAAACAACAACAGTTCACTCTGTTTCCATTCCTATGTCACTCATCCTACAACCATATACCAAAATATTTCTCAACAAAACTAGCATATAACAATGATTCTCAGTCCAACTTACACGCTGCAAAGTGCAAACTAATAGCTATAAGCATTGCATATAACAATGTAAAACAAGAATGCAGGACCAAAATCAAAGGAGATGAACAAAAATCCATATTATTTCTTCAACAAAAATCAGAACAAAGAAGCCAGAAACACGTATAAGATATAGTTTTCTTCAACTAAATAATGATTTTTCATATGATTGACAAATTAAATAAAACAAAATAAAAGCTTGATCACAGAAAAATAGGAACATATGCACTTGAATTGCCAAAGCCATTTACATAACCAGAATTCAAAAACTAAATGTGAACAATTCTCCATTCAATTTATACAAATTAATTAAGTCTTGACCAAAAAAAAAAGTGAACCACAGTGAAGAAGAAACTTACAGCAGGATCCATTGAAATGAAGAGTTCAATACTGAGAGATTTAAAATCTGCACATTTTCAATCCATTAAAATGAAGAAGTCAGAACTCAGAACTCAGAAGTATACTAACGAAGAAACATAACAGAACAAATCAACAAAATAGAAAAAACCCAGATAACAAATCCAACTCAGAACTTAGAACCAAGGGCAAGGAGGAGGCTTACCTCAACTGATGAGCTCCGGTGAGCCACCGACGAAAGAAGAAGAGAGATACTCAGGCGAATCAAAGTGAAGACAGAGTCACGAATGGGAGGTCGAGGCAGAGAGACAGAGTCGCGAATCCAGGTAGAGGTAGAGGTAGAGGTCCGACGAATCACTGGCGAGCTCCGGCGAGAGGCGGAGGAGAAGAACTGTTGACGGCGGCGAACTGGAGAAGAGTGAATTGGGTTTTGTCGAACTCTAGAAGTGCGAATTTCAATTTAGGTTTTGATTTAGGTTTTAATTTTATTTTGGTTTTGGTTTTGGTTAACCGGTTAAAAACCGGTTTTTTAAAATTTGGTTTTGGTTAACCAATTTCAAAATATATGGATATGGTTTTTAAAATTGTTTTATTAAACTGGTTAACCAAAATATGGTTATGGTTTTTTAACCGGTTAACCACATTTTGGTTATTTTTTGAACACCCCTACCCTAGGCTACTAGTTCTCTACAAATAGGACCTTTTACTATTGTATTTCTCATCTGGGTAGCTATCTTTGTTCTTATGCTATCTTAGATCATTGGGAGGCTGGCCTCACGGCCATGCCTAGACCTTGTTCTTTGTATTTTCAACGGTGGAGTTTCTACACACCATAGATTAAGGTGTGGAGCTCTGCTGTACCTCGAGTATTAATGCAATTACTATTGTTCTTCTATTCAATTCAGCTTGTTCTTGTTCCAAGATATCACTTGTTCTTCAACTTGATGAATGTGATGATCCGTGACACTCATCATCATTCTCACCATGAACGTGTGACTGTCAATCACCTCCGTTCTACCTTAGATTGGGTGGATATCTCTTGGATTCTTTAACCGGAATCTTCGTGGTATAAGCTAGAATTGATGACTGCATTCAAGAGAATCCGGAAGGTCTAAACCTTGTCTGTGGTATTCTGAGTAGGATTCAATGATTGAATGACTGTGACGAGCTTCAAACTCCTGAGGGCTGGGCGTTAGTGACAGACGCAAAAGAATCACTGGATTCTATTCCAACCTGATTGAGAACCGACAGATGATTAGCCGTGCCGTGACAGGGTGCGTTGAATATTTTCACTGAGAGGATGGGAGGTAGCCACTGACAACGGTGAAACCCTACATACAGCTTGCCATGGAAAGGAGAAAGAAGGATTGGATGAAAACAGTAGGAAAGCAGAGAGACAGAAGGGACAAAGCATCTCCATATGCTTATCTGAAATTCCCACCAATTAATTACATAAGTATCTCTATCTTTATCTTTATGTTTTATTCATCATTCATAACCATTTAAGTTTGCCCTGACTAAGATTTACAAGGTGACCATAGCTTGCTTCATACCAAAAATCTCCGTGGGATCGACCCTTACTCGCGTAAGGTTTATTACTTGGACGACCCAGTGCACTTGCTGGTTAGTTGTGCGGAGTTGTGATAAAGAGTTGAGATTGCAATTGAGCGTACCATGTTGATGGCGCCATTGATGATCACAATTTCGCCCACCAACGTGGCTGGTTTCGCGCGAATCGCACAAAACCCATGGCATGCGGACGCGTGCCTGACGCTTACGCGTCATTAAGAAAATTCGGCGACCCACGCGTACGCGTGCTGCACGCGTATGCGTCACCTGCGCCGCTCAACTCCATTAGTTTGCCGCCCAAGTTTTAATTTTTTCCCCTCCCCCAATCCTAATTCTCTCTTGTTCTTTTATCCTTTTCTTTTTTTTAAAAATTAATATTTGTCTCTGTCTATTTTTTCATTTCTTCTTTGCTTGAGGACAAGCAAACCTTTAAGTTTGGTGTTGACGCTTCGCATAAGAGTTTTCTATTTATTCCTATGGCACCAAAAAGGGAGGTGAATAATCTTCACTGAGGAGCACAATATGAAGAATAAAGCGACCGCTAGGATAACTAAAGGAGGCAAATCATCTTCACTGAGGAGCACAACCTGAAGAATAAAGCGACCGCTAGGATAACTAAGGTGGTTGAGCTCCATTCATTTTTTTATTTCTCCCCTCTTTTTCTATGTTATGTTCCGGTTTTCTGCTATTTTGCTTTGTTTATTGCATGATCCTTTATTAGTGAGAATCCTAGGTCTAGTTTAGTTTTCCCTTAAATGCTTTAATTCTGAAAGATGTCTCATGTATTGCCCACTGAGCTTGAAATATTTTTTTTTTATTTTTTTGATGTATTGCATGAGAAATTGAGTTTAATTTTAAGAATAGTCCTACATACTTAAAGGTGGTGGTATTTTCTGTGATTTTTGAATGCATGATATGAACAGTGCATATTTGAATTTGAATCAAGGGATGTTGATGTATAAGGAATAGGAATTTAGAGAATTATTATGATTTCTCTAAAATAAACAAAAATTTAATCCTTGAAGCAAAAGAAACAGTAAAAAAAATTTAATAAATAAATAATTAATAAATAAAAGCAAGGTCCAAGGCTCTGAGCATCAATAACTAGGGAGGTCAGACATGATTAAAAGCTCAAAGAGTTGTTTCCCTAGTCATATGCTTGTGGTGTGATTGTGTCAAGTAATCCTTAAGACAGAACACTTAGAGTCGAGACCAAGTGCATTTAATAGAGTATGCCAAAGGCTTTGAGCACCATTGTCTGGGAGTAACTGAAAGAAAAACCAGGACTTAAAAGAGAGTCCCCCAGTTAAGTGCTTATGGTGTTTATGTGTCAAGTAATCCTTGAGACAAAACATTTAAAGTCATGGCTAGGCTCAAGGTGCAAAGCACAAAGAAAAATAAATTAAAGTAAATTTGCTGTGTCAAGGATTAATGGAATATAAAAGATCAGAGAATTCATAATATTATCTGGATTCTAATTCCAGATGACAGTGACATCCTTCTGATTTAAAGGAGAGTGAGATGCAAACCTATTTGGATTACAGTTATAAACCCCACTAAAAAGAGATGAGCTTAATCAGCTATCATTCTCATGCAAATTCACATCCTAAGCTTTATTGTTTTGGTTGCTGAGGACAAGCAACATTTAAGTTTGGTGTTGTGATGCGTGAGATCTTGTCTATTTTTTCCTATGAATTTATGAATTCGATTTTCATTCTTGTCGACCAGTCGGGCATGAATTGGTTTTCACTTTTGCCGATCTGTAGCTTTATAATCGGGCGATGAATTTTTGCGTTTTCAGATTAATGCATTTGATGAAGAGAATCTGTAGAAATCTTGAAAAACTTATAGAAAATTGCAAAATTATACAGTGGGTGCTCACCCTCTTAAGTCAGGTAATTTTGTAGATCTTGGCTGGCGCCTCATTAAAAAACCTTTCTTCAGGAAAAGAGTGCACCTTTGTCCAAATCTTTTATTACTCTTAACTATAATACGTTTTTAGGTTTCTTGCGTGCCATGACCTTGGTAGCTCCGCCCCCGAGTTCAGACACTTTGTAGTAGCCCTTTTCCCAGTACCTCTAGGACTCAGTAGGGTCCTTTCAGTAGTGCTACTTTCTTCTCCTGTCGATTGTCGATTCATTTTGGATTAGGGATGAGGGTCATTATTAGCGAAGCTTGCTACACTACCTTTTGATTGTACCTTGAGGTTGTGTGACGTTTTAACGCCTATTCTTTGATCCAGCTCTTTCTTAATTTCTGGAAGTAGGTCGAGTCTTCCTTTGAATTTTGGGAGTTGGCTTTTACTGTAGGGTCGTTGTTGGGTCCTTTCTTCGACTTCTACCGGTTATTGCCTTTATTCCGTAAGCCAATCAGAGGGTATTCCCCCCGTGGTGAAGTGTGGAGTTGTCCAATATGCCCATAGGACTTGTAGGAGCTCTTCAGCCCAAACTCCCTTTGCGTCTTATAGTTTTTGTTTTAACCTAGCTAGTATGTCTTTGTTGGCAGCTTCTGCTTGTCCATTGGCTTGTGGGTGTTCTACGGATGTGAATTGGTGCTTTATTTTCAAGTTGTCTATCAACTTTCTAAAGTCTGCGTTTGTGAATTGAGTGCCATTATCTGTGGTGATGGAGTAAGGGACCCCAAACCTTGTGACAATGTTTCTATATAGGAATTTTGACTTCTTTGAGCAATGGCATTAGCTAGGGGCTCTGCCTTAATCTATTTTGTGAAGTAATCCACCCCTACAATGAAGAACTTGGCTTGTCCCGATCCTTGGGGAAGGGGTCCAAGGATGTCGAGTCCCCACTCTGCGAACGGCCAAGGTGATGTTTACACTGATGGGCTCCTTTGGTGGGGCAATGTGGAAGTTAGCATGCTTTTGATGTAAAGCTTT